>NW_004524579.1:27724989-27726103 GCF_000260255.1 Octodon degus | reverse complement strand
TAAGTATAAAGTATAAAATAAAAAAATAATTTCCTTCAACTGAATCTTACTTAACTACTACTAAAAATGTCTCATGAGTTATTCTAGAAAAAAGTTTATGTAGATGTACATGTGACCAGGCCTGTCATGTGAATCTACAGCTATACACATTTCTTTCTAAGTGCCCATTAAAGAAAAGGAAAGCTCTTATTTCAAATAATCTAAGTTGAAGGCAACAGCTTTAAATTACTGAAATCTCACATGGCTTTTAATGGTATACTGAATAATAAAGCTATTATTTCTCAGCAATAGGAGAGATAAAATGGAAAGCCAGTTATTCCATTATATTCTGGAAGCCAAATCCTGAACTTGGGAGTGTAGGGCAAATACCCTATCGTTTTTCAGTTAAATAAGACCAAAAAGTCAGGACTAAGTGTTAGTTCTGGGGATCTGCTTCTGGGTGAATTACGGAATAGTCCAAGGATGTTTTTACTGCCACTTGTTCCAAAAATGCGTCTCAGGTTCAGGTTCAAAGATTGCTCATAAGAAAAGAGGTTTTTTAGGTTGAACAAATTCACAGAAGAACTCTGAAGAATAAAAGCATGTATAGTACTTTGAGCTTTTAGTTAAAGTACTTGGACAAACTACGAGCACCTCCACTTTGGATTTGTGGACCTATCTTCCTCCATCAAAAGACCCAGTAGAATTAGCAGAGATCTAAGTGTTTTTTTTTTTTCTTTGATCTTTAAACACCATTGATCTTAAGAAAATGGAATACAGAAAAGCAGACAGACATTGAAAACACAGCATGCCTAGGACGATTTACAAGACACACCCTCCCTCAGACACAAAGCTCCTCTGCTAGCCTAACACTCTCTCCCGCTTGAATGGCACCCGTTCTGGGGATCTCACTATATAGCAGACAGATGGGTTGTTGCATCCCTCTCTGAGTCCAGCACTGCAAGTACTGGAATTGCATAATCACTTGTAAGAAATTTGTCATTCTCTCTCCTCTGATCTGGAAAGCTGAAAGCAGTCCACCAGTTACTCCATTGTCACAGATTTCTCACCTCTCCTTCCAAAGTGATTTGCTCAAATCATCTTTCTAATTCTTCTCTTATGAAAAAGATAATTT
>NW_004524579.1:27722552-27724214 GCF_000260255.1 Octodon degus | reverse complement strand
CAGGGGAATCGGTCACAGTTTAGAACTACATGGGAGTGGAATGACAGAGCTGTTCCTCTTTGGACAGTTATTAAAATCTAATTGGAGGATTTCTATTTCTAGTAATATGGTGGCATATATATATGAAATATTATAAAGTGACATGAAAATCAGCTGGATAAATTGCCACAGAATACACAAAGACCTCCATAGTGTGAGGTGGTCTCCAAAAAGTTAGTTGGGAAACCTCCCACTGCACACAGGCTCTTCCAGAGGAGCCGAGTCCTATTCATGCTCTCCTCCTCTTTACCCAGTGGTTCCGCATCTGAAAGGTAAGGGGGGATCTGGGCTTCTGGGGCAGACAGCAACACAAATAGGTCAGTTTACTGTTGTGTCAGTTTGAGTAAGAAGACTGAGTAACTGGGTTAGCACAGTTCTGGGTGTGGCTGAAGACAGGAGGCCCTCGGGTGAAAGCAGCACCAGCCAGGCTACTAGCCTGGACGGAATAAAAACGGGAGAGCAGGAAGTCCAGATGCCATTTCTTCAGAGCATCTCCAGCCTTTGCCTTCTCTTCAGAGTCTGCCTCCTGGGTTCTGGCATAGACTCTTCAGTTTTCCAGCGCAGGTCTTTCGGCCTCCGGATACAGACTCATTCAGGACTCAGTAGTCAGCTCCAGGTCACTGAGCTTTGACTGGAACCCTTGGATCTCTGGCACGCACACGGCCCTTTTGCACTCTTCTGTACCAAACTCTGCAGGTGGCCATCATAAACCTACCTTGAACATCCTTATATGTTTATATAACTTACATTAAATCTGATCCTCCAGTGAGTACTGAAAGTATCTTAGTGCTAAGGTTTCCAGGAAAAAATGAACTCAAAAATAAAAATTAAAGCATCCTGTCTCTTCCCTAAAAACAAGTACAGGCTCTAACAAAGTGGTAGAGAAGGACTTGCCACCTCTCAGTGCCCCTTTCCCCAATCTTTTCAAGCTCAGCAAATACATGTTTCTCAAAGGAAATTCCTCTGGTTGGGGAAGACGTGTCCATGAGATTGGAACAAGACAGAAGGCAGATACATTTGGCTGCTGATTTAGAGAACATAAGGTTAGCCATGCTGCTTCTAAATGCCAGAAAAGATCGACAGCTGTTTTTGAGACACTGGAATCAAGAAGTCACCAGGAAGGCTACCCTGAGTCCTGGATGTGGACATGCCTGTTTAGCCTCTACAAGGAAAAGTCATAGATATGGGGGAGGGGAGTTTTTGTGTGCTATATGAAAATGTTGGGGAGCCACGTTGAATGGAAGGAACCTCACCCAGCTAGGAGACAGCCTGTTTGTTATACTTCTTAACAGTTGCTACAATAGAGAACCTCTTCCTTGACACTTCCCTGGGTCCTAACTTCCCATCTTATCTCAGGATAGCATGGAAGAGAAGGCAGAATCCAGATGGGTACACAGTGACAATCTGGGGGCTCCAGGTATCACTGCTCTGAGTACTCTGTCTGTCGGGTCACCTGCCTTAATGGAAATTAACCTGGGGAATGAGTCTCACCTGTGTAGGGAAACAGATCTATGTCTAACGATGTCTAGTTAGTGGAAATTTATTCATCTCATATCTTTCACTTTCCAGCTGCTGTCAGGATGAGCAGAGGCCTAGTGATGGTGGGCAATCAGCAGATAGAGA
>NW_004524579.1:27714607-27721497 GCF_000260255.1 Octodon degus | reverse complement strand
ATGACAACACAAATATAAACCCACAAGAGATTTGGAACAAACAGAAAAAAAAAAATACTTAGGTAATCCAGATGGAAAATTTTCCAGACACAGAATGTGAAGCATCTATATTTAGCACAGTCATAGAGATAAAACCTGGACTTTAAAATTGCAACAAGAAACTAGAACCTGTGTAAAGTCAAAGTATACTGGAAAAATGACTGGAATTCTACAGTGGAAACAAAATGATTAAGACTGACAATGAATGGATGGATTTAACTACAGATTAGATACAGCTGAAGAACCATATTGTGATTTGGAAGACAGAGGAACTTAGCCTGAATTGATTACAAGGAAAAAAAGGATGAAAACACAGGACAGGAAAGGAGATAAAGAAGATATAGTGAGGAAATTAAAGACAGCAAACTGGGCCACACAGCATCACAAGGTGTTCCTGGAAGTAGACAACAGATATCAGAGGAATCACTAATATTCCTAGACCCAAGCGCCTCAAAGGCCAAATACACAGTGGAGGCAAGCGGCAACAGCCAAGACCAAAATGTCAGGGCCGGCCAAATAGCTCAGCGGATTAAAGCATCTGCTTAGGTAGATGCAGGGGCCAGGAGTTCTATTCCCGGGCCTTCCTGCTGGCCCCGCCCCTAAGGCATGCTGAGCTGGCAATTGGGACTGGGCGTGGTGGCCACACTTGTAATCCCAGCACTTGGAAGGCTGTAAACAGGTGGATCACTAGTAGTCTGATCTACACAATGAGACCCTATACACTCTGTACACCCTGTCCTAAAATACAGAAAAACAAAAAACAAGACCAAGAGGTCATCGGCAGTGATTAAAGCATATGTGAGCGTGGTTGTTACATTTTCTATGCGTCATTTTCCTTATATGTGAAAGGAGATGACAGTAGCACTCATTCCATAGGGCTTCTTAAGGACTGAATTAACAGCCTAAAGCACGCATGACATTCAAGGTGCTGGAACCCCAGAACCTCAGGGTTGGATGGAATGTTTCACAAAATGCCCATTATACCTTTGATATCAGATTTTGGTTTTCCCTTTTTAAAAAAATGGCTTTCTATATATAGCACAGATTAATTTTTAAGCCACTAAATCCACATAGATAGCACATACACACACGTAAGTACAACTAGGAATCAGTCCTATATAAAAATGTTTAGCTATTTCCATAACCAAAATTCAATGAAAGCAACAAAGAATCTTCTCTCTCCCCCTCTCTCCTTCCTTTCTGCCCTTTCCTTTACTTTTTTCACGTAAGTATTGCAACTGGAATAATTAGGTACTGTATGCCCTCTATGATGTGGTAAAATTTCATCACTGATCTCATGCCATCCATGCAGGATTCACTGGGACAGAATTTTTGTGAAGCCATTAAACACAAGGCACTGGCACGCCAGGCAGAGCAACTACACGATCTGTGAATGAACACCAGGAAAACAAACCAACTGTAGAAAAGGCATGGACGTAATTTGCTTATGACACAGAAGGAGCAATTGGCAGCCAACTAGTCACAAAATGTTGTGCTAATTAAGGAGCTTCCAAGAACTAAATAATGCAGCCATTACAAATTATGCCTACAAATAGTTTATAGTATAGCTTGCTCTAATGTAAACACACACACACAAAAAAAAAAAAATGCAAGGCAGGCCAGGCATAGTGGCCCACGCCTGTAATCACAGCACTTGGGAGGCTGAAGCAGGAGGATTGCCATGAGTTCAAAGCCTGCCGGGGCCACGTAGTGGGTCCAAGGCTGGCCTAAACTATGCAGTGAGACCCTGTCTTAAAAAACAAACTGCAAAAAGAAAAAGTGAGATAAAAATTAAAATTATATGTACAATATAATCTCATTTATTCAACTATGCTTTAAAATAAACTGGAAAAACCACTAAAAATAAACATAGCAAAATCTGAATGGGCTCTAGGTATTACAGGTAAGATTTATTTATTCTTCTTGCTACTTTCCATAATGAATGTGCATTAATTTTCTAAGTGGGATAATAAATGCTTTCATTCTAATTATTTATTACAAAGATGATAAAAAATAAGCTTATAAAAGTTTGTAAGTTTCAAAGTTTATAAAGGAGGTTTAAAAGATAGCCTCATTTCACCAATCCAAGTTGTTCCCATTTGTTCTGTGGCTCTCGTCAGTACCACCTGGGTGTACCCACACCTCTCTCATAGTTCTGATCAGCCTGAATGGAGTAGTTGTCACAGGCGCTCTGCAAGGCACAAGTTAAGCCTTTCTCTTGCCTGGTACTCCTTCACTAAAAAATCTGGCAACCCAGAAGCCAGAAGGGTGGTACTGGCAGCACGGAGTAGCTGGGTTTGGGCAAAGTTCTGGTTGCTAGCCCCAGACTCCTCACTAAGCTCTGTATAGCCTTAGCAAGCCGTCTAAGCTCTCAGCCTCAGCTTCCCCATTCATACAATGGGCAAAGAAGCCTGGGAGGGGAAAACCCTAAAATCTTTTTCAGGTCTTCTCTCTGTGATGTGTGCATATTTGACTCAAAAATCCCTAAACAGATCCCAATTCTTGAAAACTTTTATATAAATCAAATCAGCTCAAATATAAAAAGACTGGCTATTAAAAAAATACCTATAGGAATTTTCATATAAATTGTTTTTATTTTTGCAAATCTAGACATTAACATATTGATAGATGGGCTTCACACAGAACCAAGTGCATTTGTACACTAAAACAATTCAAACATTCCCCTGTGAAGCTAGCTTGATCTACATTAAGGAAAAAATCAGTTAAATAATGGATTAACAAAAACTGTGAATTATAGAGTTCTTTCACATTTGTATCGTTTTAGTTCTTAAGTACTTAAATCTCTTGCCTCTTCAAGCAGGGAGGACAAATATTTCCTGATCGGCCTGTTCTGAGGCAAGGAAAGTCTCATCCCAGGCCTGTATGTTCCAAAAGGGAAGTTTGAATCAGTGAAATTTCAGCTACCATTCAAGTGATCTGATGACAAGCTTCATTCAGTTTCCGAAGCAGTAACTTGGGCACGGCCCAACCTCACTTACAAAGTGCAACAAGTTACTTCCATCTACAAATGAGACTCAAGGCCACATGCCGACCTTGAACTAACCCCATCCTCTTTCCATCTTACAAAGATGCTACTGGTGCTGACCTGGGACTGCTGAACATAGGAAAGTCCTTATGTTTGGGAACAGATATCAACAAAAGTACAGATCACCCTGTGATGAACAATTCTATTTTGATCCATCCTCTCATTTAAGTCAATACTCTGAGAAGTTTCTCTCAGATGTTGGCAGTCTTTTGGTGGAAGAAAGTTTCTAGTGTTCCTTTCTTGCAGATACATCTATCCAATCATTTCTCAAGTCCTTTCCCAGAGACCACTTCACTATGAAGCTAATGACATTTACTCGAAGCCTTTCATTCGATCCTCGCAGGACCCTTCCAACTCACAGTCACTTTGTCTTTTTCATAAAAAACATTTCAGAACCACCAGGAAAGGCACCGGCTCCCCTATGTACCTCCACTCTGATCTGTCTGTGCTTGATTCCGCTCATGACAGGCACAGCCTTTCACATCATACTGAGGCTTAACGAGCAAAGACCCTTGGAAGGGCGAACAGTGACCTACATTCATATTCAAGAGACAGTGACAGATGACAGACTGTTTTCTCCCCAGAGACTAGTTTTATATAGTGAAAGGCTAAGAACAGCTGGAAATGGTGAAGAGGGCAAGAGAACTGCAGGCCTCAGGAGAGCAGGACAAGGTGAGGAAGCAGGCACTAGGACACATCCAAATAAGTGTCACCTACTGTCAGACTCTGCAAGAGCATGCCAGGAGACACAGATACAGAGAGAAAAAAAGTCATACTCTGGACCATGAGTATTACAGTAAAGTTCAGCTCAGGTGAAAAAACTCCAAGAATGCTTGAAAGAATGGGAGGGAACACCTGCTGGCAAGTGTGAGGCCCTGAGTTCAATTCCCAGTACCAAAGAAAAGGGGAGGGAGAGAAGCAGGGCTACTACGGCCACTGAAAGACGAGTCCAGGGTCCTCACCCACTGCTAGGAGACCTCAAATTTGCTGGGTAATACCTCCACCTGCCCCCTAGCACAGTCCTTGGAACATGGTAAACTTCTTTGTTGAATGCATGGAAGCCATTCCAGGTGAAGATCTATCAGATTCTAAAGGCTGCAAAGATGGTTGCTTTTCCTTGACAGCTTTGCTGAAGCCATCTGCCTCGGTTTGGGAGGGAAGACTTTGTTAGCCCTCTTGGCCACTGGAATCTTATTTCATCTTGCAAGACCAGTTTATGTTTTCTCTGTAAACTCCTTGTGTTTTTCTTCTTTGGTTCCCCCCCCCCCTTTCTCATTAGCAAATACATGATCTCAAGTATATTCATGGGGCACTTACTGTATTTTCTAGATGTTTTTCATTTTCCATAATGCCTATTTGCAGAAAAGACCCAGGGGGGCCTTTCAAACAAAAATAATATATTATAGGTTTAAAAGAACTTTAAAAAGATATCAGAAGTGATTTAGGAAGAAAAAGTTCATGGTACTAAGAAGCTAGGATAAAATTCTTAGTATATTACTACAGGCAGAGAGCAGTCTCAATGTCTGATTTTAAAAAGGCAACAATTCTGTATGATCCAAAGCTTTTTCTGATGTTAAATCTTAGGAGAAATTTGCTCCTGGCTTTTTGTACATACTGCCCACACTGTTACTTTATAAGTTTATTAAGCACTCTGTTAGACCTTTTAGGACAAACCCTATGGCTTAGACTATATTTCCCTCATATCGGCCTATCTCACATTGTAAGTGTTCAAATATTAGCCCAACAGATTGAGGGTCCAGGTTTCTTGCCAGTTTGATTATCCTGCTGTGTCTTGAGATCTCAGGACAATCAGAGTAAAGGATTCATCAGATCTCTAAGCAGAAGGATGCTCAGACCATATGATATGGCCCTAGCCACACACAACCATGGGATTTTCAAGACATTCTCAGCCCCAACCTCTGGGGCCAGTACGCAGCAAGGAGTCAAAGGTCCACCTAGCCCCGTTTTCATCCTTACCTCTCCCTACCCTTCAGGTTTGCTCTTTTTTTGAGGTTCATTGTCTGTCTTTCTGTCCTCATCACACATCCCTTTGAGCTTTAGAGATTGGTTTACTAACTTTTGTTCATTCTCTCTGATAACTAGCACAATACTTTGTAAAAAGGAACTTCTTTTAGGCTACTGTCATCATTATTTAAGGAAACAGACTTGGAAAGAAGTTCCAGAGCGGTATTTTTTAGTATTTTGCTCTGCTGGTGTCTAACAAACCCTTCGGTATAGAGAAGTTATTCTCAAGTGTGGAAGACCAGCTCGGCCACAGCAGCAGCAGCCCAGGAGGGTAAAATGCAGTTTACTCAGGAAGTTGAAGACTAAGGGGTCAGCACACACTATATTCTCTCCCCCTTGGTCCCTGCATGCACCCCAAGTACACTGGGCAACGCCTCAGCAGAAAAAAAGAAAGAAAAGGAGGAGAGAAAGAAAAGGAGAACAACCAGGAGGAAGAGCCTTTGCACTTAGATAGCTGTTCCTTCAATGTTACAATAGGGTCACAGCATATTGAGAACGCCATGGTACATCAGGTTGTACATAGTAGGCAGTCAGTAATATTTTTGAATTAAGCCGATCTCAGGACAGCTGACTTGCACACAGTAGGTCCTCAGGAAAGACTATGAAATCAAAAAGTAGCAGACACTCTCCTTACAGAACCGAAGCAGAGGTGACATTAATCAAATCCCAGGCACAGATCCATGAATGGAAATGCGCTTCTCCAAGGAAGCGCCTCCGAGAGTGTGCTGGAGAGGCGCGTGACAGTGCGCGCAGGCGGGGGCGGCGGCAGCACCTCGCTCCTTCGGGAAGTGGCCGAACCGCCCCCGGGCCCAGGGCATTGATTAGCGATCGGAATCCATCCGCAACCGCAACCGAGGGCCAGGAAGCCACCTCCTCCTCCAATTGTCACTTCGGGCCGCACCTGGAACTCCCATCACAGCCCCCTCCCGGGCATCCACCCACCCGGGCTTCTCAGTTTCCGAACAGTGTCCGGCAGAACAAAAGCAAAAGCTAGCCGGGCTCCGGCTCGCTCCTCCGACGAAGAACAACCTGGGAAGAGGCAGGAGCCGCCGGCCCGGGACAGAGCAGTGATGTCAGCCCCAGCCCTATGCGCATCGCCGCTCTCCCCAGCAGTTTCGGGGCTCGAGCAGGGGAAATCGGCGGGGATCCCTCTGTCCCGGAGCCAGGACCCTCAGAGCGGGCGCCTCTATCGGGTGTGGCAGTGAGAGGGCGCTGTCTTAATCCTTGAACCGGGGTGAAAGGAGGCTGGAGAGGAGCGTAATCGGGTACAGAGGAAGACCACACAACCAAGACTAAAATTTAAATTCGCAGAGAGAACTGCCCCTCCGCGACCCCGGACGCGTGGGTCCGACTCAAGGGGTGGGGTCTCCTCGCGCCCGACCCCTGCGCCCCATCCCTACACACCCAGGGAAATTCCAGCGGGAGCCCTCCTGGCCGGCAGGCGACCCAGGGAGAGCCGAGGTGCGCGAGGAGGTCAGCAGGGCGGCCCACCGGTGGGTCCCGCGGAGGAGCCCACGGCTCGGAAACTCGCTAGTTGGTATTTCTGTGAGGGCGAGGCGGAGGTGCAGGGAGAGCGGGGAAATCTCATCCCTCCTTTCTCCGCATCTTCTCCGGAGTCCGCGGAACTCCGAGAGGCACCCGCGGCGGGAGGAGAAAGCAGAGGAGGGGGAGCCACTTACCGAGGGGGAGCGCTGAGCGCGGCACCCGGGCGCGAGCGGCGCCTTTGTCTGCGGTCGCGGCGCCGGCGCGCTCGGCCAGGCGGGTCCCAGCCCAGCGCGCG
>NW_004524579.1:27712385-27714089 GCF_000260255.1 Octodon degus | reverse complement strand
GGGAGAGGGCGGGGAGAAGGAGTCAGCAGGAACCGGACGCCTCCAGGCGAGGGGAGACGCGCTTGGACTCGAGGTGGCTTGCGCCGAGGGTCCAGGGGGCGCCGAGCGCAGGTGCGTGGTGCGGGAACCGCCCTTGGAGTCACAACAGGGTGCCAGGGCTGGGAAGTCGCGCTCTCCTTGCACCGCCAATAAAACTAACAGAAGGGAGCCAACACTGGGAGGCAGAGAAAAGGAATGAGAGGCCACCAGGCCTAGAACTGAAGTAACTGGTGTTCGTGTGCCTCTCTTCAGTAAGCCCAAAGAGATGCATGCATTCTATTGGAATGGGCGGGGAACTGCCTTTCTAGGCAGAGAACAATATAACGTAAATGTAGAACAAGGTCAAGGTAGCTTTCGCTACCAGTAACACCCTCCCCCCATCCCGACCAAAGCAGAGTTGAGAACCTCTTGTGGACGCTTCATGGGACCTGCTATAAACTATAGTTATTTCTGCTTCATACCCCACCAGAACCTCATACAATTTTGGGTGCTTAATGCGTGCTTCATAATTATTGAAAGAATCAATCTGTGGGTCGTATAACTGTGCTAATTTTATTTTATTATGAGCAGAATATATTTATTGAGAGAAAGAAAGCTCCTGTCCCGAGGGGGGGGGCAAGCGGGTAGTTCCCCCAACTGTAAACTATAAAAATTAAAAATTGAATCATATGGGAAAATGTATTAAGTCATTAACCCAGTAGTGCCATAGGAACTATAATAGCTGTTACCTGTCACATGCAGACACAATTGCCATTAATCATATTATTCAGGTTTGTAAACTATTTATATGCTCAGGGATAGCCACTGTCTGGACTTTTATTAGCCTAAAACAAGGTAGGGATAAGGACAGAGTGTGTAACAAGCAAATGGTGGTAAGACGTTTCAGTATGCCCTTCCCAAAGAGAATACTTTAACATTTTGCTTGCTTAATTTTCATTACAAATAAGTGTTATCAATTCAGAAAGAATGCATAAATATGAAGTGTTCTATGTTGATTTATTCAATTTTATAACATCTCTTCTAGGAAGGAATAATAAGAGCTCCTAAGATGTTCCCTTTATCGAAAAGAAGACAGACAGGCAAGTATCCCATCACAGTCAGTCGGCCAGCAGCAGAGACGGTCTGGGGCGTCTATGTGAGGAGGCTGAGCTGGGCCCAGACCCGGAAAGCTCAGAGTCCCCCTTCCCAGTGCTTTAGTTTAGCGTCTGAGCTCTAGAAACTGCTCTTGTGAGCCTTGCGCTTGTCCACGTGAGATAATCTCTCTCTTCCATTTGGCAGCGGGAGAAATGTAATTTTCTCCATGTGATGAGCGTGAGTGAATGGCTCATGCATAGTGAATGGCGCGCCTCCAAACTGTGGGCCCAGAGACGATGAAATATGCATTTTAATAACGGAGTCCATTACCACACAATGCCGGGGGAATGAATAGGAACAAGGGTATCTAGGCATTCTCCATCATGCTCTGTCACCTGGGCTCCTTCTCTTGTGGGTGCTGCTCTCAGAAAACAAGCTAAGTCTTAGTTTTACTCCATGGGGAAGAAAGAATCCTAAAGAAGCTAGCTGAGGTAGGTGGCAGGAGGTAGAAAAGAACTGCACAGAACTCAGGAGATGGGAAGTTCACAAAGTCATTCTCTCTCTCTCTCTCTCTCTCTCTCTCTCTCTCTC
>NW_004524579.1:27698361-27712285 GCF_000260255.1 Octodon degus | reverse complement strand
AATGTTTTCCCTAAAAGTATTTGGACAATGAAATGTCTAGGCATTCAGACAATGAAACACCCAAGATAATCCTTAAGTCAGTCTCAGTCTCTCTCCTTCCCTCTCCCTCTCTCTGTCTCTCCATCTCTCTCCCTTCCTCCCCATCCCTCTTTTCCTCTCCCTCACTCCTCCTCCCCCTCTCCCTTCCTCTCTTCCTCCCTCTCTCCCTCTTTCTCTCTTTCTCCCTTTCTCCCTCCCTCTGTCCATTTTTCCCTCCTCTCCCTCCTTCCCTCCCTGCTCTTCTCCCCTCCTTTTTCTGCCTGTCCCATTAGGAAGAGGAGTCAGATCTAGGGTATCCTCACAGCCTGGGCTCTAAGGCCTAGAAGGCACAAGTCACTGAAACTGCCTTTCTTCCTCAGCAAGGAGGTGAAATCCATGGTGCAGAGACTTCTGGAGAAGGAATGAACATGCTCCTTGGGTTACATGCTTCTAGCTATAGGTTGGTTATTTTAAACCTGTACCTTCACTAAAATCTCCTAGGAAATCTTCAAGTACATTGAAAAAAAAAATGAGCCATAGATGACCATAGTGGCCCACTTACCAATAGCTGTCCTTGTTTGTCACTCTCTGACTTTCTCCCTCTTACTATAAATAGAGGTATAGCTCAGTGAGAGTAAGAATATATAGTGTGTCCAAGGCTCTAGGTTAGCAGCAGCCTTCAAAACTGGTTTAAAGTTTTCCACATTTACAAAAATCTAGGGCTAGGGATATAGGTCAGTGGCACAGCACCTGCTTGGCAAACACAAGGTCCTGAGTTCGATTTCCAGTACAAAAAAAAATAATAATAAATCTAAAACACACCTTTGGTCTCTTTTCTAGTAAACAAAACCTGGCAAGACAAAATGGGCCTCCTCTCCCTGTCTCCACATTGTCTTCTCCCATTCACTCTTTACCCCATTCCAACTTGAATTTCGGGGAGACTATTCTTCTCAAGGTGACCAGACCACCACATTTTGGAGTCTAATGACCTATACTCAGGCTTTCTCTGAATTACCTCATTCAGTGTTTTACATATAGCATCCCTCTTGACTCCTCTTTGAAAGGCTTCTTTTTTAGTTGAGTCCCAGGATGCTTCTCTTGCATATCCAGCTTATTAGGGTGTGAATCTGAGATGTCCCTGAGAGGCCATGTGGTAAAGGCTGGGTCATCTGCTGAAGGCTCCATTGGGGTGGTGGGAACTGTACAGAACCTAGTTGGAGGAATCGGAACTGGAGTATGCCCTTGCGGCTACCCTTATACCCTGCTCTCTGCCTCTGTCTCTCTCTACTTTCATCTCCTGCGGCCAAGATGTCAGCAGCTTTTTCCTGCCACAGTGCTCCTCACCATGATGTGCATTCTCAACTCAGGTCCAAAGTGATGGGACCAAGTGACCATGGATTGAAATTACTGAGACCATGATCCAAAGTAGAGCTTCTCTTGTTTAAGTTGTTTTGCTCAGGGCCTTTGTCAAAGCACCAGAAAGCTAATACACAAGGTTACTGGCTCTCCAGGGAACAGTATGTGCCAGCTGTGTTATATTGCCAACTGGTGGTCAACTTGTTACACCCAGCTGAACTGAACTAGAGTGGTGCTAAGGCTATCTGAGGATTGTTGCATAAGAGCCTGTTGGAGAAGCTTTTTGGAGAAACTGTTAGGGAACTGCTGGTTCACTTGTGCTATTCTGCTGGAGGACCTTATCATGCTGGCTTTCCTGTTGAACTTGGTTGTCCTTGTAGGAAGAAGTGCTCAGGACCTTGTCATTGAGAATGGACCTTGTCCATTTCATTTAACTGGACCTTGTCCAGTTCATTTTGGGGAGCTCTGGTCTTCATCTTGAGCATCGCTTCCTGGCTGTAGAGGGAAACATGGTACATGGCTTATTCTCCTAGAGAAGCTTGTTGCATTGGCTTTCCCAATAGGAACTCAGTTTTCTTCATCTTTGAAGGAGCTCAGGACCTCACTGTTGCTGAGAATGGCTGTGGTACTTTTTGGGGGTGCTCTGGTGCTTACCTTGAATGTTACTTCTTAACTCCAATGCAGATCCCTCAGCCTGCTAGCCAGACCCTTCATCCCACTGGCACAGACTTTCTAGCTTCTTCCACTGACTTCTGGGCCTTCCCAATGCAGATCCATGAAGTGGACCTGCATAATATATTGTCATGGGCTGTAAGTCTCCAGATGGACTTGTTGGAAGCATTGTTATGAGCCCTAGGTTTTCAGCTGGACTCCTGCAGGATTTTAGGATCCAGGCCCTTAACTGGAGTCTTTGGTCTTTAGTGTGTGGACAGATTTCCTGTGCTCTTGATATATGATTTGTTTTGGGTGATTCATTTAAAAATAATCTTATAAAATGTGTCCTATATTGTATTATTCTCTTGCAAAAACCTCAAACCAATGCACAAGCTACTAAAAAACAATGCAGCAAAGAGTATGCAGAATGGAAAAATACTAAAACTATTTCTACCAAACTCAGGAACCAGACAGAGAGGTTTTATCACCACCACTGTTAACATGTGTAGAAGCTAAAATAAAGCAACAAGGCATGGAAATGAAATAGTAGATATGAGTACTAAACAGGAAGAGACAAAAGGTCTTTACAGATAAGATAATTATACAACTAAGAGCTTAAGACTCTACTTCTTTAAAAATACTATTAGATTTAAAAAGAGGATGTAGCAATGTGGCTAGAAATAGAAGCAAGAATAACTAAAACCAAAAGCAATTCTTTGATTTGAAAGAAAAAATATTGAATACATACATTCACCAGAAGCTTGATTAAGGAAAGGAGAGAAAGCAATCATAACAATATTATCAATGAAAAAGGTGATATGAGCATAGGTTTAAGAACTACTCCAAAAGTTATCAAAGTAACTAGTGTGTCTCCTGTTGCCCACATTGACTTTGGATTTCTGGACACAAGTGATCTTGCCTCAGCCTCCTGAGTGGCATGGACTACAGCTGCACAATGCCACACTGGGCTTTTCTTTTATCAGACATGGTCCTTGCATACTTCCACAAATCATTGGTTTGCTTTGTATGGAGGGCCTGTTATGGTTCGTGTGTATTTGTTCTCTGAAAGCCTCATGCAGTCACTAAGGCACAGTTCTACAGTGTGTGATTAATTAATGATTCAAGGTTGGGATTATGGGTCTGAGTACTGCTGGGGATTATGGGTGTGAGTGCTATACCCAGCCTGGGGCAGATAGCCTGAATGTAACATAAGGGAGACAGAGAGACAGACTCACTCTCTGTGGTCTCTGTAGCCATTGTTGCTGCTACTTTCCCCATTTGCTCTTCCTCTTTGCTGCCGCCATGAACTGCTGCCCTCTGCCATGTGCCACTCTGCCTTTGAGCCAGCTGAGTATGGACTGAAACCTCCACTAACTGTGAGCTAAATAAACTTTCCTTCATTTTGGTTGTCAGGTATTTGTCCCAGCAATGAGAGAAGAGTAACTGAGACTGAGCCTAACTGGGAGTGTTAGTCTCATCCAGAGGTCATAAAGGGCTTTGTGAGGGAGTAAATATTAAGTTGGGTGTGGAAGAAGGAAAAGTATGAGGGAACCCTGAGGAAAGGTTTGCAGTGGTGGCAAACCTATGACACTGACAACAGTTGTTTTTCTAAGCTAAAACCTTTTGGCACTTGGTCACTAAAAGGTTCACCATCACTGGGCTAGAGTGTGTCCCACAGGATAGAGAGCAGGGCAGATGGCAAAAGGCCAGCCAGAGAGAGGCAGGGAACACACTGGGCAAGAGCTCATGGCCCGTGACAAGGACTTTGGCCTCCATACTCAGTGTCACAGGAAGCCCTTTCAGCATTTTGAGCACAAAGAGCTAAGCTCCTACCTCAGAAAATACTTCCCATGTATGCAAAGATTATAACTAAGCAGACAAGTAGCACTTTCCAAGGTCCTTTGTCCCCAGCATTATTCAATGACAACATCGACCAGTTCCATACCATAACCACACCCCATCAAGTTCTCAAAATCAGATAAGGTGCAGTGGAAATTCTACCCCCTCGTCTCCAGTGGTTTGGGACTGATCTTTACTCTCACCCAACTCTCACGTGTAGGGTAGACTTCTCAGCATGTTAACTTCTCAGAAGCTTCCTGCCTGGTTTGAACCACTCAGCATTTTCTTTATTGTGGCAGTGATGAGTGAGAACTCACCAAAATTCTAACTCCATGTCCCCTACTCTGTGTCCTTACCTTACCCAGCCCTGTGTGTTTCAGACCACTCATCATGGGCTGTGAGATCAATGAGATAAATCGTGGCAGCACTCTTGAAGCAATGAAACAGAATAGAATAGAAAATATCAGCGTTCATTGAAATAAGACTCATTTTAAGACTTTTTTTTTTTTTTTGTGGAACTGGGCATTGAACTCAGGCCCTTGTGCTTGCCAGACAAGTGCTTTCTGCTGAGTTATCTCCCCAGTCCCTAGACATTTTCATATTAAATATGTGTGTGTTTGTGTTTATCACTCTAGGTGATAAGGATTTTTTTAATTATAGGTCATGATCTAAAAAGAATTGAGATTCACTGCTCTACTTTCATTACCCTTCTCTGTAGAAATGCCAGCAGTGAGATCTAAATTTTACCTTTTATTTCTCCAGATCATTTATATTTATCTTCTGATTTATTAAAGTGTGCTATGCCTCTCATATAAACTAATCACTGTTGGAATATATTTGAGTTTTTCCTCTAGTCATGGTGTTGGATTTCTCTTCTCATCACCAACAATAGCTCACATTTTAAAAAGTGCCTGTGGCTTGTTGAATAGCTCCTACCCGTAACAGACAACTCATTGCCTGTGTCTTCTTGGTACCTGATTGAACTTGCCAGCCCTAGAGTGGTCCATGAACTTCATTGTTCCATTCTAAAGGCTTCAATTAGTACTCATTATTGTTCTAGATTCCCATACAAGCTTTATGCTAAGCTAGTGTGTTTCCTAGCAACCAGAGGCCTAAAAGACAATTGATCTAATACTTGTCCCCATCAATGAATTATTAAATGCTTACTACATGGTTAGAATAGTGTTTGATATTTATATTCTGATGCCCACTGGACAAAGACTGTCAGTAGCCTAACTTTTTAGCTTAATCTCTCTTTTTTTTTTCTCCTTCTTCTCTTTCCTGCCTCCTCTTTTACTCCAAAGTCAGCATAGTTGTGACCCCAGGTTTTCTAAACTTTGATGTGGATTTGACAAAGTTGGAAGACATTTACTTCGCATCTTGGTAAATGTTTGATAAATACAAAACTGGACCACCACTTCCAACTCCTTACTCACTCAATGCCAGATGAGAAATATGCTGCCATAATTATACATGAGCTGGGGCCAGGGAGATGGCTCAGGAGAATAAGCATTTCCCTGGCAAGCACAAAGGTCTGTGTTCAATCCCCGGTTCTGGGACAAAAAAAAAAAGTATACATGAGCACCACTCAGTTTTGTTATTAGTGTCTACATTAGCTAAAAAATATTAAGGGACATTTCAGAAGGTTTTGCTAAGCACTGAAATAATGTTTGCTTCAAAGGTTGAAAAGAAATTGTTCCTGGGTCTAGGGAATCCATCATCTTAAGATGACTATAGTCCGAAACAAGCTGCAGCTTCTGTGACCCCAGCATGAACCAAGAAGCCTCCGTCTAGCTATCAGCAAGTTACTAGTAAGGAGATTTCATATGAGCAGGCCAGTTTGCATGAGCAATTTTTAAAGAAAAAATT
Source organism: Octodon degus (assembly GCF_000260255.1). Classification (NCBI taxonomy): domain Eukaryota; kingdom Metazoa; phylum Chordata; class Mammalia; order Rodentia; family Octodontidae; genus Octodon; species Octodon degus. Next base: position 27,706,549 of record NW_004524579.1, on the reverse strand, counting down.
ATGGCTCAGTAAATTAAATACAAATATGTCTTAATGCTTCAACATAAATAACACACACATAGAAGTCTCCAGGGAAAAGCCTAATGAGTCCCAGTTAGTTCATGAGGGTGATCAGTCAACTATCAAAGGACAGAACATGTACTTTACTGAACTGACTCAAGAATGTGACAACCTGAAATCTTTTAGGAAGTCCCATGACTTTGAACTTGCACAAACTCAAGTGCACACAATGACATCTGATGGCCAGGAAATGTGTGTACCAGAAAGGAAAGCAAGGGTTGTAAATGTATTTGAAATATAAGCTTGCATGCTGGTCACCATCATCATTTGTTTTTACACAGTGCTTCAGTGTGTCTCGTACTTAGTAGGGTTGTGCTTGAACTGTCCAACAAAGCATGAATTATCTAAGTGTCATTTCCTAGGAGGCCACTTGCTTCAGGGAATCATTTCATAGCATAACTGATCTCAGGAATATCCAGCATCTAAATCAAAGTAATGTAGGGTTTATTTGTGAATTGTTAATCCCTAGTCCCCAGTTTGGTTTTATTTTCTGGAGGAAAATTATGATTATTATAACTGTGCCTGAGCTATACTCTGTTGATTACAGGAAGGAATGTGAGGCAATTTGCAACATTAGAAAACATATAAGCTTTAAAGTACTTGTGATCTTTAGGGTGTATCCGTCTGGCTCAGCATAATCCTCAGCATCTTATTAAATAAAGACACTGCTGTTCGATTCTGCGAAACATGAAGAAACCCTCTGCCTAATATTGGCAGGTATGGCTGATAGCGACAGCCTTCCACTTTGCTGTCAGAGAGTTGCTTTTCTAACTCCCAAGAAACCTGACCAACCACGGCAGCAATAATGTTCTAGTTAGGACATCCTTGTGATGAATGACATTGGTGACAAAACCACTCAGTAAATTCTACTGAGAAGAGCCTGGGTGTTGGTGATACTTTCTTGACAACTCAAGAGAAAGACAGGGGCAAAAAAATCACACAGTGACATCTTAGTACAAGGGAAGATCACTAGATGGAGAGTGAGGTGCAGTGTTCTGCTGCTACCTGGTTGGTTAGCAGTGGGCAGGGCATTTCCCCTCTCCAGGTTATAGTTTTTCTGTCCATACCCTGGGGACCCTCACCTACCATATCAGACTTGTGCACACCCCAGGTCCTGCAGCTACCTGGAACTGCCCTTGATTAGGTACCCCCGAAAGTTCATTTCTGATTCCAGCTGGACATGTCTAAGCAGTGTCCTGGGGCTCACTTGTTGTCCCTCAAGTGGGACACAGCGCACGGCTCAGTGGGTACCTGGCGCATAGCAGAGCAGCTGTGCAGGAAAGTGGGGACATGGCGGGTGAAAACTGGGCTGTTTCCAGGAGCCAGCACACTCTTCTCCCCTTCTTCCCAGAGATAGATCATCAGAGGTGCAACAGCTCATGTGGCCTCTCCAGAGGCTCCAGCGCAGGAGTGAGCAGGTGACTCTGCTGCTGGGTGATGCACCTGCAACCCTCCCACCCCTGCCGCCCCATCCCCACCCCTTAGGATCTCCCCTGGGAGATCCAGGCTAAGACTCCAAGATCAACTGTGTTTCATTTCTCAGTGCCTGAAGGAATCTTAGATTTGCTCAGGGTCTGCTCCCACCCAGGAAATGAGATGTTATTGTTGTAGGCAGCTGAGTTAGAAAGAAATATTATAGGCAGACAGGGCCAGGCCCTTGAAGAAAATACCACAGAAGACAAGATATCTTGCAACACTGAGAGCGATGGATGCTCCCGCCATGGGCCAGACCTAAAGACCAGAGATCAAACAAATGCCAACCTCCCTAAAAATTGGCATCTGAGATTGATCATCACCCTGCAGAAAAATCATTAATCCGACTACTACTGGACGGCTACCTGATAAAGTCCTGTTCTACATTCATGTCTGCTTGCTACGTGATTCACTTCCCCATTTGGTCCTGAACTTAATCAATTTTACCTGAGCAATGGTGCTTGTAATCCCATTAGGTGACCATAGTTTTGTCCCACCCCACATCCACCTAAGCAAGTTCCCTTGTTCTCCACCACCTTAGACCCGCCTCACCACATGGTTTTACTCTATAAAAGTCCCTAGAAGAGACAGCTTACTGGGGAACTACTGGCTCGGGCCTCCCTCCTGTCCCTCTCTTGGACAGGAGCTTTCTTTCCCTCAATAAATATATTCTTCTCATAACCTCCGTTTATTCCTAAAATTCATTCTTCAGTTTTAGAGAACACAAACTCGTCCAGGTCAGGTCAGGAGATCATTTTCCCTATGTCATTTGGAGGTTCCCTGCATCATTTGGAGGTCACCACCCGAGGTCAGTTTTTCTCCCTGTATCATTATGGACCAGCTAAAGGAGGTAAGAAAACATAGGACCCTATCTGGATTCTTCCTATTCTGTTCAAAAGTCCACTCTGAGACCAAAATTCACAAGCCCTATGACATCTCTACTAGAGATATCACTCTACTAGATATCTCTACTAGAGATATCTCTACTAGAGGTATCTTTGAATAATAATAATAATATCTTCTGTGAAATAGCTAAAGTGACAGTGAAAAGCATCCATACATCACTAATGTGGTGAAGCTAAAGGAGAACAGGGCCACATTGCTGAGTGTAAGTCTAAAAGAAAGTTTGGTGTGATAGAGGGTCCCACTGAAGTTGCCTGAAAAAAAGTGGCAAAGGAAAATGAAGAAGAGGAATAGGAAAAGGAAGAAGGAAAGAATCAACAAAAACCTGATTGTCTGTCTTCATAAATAGCTTAGAGGAGCATTGTGATCAGCACATCTTATTTGAAATGTCTAGGGACCGGCCAAGTAGCTCAACAGATTAAAGTGCCTAGGGCCAGGGGATCAACCTCTGGGCCCACTGTGCCAGCTCTGCCCTCAGGGTGTGCTGAGATGGCAATTAAGACTGGGTGTGGTGGCACGGGCCTGTAATCCCAGCTCTGGGGAGGCTGTAAACAGGTGGATCACTATGAGTCTGATCTAGTAGTGAGACCCTAAACACCCAAGACCCTTACTTAAAATACAAAAAAAAAAAAGTATATCTAATTATAAAAATTGACCCCAATCAGATCACAATCTCTCAAACTGCTCTAGAAATTGTCAGTGGTTTACATGAAGGGGTTCAGCATCCTCAGCACCCTGAAACTGCATTAAAACTGTACATATTTCCAAATAATCTAAAGATGTCCCTGTTTTCCACATTCTGTGCACTTTGCTATTGGCGTGATGAAGTAATTGAAGATTGTTCTGGCATTACAAGAAAATTGTAAGGTGGTCTTACCTAGAGGTCATTAGCTAGAAGTCCTGAATTATGAACTGTAAAGCTCTATAAGTTGTAAACAGCACAAAACAATGATAACAAACACATGATGACCTTCGCTTTGTGCTCAGGCAGTGGGAGCAGCAGTCTTCTGCTGACACTGTGACAAGGTGTCTTGTTTTTATAGAGTCATGGCAGAGTCAGCTAGCGTGAGAAGTATTGGGATTTTTTTCAGTTAAGAGCTATAGATTTAAAGTTCATATTTAAACAAACTGCAGACTTCTTCATTGTCAGCAAAGAGCGGACAGTGCACTAGTGAAAGTTCCAGAACCTTTGTGCTTAAGCACAACTTGCAACATTCTGCTGTACATTGTATGTTTAGAACACTGAAATGTTCTCAAAGTTAAATAAATAGTACATTTCTTAAAAAGAGGTCAAGTGCGAGAGCACTTAGAGGGGCTGGGGTAGGGGCTCAAAAGCACGACTCAGCTGGGATGAGGAGGAAAGGGAGAAGACAAGCGAGATATCCCGTGTACCATTCTCCCAAGAAGTTCTGATGGAATGTGTGTTATACAAGTGTGTTAAATGTTCTGAGCTTGACCTAGATTTTTTGCTTCCAGGATGCTATTCAAAGGAAATAATTAGAGATACTGACAAAGATTTAGGTATATGGATGATAATTGCTGCTTTATTTATAATAAAGAAACATTGGCAACAATGTAAATATCAAATAGAACAAAATTGTTAAAACATGGTATGTCTTCATGATGGAATAGTGTTCTAGCAAATATACATATTTGAAAGAACTTTTAATAACATGGACTAAGGAGCTGGGGAGATAGCTGAGTTGAATAAGCGCATGCCTAGCAAGTGTAAGGGCCTGAGTTCAATCCCCGGCTCCGGAAAATAAATAAATAAATAAATAACATGGACTAATACTTATAATACATCAAGTTAAAAGGAAGGCTATAAAAGTGATTATGCATTTGTGATGTATAAAATATTCATATACAAAGAAAGGCAGAAGAAGATACATAAACTACCAAAAGTTTCAGCACTTCTTAAATGTTGCATTTTTTCTGTAAAGTTAGCATTTATTATTTTATAATAATTTCATAAATTTATAATTTTTAAACAATAAAACTTTCTGTAAAAGTAAGAAAATAAGATAGTGGGTAAGGGGTTGGCGCTAGAAGTACACATACCTGAAAAACTAGCAAGTGTTTTTAATTTCCAAAAGTGAGGCTTTATTCATCAACTTTCCACTGCGGTGACAATATACCTGCGGCAAGCAGCTTACAAGGAGAAGAATGTTTATTTTGTCTCAGGTGCAGAGATTTCAGCTATGCCCATTCTCTGGCTTCCCTGAAGAACAGAGAGGAACAGTTTTGAGGCTGTCAGCACCTAGTGTTTCCATCTGATTCATGTACAGGTGCACGTGCGCTGGGCTGTGACAGCTCATGCAAGGAGAAGGTTCCAGGGGGTGGGGTGCCCAGGGCTGGGGGTGCCACCCTCTCCCATGACAAATCTTCTGCATGTAGGTGACAAAGTGATCATAAGAGTCAAGTGAAATAATTAATATATGAACACCTGGTAAACCATGAAAAGTCAATGTTTTCATTATTACCCAGTGGGAATGCCAGGGTCTAAAATGGATACTCTTTTGGTTTACTTTTCCTGAATCTGATGCAGCAAGAAAATCTCCAAGTAAAGAATTCATCCTAGAACTTGGGTATTGCTTTCCATTTATTTCAGCACATGGCTTACCTCCAGGTTATAATTAAGAATGGAAATCCCTCATTTCATTCCTGGAAATCCCTGCACGAAGTCTGAATAAAGAAAAGTGATGGTTTCTGTATAAGAGAGAAGGCAAATGGGAGTATTCAAAGAGCTCCTCTCTGGGCACCATTTGGGAAATACAGCTCAGAAAGTACTTGTTCAAGTAGCTACTTAAAGGCCACGAAACTCCAGAGTCCAATGGGGCAGCACAGCTCATCTGTCCAGAGAGTGAGGCTGCTCCTTCTGGTACCCTGATATTCAGCACCTCTCAGAGGAGCAACTGTGGAGAGGGGCCTGGGCCATGGCAGGCGGTTGCTGGGAACACGTGGCCTTCCTTCTGAGGTGCACAGTTCCTGAGCTCCCACTGCCAGCAGGCACTGGTGGGTTACAGAGAAACAACAAAGGGCCCCCTGTGCTGGTTGATCTCAAATAAATCAAGCATATTCCAAGGCCGCCTGGGTGAGGAAACTGGATAAAAGCCTTGTTTGGAGAGGGGGGAACAACCCGTTTGGGCCCGCCTCCTGTCCCTCTCTCAGACAGGAGCTTTCTTTCCCTCAATAAATATATTCTGCTCATTAAAAAAAAAGCCTTGTTTGGGCCAGGTGTAGTGGTGCATGTCTATAATCCCAGCACTCAGGAAGCTAAGGAGGATAATCCTGAGTTTGAGGCCCATTTGGACTACATAATGCATTCAAGGATAGCTCAAACAACATGTCAGCCAGGCAAGACCATGTCTCAGTGGTCCCCCACTCCAAAGAAAGCCTTGCTTGGGGGGCACAACCAATGTAAAGTATTGACCTTCTGTTCACTACAAAGGATCCCACTTCTTGAGCAGGGCAAGCTGATCTCAACCTTGAAGAATGCACAAAACCTGAATGGTCAAAAGAGAAATGTCTCATTTTCCTCATTGTTGGGACACGATACTCAACATCCACAATTTAAAAGAAGAGAGACTCACATTTTGCTCACATCTTTGTCCATAGCTGCCTGGCTACAAGACAGGGAGACATGATGGAAGGAAGAGCAGTAGCTTCTTACTTCATGGTGGCTGGGAAGCAGAGAGTGAAGAGGGGAGCCAGTAGGAAGATGCACCCTCTGGGACCCCAGGGGCCCACCTCTTTTGATCCAGCCCCACCTCCTAATATCACATTAGCTATACCACCCCAGTACTACAGTCACTTTTCAACAGCCCTGCCTTGAGTGCACAAGGCTTCGGGGGACATCTAGGAATGAACAGACTCGGGGTGGTGGTGAGGGAGCACATGAGCAAACACAAGAGGCTGGAATGGACACAGTGCATGGCAAAGGGGGGCCCTACTGCAATAAAATTCAGCATCAAGGTGGAAGAAATAATTTAGATCTTAACTGCAACCTGAAAAGGGTTTGGAATATTACTGAGGCTAATCCCATGTGTTCGCACATGCAGAGTATAAACCAGTGCACCAGTTCTGCAGATTTTATATGCACAGCAGATCCTGAGACAACCAAGCAGATCAAAGAGTGTATTGTATGGCTAAGGCTGGTGGGAACAGCAGCGAGGAACCCACAGGAGTTATGAGGCGAGGGACCTAAAAAACACCTATGCAGTGCTTTCTGAGAGAGGTTTGGTAGAGAGGCATTGAAATAAGAAATCTGAGGAAATTCCTTTATGGTCAGTGCAAACTCAGCAGATGAGAAAATAATTGTGAGCTGAAAGAAGCAGTGGCAGGTTTCGATGTCCTCTTCCCTGGAAGTCCCAGCCTGCAGCCCCCTGTGGATAGATGGGCCTGCTCAGCATGGAGAGGAGCTGGTTTAAGTGCCATTGACTCTTACTTTTTTGGGGGGGGGGCAGAACTGAGGATTGAACTCAGACCCTTGTGCTTGCCAGGGAAGCATTTGTTCTACTGAGCCATCTCCCCAGCTCCAACTCTTACTTTTCTGGAGAAAATTTAATATGCCTGTGTTTGAAACAAGTCCTTGATTCTCTGTTTACCTGTCTATTGGCCCTCCTTTGGGCAATAATGGGTGTCCTCTCATTCTCCTGAGCTAAAAGTAGATTTCAGGCTGGTTCTATGCAGACTCACACAAGCACAGGCTGAGTGTAGGGGCAGATGAGTTTCCCTTACACTCCACAGCACCTCCATCTTGGCAATCATCTGGAAAGGGACCCAGGTGATGGCATGAGGCTAAGTCAGATTGGGACTGAGCAGGCTCGGGGCTCCCTCAGACAGAGCATCTCTCCTGCATGGGGAGAGAGGTGAGCTGGCTACTACAAAGGGAGTTGTTGGATGGCAACTAGAATGACAGGCACCCCCAGCTCAGACAGCAGTGGCGGCTCCCTCCAAGGGACACCCATTCACCTGCAGCTGAGGATCCACTGTCTATGTGATGCTTGGGCAGCTGATGCCAAGATACCACTTCTCACCCGCTGATGTGACAGACATCCAAATGTTTGACAAGATCTTCCACTGGCAAGGTTGTGTGATACTCCACAAGTGCTGAGGGAATGTAGCTTCTACAGGCCATCTGTACACCACCCACGCAGTGGGCCTTCCTTTTCCCAGGTCCTTGGACATTGTCTATCTTTAAGCCAGTGAATGACAATACTTAGCTTTTCTGCTTCTGGGTTTCTCATTACTCTGCCAGTAAGCAAAGGCTGTAATTCTTTTAGGCAAAAACAAAGATGCCCCCTGAAAAGGCATCATAGGGAACTAAAAAAGACCATCCCTTTACAAAAGCAACAGGAGACGGAGTAGAACTCACCCTTTTACTAAGAACCCATTCTTTTTTTTTCCCATAATTTTATTGAGAAACAAATAGCAATGAGACAGTTTCAATAATTAACACATTGCATACATTATTCCTAGTGGTTATTTGCTGTACAAGATGCGGACTTGATATCCTACTTATAAACACCATTAGAACAAATCCCTCTATTCATTAAGAGAATGTAACTATATATCTATCCTAATCACTTTGAATACACAGATACAAAATGGACATTCATCTGTATCCCCTTTTTTGTTAAGTTTCATCATTTAAATATTATAGGTGTGTAAACTCAGGAAAATATTCTAAAAGAGTTCAGTAGTCCGTAATAGTATTGGGTCTTCTGCTTCACTGGCAATGTCAGAAATT
>NW_004524579.1:27692048-27696641 GCF_000260255.1 Octodon degus | reverse complement strand
TCTTCTTCTTCTTCTTTTATTTGGTTGTTGCAATGTCACACTATGCAGCTTGGACTTATGGTGATCCTCCTGCTTTCAGCCTCCCCAGCACTGGGGTTACAGATGTCCGCCACTATGCCCCAGACTCTGTGGCCAGCTCAGCCCGCCCTGGGGGCAGGGCTGGTTTGGCATGTGGTGCTGGGGATAGAACTGCAGTCCCTGAACTTGCCTCCAATTACCTAAACAGGTACTTTAGTCCCCTGAGCTATCTTGTTGGCCCTAATCACTTCTTAAAGACCCCACTTCTCAACACAGTTACACTGGGATTAAGTTTCTAGCACATGGAGTTTAGTGGGTATACTCAAACTGCAACAGTGAAGATACAAAAAACATCAGAATGTGAGTGCATTGCTGATGGGAATGCAAACTGGCATAGATCACCGGGGGGGAGGGGTATTGGCAGTTCTTCAAAAGTTAAACATAGAATTCCCATGTGATCCTGCAGATCCACCCTTAGGTATACTCCAAAAGAAGTGAAACAGGTACACAAACACTTCTATATGATTAGTATCATTTACTTCAGCCAAAAACAAATCTAATGTTCCTCCACCAATAAAAGAATAAATACTGTGTGGTATAACCATACAATGGATTATCTTGCAACTTTAAAAGGGAATGAAATACAGGTACATGCATGGATAAACTCAAAAACGTTATGCTCTTTGAAACCATGAAGCCCCATGTTGCATGATTCCATGCATGTGAAATGTGTGGAAGAGGCACATCCATAGAGACAGAAAGAAGATTACCAGCTGCCAGAGGCTAGAAAGGAAAGGGGTTGGGAGAAGACTGATTAATGGACAGAGGGTTTTGGGCAGAGTGGAGGGGGACTAAAAATGTTCTGAAATTACTAGTGGTGGCTGCCCACCACTGTGTATGTATGGGGGGGGGCCTGCATTGTACGCATTGTTAAAGTGGTAGATTTCATTTTATGTGACTCATCTAACAAATGATGCACTGCAAATGATTTTTTAAGCAGTATGCTGGTGCTTTGCCTTGACATAGTTTAATGTAGTCATTTCACAACTTTTCCCAGCCATTCCTTTTTTGTCTTTAGACACGCAGTTCAATAATTCCAGATGTCAGAATCATGATATATAGGCTGGTCTGTAACTGGATGCCTATTTCTGGGTGGCATTTGTCATGGTCCTGTGGCAGGTTCAGACTGTCACATGAAATGCATGGTGGTCTCTAACATCCCTGAAACACAATATTTCCAAAACAACACCAACTCCTGCCAGTGCACACATTTGGTCTCTTTCCACCATCTTCACCATTTTAAATATCTCCCTCACACCATTGGTGCAATTCATGCCCATGTCTGGATATTTGACCTCCTAAGTGGCTTTGAAATCTACACTTCATCTCATCACCATGGCCACCACCTTATTTCAATGTCCATCATTCTTCCTATGTAAAAGACTGACCCTACTGCATGTTCTCTTAATCCTTTTCAGTTTGTTTTCCATATTCTATCTACTTGCAGTTTCAAAATGCAAATCTAATTATGTAAAGCCTCTAATCGACTTCCCATTGATTTTAGAATAAAATGCTTAAGTACAGAATAATCGACAAGGCTCTGTGTGAGTTGGCTCCTGCTCACCTCTTGAGCCTCCCTAGCCAGGTGCTTTACTCCTGTATAGGTTAGCTTTCAATGCTCCGGCAAAACACCTGGTGCGCACGACTTAAAGGAGAAGTTGATTTGGCTCATGGTTTCGGTCCAGCCAAGGCCAGAGGGCTCCAAGGCAGTGGCATCCCAGCAGCAAGTGGGTGGAGCCAAGCTGCTCACTCTACGGTGGCCTGGAAACAGAGCCCTGAGGAAAGCCGCTTGCAAGGGGTACAGCCCCCAGGAAGCACCTAAAGAGAATTAAGATGTGTTATGTACATGTACCAAGTCCCTGTGATGAATGTAATCATTACGTAGTGCAAACATGGACTAATAAAAATAACAATTAAAAGAAGAGAGATACAAGCTAGAGATACACACCCCAAAGGCACGCCCGGTGATCTTCCTCCTGCGAGTGAGCCCAGCTCCCAAGAGCACATTCAGTGACAAACATTAGTGAATTCATCCACAGATGCACAGAGCACCCCCACCCGGTGACCTGTCCAGAGGCCTCTTAATCCAGGCAAATTGACAATTAAGGTTAACGAGCACAACTCTAGTCAAGGAAGATTCTCTGTTGCTCTCTACCTTGGTGTCATCCTGAATGCGCTCACCTTTTTGTGGAACACATTCCTCTCATTTCTGCACATTCCTAGGCCTCACTCATTTTCAGAGTGGATGGGATCTTGCTTCCTAATTGCCAGTCTGCTGGGTTCCCTTGTGTGGGCTTGCTAAGTGCCGAAGTTTCCTCTGTTATAGTACTTATTGCTCTTACAACTTAAATGTTCTGTGATCCATAGCTCAGTGTCTGATTCCACCTGTAAGATGTGAGACCCCTACGGGTAGTTACTGGCTTGCTCCATGCTGGAGCCCCAGTGCCAATTACAGTACCCTGTAGATGGCTGGAAGTTAATATATTTATGTGGGTTTGATATTATGGAATATAGTTGGGCCTCACAGATTACACCATAGTAATCAGTTGATGCCTTAGTAAAAGTGAGTGGACAGCCTGCCAGAGAAAGAATGTGGCCCCAGGGGGTTGCTGGCAGTGTTCCTTTCCACAGAAGCAGGATGAGGAGAAGGGAATAAGCCTAGCGCATCTTCAACAAGGAGCCCTATTCTGCCAGGTGGGCACAGTTAAGATCTCAGGAGAATGTATATATGAATGGGGAGGGGAAGGGTGACACAACCTCATCATGATCTAGCCTCGTGTGAGGGGTGGAAACTGTCAGATCTTTCATTCTGCCACAGTGAAGCCACTGCTACCTTATTTCTTAGACACAAGCATGTTAGAGGATGCTGCTTGTTACTCTGCCTCTGGTTTTCTTGCCAAAGTTTCCTCTCTGATTTTAGGAGACTCCCAAAGGTGGGATAGAAATCCCTACCAAGATTTAGTAGCTCTAGTTCTGATACAGCTCAGCGAAGAAGGCTAAAGGCATCTCTTATCATCAGACTCCTAGGCTTTCTGAGTGGCTGACCTAACTTTGAATTTCTTACCTAAACAAAATGTCAATATGGGGGATACAGACTAGTTCCATAGGATGTTTAAAGCTAAAATGATGTGTTAGGACTGATATTGAGCAGGTAAATTCCTCAGCGCCTTGCTTCTGAGCTTTCATTTTTTTCATTAAGTATGACTGCAGGTGGCAGAACAATTGTGAGGGAGGCCAGGCAGGAAGGCTGTGTGTGTCTGAAGGGATGGACTGGCCCCAGTGTCTGAAGCCTCCTGGAGTGGAAAGGCTGCATCCTGGTGAAACGAATGAGCTCTGAAGAAGGCGGATCAGCCCACACCACACTGAGGACCTTGAAGGAGGATGCAGCAGAAGACCAGAAATAGGCTGAGCTTGATGGTAACTTGGAAGACCAAAGTCATAACTTGTGGGCATTGAGTATAAGGGAAGAAGTGATTCCAGGGGCCAGGTACAAACCCTAATATCATTTCTGTCCTTGGTACAGTTTGGGGGCTGGAAAATAGAATTATATAGAGGGTAGCGAGTACTGGCCACCATGAACGTCTAAAAGTATCCATCCAAAAACACCTGATTAATGGCACTGTCACCACCTAGTTGTATGTGTCCCAGAGATATTGCTCAATCTCTGGCTTCAGTCTGTTCCTGCTCCCAAACTGTCAGCACTAAATTTAGCCGTCCTTGTATCTAGCCCATACTTTTTTCCTAAAGGGCTGTACTTTGGTCCAAAACTTGGCTACACATACATAATAAAGATATGGCTCGGCTTAGAGTGACACTTTGAAAATCTTAAGAGTTAATATTTCTCTTGCTCTGAAAGGATCCATGTAACAAGGACTGCCTACATCTGGATAACTATGAGAGTGCTGTGTGACCTCTGTTCCTCTTTCATATGAGTCTATTAATTTTATTATCAGGTATCAAGCACTCTGTGATTTGATCTCAATTCACTTACAGACTAAGTATTTCCCTGAAGAGCTTTAAAGAAAGTTGATTTCCTCTCTCAAGGACATCACAAAAATATTTCTATCTTACACATTTGTCATGCAAAGACTGGGTCAAAGTTAAGCAGTCAAGACTGTACACCAAGGGAACAATGGCAAGAGGAGATATGTAAAGGAGCCCCCCTGGATGTGCAGCATTCTGGACAGCTTAAAAGCACTTTCACTCATCTCAGTTGATCGTTTTCTACACAAGCCCATAAGATGGGCTGGGCAGGTGTCTCTAGTTCATGGATGGGAGAAACAGATAACCCAAAGACTCCCCAGCTTCCCAGTGTCAGAGCTGGGTGTAGAAGCCAAGTTGCAACTTGTTTTCTCTCAGTAGTGGAGACTGAACCCAGGGCTTCCTCACTGAGCTCCATTCCTAGCCTGCTAGCCTCTGCCTGTCTCTCTGTTTCTGTCTCTATGTCTCTGTCTCTCCCTCCTTCCTTCCCTCCTCCTTCTCCTCCTCCTTCTCCTTCTCATGTTCCTCCTCCTC
>NW_004524579.1:27685402-27691703 GCF_000260255.1 Octodon degus | reverse complement strand
ACTCTGAGATAGGGTCTTACCAGGTTATCTCAGCTTCCCAGAGTGCTGGGGTTACAGATATGTGCTACCATACCCACCTGAAATTGCAATTTGAAAGTTAGTTGCCTATACATAAAACTATCCTCCATGGATATATGCATAAAACATATAGTTTAAAATCAGACTGTCTTGTGAAAAGTTTTTCCATGTATAGGTTTAATTATACTGCTAATATTTAACAACAATTAAGTATTCAAAAGAGCCTATCGTGTGTAAATCTCTGCTCCTACAGGGTATCAAAGGTGAGACAAGAAGTCTTTTTAGCCTCAAAGCCCTCATGCATAAATCAAGAGCTCAGATAATACCAGATAATGCAAAACTGATGACCTGAGCTAAAGAGAAGAACCATCAGTCCAAGGTAAGGTTGGAGCTGGACAAAACTTCAGATTGTACTCTGATTGAATTACTTACAAGTTCAGAAGAAAGTGCATAGAGGCTTTGTTTCTATTTTACTTTAAATGATCCTTAATTAAGCGGCCCTCAATTCCAAATGCAGAAGTGACAGTCCTTGTCTGACTGGTCTTCCTGGCTGACCCAGAGGCAGGTCTCTCTCATCCTCTCTCTGCTTCTTGTTTTGTTTTTTATTTGTTTTATTTTGTTTAAGGCAGGGTCTCACTATATAGTTCAGGCTGGCCTTGAACCTACCATGTAGCCCAGCTGGCCTCCTCCTGCCTCAGCCTCCCAAGTGCTGGGATTACTCTGCTTTTTGAGTTAGTTTGGGAGTTGATTCATGTGGTATCTTTCCCCTCAACATCCCCCTAGTTTGTGATGTTCTCACACTCCTGTCCCTAACCAAGTACAATTCTGGCCTTTTTAAAAGGGACTAATATTCCAAGTTTTTAAAACAAAATTTAACCTTTTTCTCACCATCATTGTTTTTAGGTCAGCTGCTCTGAAAGTGCAATAGCCAGTATGGCGATTTTATTTTTATCTGGGAATATGCAAGGAATACATATCCTCAGGTATTTTATTTTTATCTGGGAATATGCAAGAAATACACATTCTCTCCCCTGAATCAGAATCAGATGCTATTTATCGAAATTCTGGAGTTAAAGCCTAGCAATCTGTGCTTAACTAGTCCTTTGGCAGATTGTGACTCTCACTGGTTTAGAGAATTGGAATTTATAGCAGAATGGCATTCTTGTTTTTACTGATTTCCTGGTCTTCCTTTAAAAGCCAAGCCCCATGCTGCTGGCTTGCTCTGCCACTCCACCTAGCCTCATCTCCCGGCACCTCTCAAGTCTATCCTACTCTATTACTCTTCTTCCCTTTCTATGTGTTTGTCTATGTCAACTTTAAGACCAAACCTGGCTCCCCTGGAAGAATGCAGTGCCTACCCCACTCCCAGAGCATCGCGCACATATGCACACACGCGCGGGGCTATCTTGTCCTTTGATATCACCTGATCTCACACGTGCTGTTCTTTAGTTGGCAATCACTGTCTCCTTCCCAGTGCTATTGCTGTCCTAGGTCTATGGCATGGGTGTCTTGCTATGTGCCCCTGACCTGTCCCTTACCCCAAGGGAAGTGCTCACCATTCTCTTACTGCTTGGTACGCAGCCCATCTTCCTGCCCTGTGTCTTACTGAAACTTCTCACAGCCTTGCAAATACTTCCTGACCACATTCCCGCACTGTAACCTCAAGCAGCTTCTCCAGTGACGTCCCTTGCCCTTCTGGTTTACCAGGTGACAGCACAATCAGTACTCTAGTCTGTCTCCTGCTTCTACTGGAATCCAGGCATCTACATATCTGTATTTCTTTCTTTTTTAATTTAATTTAATTTAATTTTTATATAAAATAAAAATGTATTATGTTCATAACTTTCATACAATTAATGACATAGCAGTAAAGAACGTCGTGCATGTTACATATACACACATCAAAAAGTCTCATTGAATTAAAAAACAAAATGAAGGATCAAGAACAATGGTCTGAAACCTACTCATAGAATTTTAGGATTTAACAAATAACAAGAAGTATGAAATTGCAGACCACAGCAGTGTAGACAACAAAAAAATGATAAATATAAGCACACATATTTTCACATTAAAAACAGTAAAAGTGGGCTGGGGAGACGGGTCAGTAGAATAAGTTCTTCTATGGCAAGCACAAAGGCCTGAGTTCAATCTCCCAGTTCTGCAAAAAACAAAAAACAAAAAACAAAACAAACAAACAAAAAGAAAAACCAGTAAAACCTACATAATCAAAATCCAAACATAAACATTAATGAATAAAAAAGAAAAAAATTCAAAATCAAGAAACTGATTGGAGGCCAAATGAAGATCTATCAATTAAATGCCTATTTTATTTTATTTATTTTTTGGCAGTACCAGAGATTGAACTCAGGACCTTGTGCTTGCCATGCAGGTGCTTATTTTACTGAGCTATCTCTCTGGCCCTTAAATACCTATTTTAAAGAACTATCTAGAACATAACACAAAAAGTGACATTTATCAATAAGATTTCTTGGTGTTCTTATACACATCTCTAGAATAGAATTATCATTTAACAATGAGGATGTGATTTTTTGTTTGTTTGTTTTTTGTTTTTTTTGTTTTTGGTGGAACCAAGGATTAAACTCAGGCCCTTACGCTTGTCAGGGAAGCACTTATTCCACTGAGCCATCTCCCTGGCCCAAGGATGTGGTTTAAATGACTTTTTCTTTAAAATAAATCCATAATTTGAGAAGAGTATACACAAGTTTATTTTATAGATGTATTCCAAAATTAAGATGAATAGTATAGAATACCTTTTCTCCTTTTAGTACATGATTTCTCAAATTTCCCCATATTCAAATTAATAAGGACTTTGGCAGCATGTATACTGAATTCTAATCTTGCAGAAAATTTATTTCTGGGCCAGCCAAATAGCTCGCAGATTAAAGCACCTGCAAGCAGGTGCTGGGGCCGGGATTTCAATCCCTGGGCCTGCCAGGCCAGCCCTGCCCCCAGGGTGCACTGAGATGGTGATTGAGACTGAGCATGGTTGCGTGCCTGTAATCCCAGCACTTGGGAGGCTGTAAACAGGAGAATCACTATGAGTCCAATCTACATAGTGAGACCTCGTACAGCCTATGTAGACCTTTCCCTAAAAAAAAAATACAAAAAAAAAAAAAAAAAGAAAATTTATTTCTAAGTCAATAAACCATAAAGCCAGAAGAAAGCATCATTTATGATTGATGAAAACCATTGTGTTCCTGAGGCACAAATCATAGAACTGTTGAAATTACCAGCTGGACAAAATGAGGAAGATAAGCCAATCAATTGATAGATGAAGTCTTGTACAACATATTGTTAGATTTTGCTTCATAACCCACTGTGCCAGTCTATTTCCTTTAATTGATGAATTGAGTCCATTTAGATTGATGGTTATAACTGAGATGTACTGACTTATGTTTGACTTGTTATTTACCTGCTGCTGTATACCTCTTTTTCTCCTGTGTTTGTTTGCCCTATTTGGTGGGGGTTCTTTCTATTCTCATTCATGAAGTTGTGGTCATTTTGATCCCTTTCTAGACTATCTTCTAGCAGTCTGTGTAGGGTTGGCTTTGTCATCATGAAATTCTTTAGTGGTTCTTTGTCATGAAAGTATTTCATGTCTCCATCAAACTTGAAAGAGAGTTTTGCAGGGTATATCAGTCTGGGTTGATTTTTTTTTTTTTTCACAAGACTTGTAGTACTTTGCTCCATGCTCTTCTTGACTTGATGGTTTGTGAAGAGAAATCTGCCAATATTCTGATGAATTTCCTTTAAATATGATCTGTTTCTTATCTCTAGCAGATTTTAGTATACTGTTCTTGCGCTGAATTTTTGGGATCTTGATTATTACATGTCTGGGTATGGTTTTATTTGGGTTGATGTTATTTGAAGTTCTATATACTTTGGTTACCTTAATGTCATTGTTTCCCTATATTTGGGAAGTTTTCTGCTATTATTTCTGATTGCATTCTTTTTATATCATTTGTATTGACTCCTTTCTCATTGATGCCTATTAAACTTGTGTTGTTCATCTTTGCATGGTCTTGCAGATGTTGAATTATTTTTTCCTACATCCTAGTTGCTTTTAAGAGGTCTTTTCTTACCTTTTTACTAGCTGCAATGGTGTCTTCAAGGTCTGAAAGTCTACTTTCACTTTTATTCAAACAATTATGCCAGTGTGTGATTGAGGTTTTAATTTCCTGTACATCCCTTTGAATCTGCTTCATACATTCTATTTCTTTCCTATATTGCTTATTCAAGGATTCCATCGTTTTTCTAATCTCTATTTTTTTTAATCAGTGTCTTCTTTAGAAGCACTTAGTACTTCTTTCATTATAGTTATCATTTCTTCTCTTACTTCAGAAATTATTTCTGATCTGATTTCCTCTATACCTTTCTGCAATTGTTTCTTTACTTCAGATGCTATTATTTCTGAGATTTCAGCTGTGTGCTTTCCAATTTCTTCTATGCTATTGTCTCCTGCATTTTTTCCGGGTGGGCTTAGGGCCGCAGAATGCATTTTGCTCATTCTCTTTGTCATTTTGTATAGCACTGTCTTCTGACCTTTGGTGTAGAGCTTTGGTAAAGTAATTACCTTAGCACCAGGTCCAGATCTACCAAGTTCAAACTCATCCAGGTGGGCATGCCTTGGGTCTGGCTGCTGTGTTCCACTTCTTCCTGCTGCACTCCTTGGAAGTGAACCTACTGTGACACTCTCCCAAGATGTTCTGCTCCTGGATCAGCTGGCTGGGTCTTGTCCCTAGCCTCTCTGCAAGAAGTTCTGCTGCAGGGTTCCACGCTGGGCCTGTCTGATGAAGGAAGCTCCACACACATGCCTGGCCTGGGTGCTGGCTGGAATGAGGATCCAGCAGATCAACAGGGGGTCCCACTCACATATCAAGCCTGGGAGCTGGCTGAAGTAAGGATCCAGCGGGCCCCGGACGGCCTCACTCACACCTTGTATTCCTTTCTTTAACCTGAAGTGTCTCCTTTTTCCAGTGGTTTGTAACTTTCTGCCCATACTTCATTGACAAAACATCTTCTCTCCCTTTTGGCTCTCCCTAGCAAGCGACTAATAACTGTGAGAGAGATCAGCAGTGGTTCATTTGCATAAGCTTTCTTTGTAATCTCCATCATGTCAAATAGTCATCTGGAGGCCTGAGACATTTAGGAAATGATGCTGCTCGAAAGATTTTCTTTCAGGAGAAATATTCTAGGCAAATTACTATTGTAAATGATTTGTATATAATATTTTAATATATAACATTCATTAATAAATCTAACTAACTCAGAGTTGCTTGTTTTATGGTTTTGAAGATTGAGCATGGGGGCACTGAGTTGGAACTCTTGCTGTATAATTCAGGCTGGCCCTTTAGTATTTTATTTTGAGACATATTCTCCCTAAGTTGCCCAGGCTTGCCTCAAACTTGCAATCCTTCCTCTATGTCTTAGTAGCTGGAATAGAGGTATGCACCACCATACTGAGCTAATGCAAAGTTGTTGGGCTTTTTTGTTTTTTTTGCAGAACCGGGGATTGAACTCAGATCCTTGCGTTTGCCAGTCAACCACTTATCCTACTGAGTCATCTCCCCAGCCCTAATGCAGATTTTTAAGGGCCTCCACTTTCCTGTTTTCTTTACCACATGCACAGGACTGTGAATAATAAGGTTCACCAAGTCTGGACAGCTGCACAAAGTCTTCCTGGCTTGTCTTTCATGCCTGACATCCGAAGAACTGAGCTCATACTCTGAGACTGTATATTGATGAAGAGATGGATTTTCATATAACTATGTACAAAGCTACCATGAGTTCTGACAGCAACCTCCAGCTCTTTTTCATAATGAACTGTGGGTAAGCCTTAGTTAACACAGCCTTGGTTATCCGTGCTCTCCTGGGTCTAGCCGGTGCATTTCACACTCGGTGCGTCTTGCTCATCTGCTTTATTAAGGTGCTGAGTTCAAGCTTTAGACTGAGCCCTCAGAAGTAAACTTCCCACCAAAATGTGGCACACTTCCCGCTAGACTCAGCCTGTGTGCTAACCCATCTAAGCTGTCAACTTGGATAGGTTAAGGGAAAACTAGATAATGTGTAAAGCGTTGCTCCCAGTGTGTGGGGTTGTTTCCCGAGGAGATAAGTCTGTGAGTGGGAAGATCGAGTGGGGAAGACCTGCTCTCACTGTGGGCACTATCACCTTGGTTGAGAGTCCTGACAGAACAACAAAGGCAGAGGAGTGGCAAATTTTCTCACCCTGTAGAGCCTCAGTGCCCTTCTTCTATTTTTTTTT
>NW_004524579.1:27650615-27679988 GCF_000260255.1 Octodon degus | reverse complement strand
GGTGGGGGGCGGCCCGAGGGGGCGGGAGAGGGTCCGGCCCACGCTGCGCCTGGGCTGGGACTGGTCCCGCCAGTGCAGGGTAGCAGGAAGCTCTCCACACACTCACCGGACCTGGGCTAGGACTGGGTCTCCCTTCTTCTATTTTTGCACCTTAGATTCACAAGTTCTTTGGCCTTTGGGTCCTGGGGCCTGTACCAGCAGCTCTTACTTCTCAGGCCTTTAGCCTCAGCCTGAGGGTTATACCATCAATTTTTCTGCTTCTGAGGTCTGTGGACATGGACAGAGCCATGGTACCAAATTCTGTGGCCCTCAGCTTGTGGACAGCCTGTTACAGAACTTCTCAGCCTCTGTGATCGCCAAGATCATTCCCTTAGTGATTCCTTTCCCATATGTATCTATCTATCCACTGTTTCCACCTTTCTGGAGACTGATCTGTGAGGCCTTTCTCTCGTGGCTTCTATAGAGTCTGCTCCTATCATATTCTAGAAGGTGCTGGCTGGCTGCTTCAGGAATAAACAAGGTGGTGCCTGTCTGATCTAATGTGGATTGTTTGTGCCTCTGTGTACATGTTTGGCTGCTTTCCCTGTGTGGGACCAGTAATTCTCTGGCAGGGACAAGGGAAATATACGTATTTTAAATCTCTCTTGGGAGAGGAATAATTTCCTAGGTTAGAGAGGGATCCAAAAGTGATTCTCCATTACTCAATTCCTTGACACTTTCTGTGAAATACCACTTTCCACATCCTGGGGGAGAAATAGGCCAATATTGTTTAATTACTACTTGCCCGTGTTATGAAAGTTATCTTGGATTCCTCACAAAGAAGCATCCCTGACTCTGTTACTTAGATGAAGAATTCAAGGCTAAAGATGTCATATGACTTGCTCAAGGTGGCCCAGCTCATGCGAGGCAGCACACAGTCCAAATCCATACTCCTTCCCTTCCTCTACTTGAATATACTTGCTCTAAGGATTGGTTAAGGGAAAGTTCACTCTGCCCTTCCACCTGCTAAGCTCACCTTTTATTGCTACTCTTTGATAAGCAGTCCCACCTAGACAATTTTCATCTGGACCTCCTACGCCTTATGTCCTACTTTGGTGGTAACCTCAGAGCTGGCTTACTCATCAAAAGAGTCAGGATATCATGGATGTTAAGTGCACAGAAAGAGTAACAATACTACATAGCCTCTAATCTAGGCTTTACTGCTTACTATTAGTTTGGCCAAGCACTTTACCATTGGAAGTGCTTATTGCCTTCTCTGTGTTTTGAATTTTATGCTCATAAAATGACAATAGTAATAAAACCTAAGTATCTTCCTGCTAATCCCCACCAACCCTGCAAGATTATGAAGCATAAGTGCTCTATTTGGGTAAAGCACATAAAAGGGTGTCTATCACATAGAGAACATGTGCTTGTTACCAATTTTAGTCATCATTTTTCACCCTTGCTTTCAAACCTTCTGTCCTTCTGTTCTAGGCTACTCCATTTCCTTCTGCTTTCTCATCTATCTGCTCTGATAGAAGTGCCTTCAGCTCAATTATTCTCAGGAGAACCTTATTCTGATCCTTTTCATTAATCCTAAACCCAGATATTAACTCCTTTATCTTGCCTATTTCTTTCTGTCTCAAAATACTCTTTGCTACATGACAGTCAGCTGGCCTGGACCACAGATGAGCTGGGAAGACAAAACCTCAATTCAGAGCTGGGCTCTACCACTTAGAGCTACTAGATCTTGGTAGACATTTATCTCTGGTGCCATCCTAAAAATAGAAATAAATCTCCTTGGGAAAAATCTACAGGGTAATTCTGGGGATTAAACAAGTAGATGAACGTGAAGATGTTCTCAGTGTTCTGAAGTACATGTTATTCCTGATATGGTTGCATCTAGATGCTGCCCAAAATGCCCCAGGCAGTCATGGCTGGATTAGGGGGTGTAAATGAGGGATCCAAGTGTGGTATTGGAATTAAAGGTGTGGATAATGGAGGCCCCACTTGGTGTGAGTGGCACCAATCCATAGCCTGGATGGAACACAAAAGGATAGAGGAAAGGCAGGCTTGCTGCCGCCTCCTGCCTTCCATGCCATGAGCTGCTGTTTCTCTTGCTTGATGCCCTCTGACATGCCACTCTGCTTTGGAGCCAGCTGATTATGTTCTGAAACCTCTACAGTGAGCTAAACAAACTTTTCAGCCTTTAACTTGTGAGAGTGTCAGGTATTTTGTCTCAGCAACAAGAAAAGTAACAAAAACAATTACTTATTTGCTATTATCTGAGACAATTCATTGGAGTTGGCAAAGTTCATGGCCAGGCCCTCCTCCCCAATATGTGCCTTTTCATGTTGAGGCAGAGCTACCCCTCTTGAGTATATCCTAGTGAACACACCTCTCTACTAAGAGGTGCAAGTAGCCAACAAGCACTGGCAGGAATTAGGGACTCTATCAGTTGAGAGCCTGGCCATTGGCATTGAAAATCTATTTTGGTTAATTTAAGCAGAAAGCACTCACTGAGACTCAGAAGTGACAGGATTCAGAGGCCTCAGTGTGGAAGATGTGGTGTAGAAACTGACAAAGAAGCTGGAGTCTGCTTGTTGCTGTTGTGATGGAAAACCAAACTTTGCATCCAGGAACTAATGCAAGCATCCTAGAAGAAAAGGCCCTAGAAGGGTCCTTGTAGGGTCCCAGAAGAATGCAGCCCCCAGGCTGTGCTTGGGTGGGGAATCCAGCCCCCAGCTGTACTAGGATGGAAGAGGGGATTTTGACCTCAAGATAGCAGACAGAAGAGGTGAGGATAAAATGTCCTCAAGGCTCGCCTCATAGGATAAATGTCCACTAGAGACAACCAGCTACCATTCACTGACAAGTTTACATTTTAAGGACTAGATAGCTTAATTTCAAGATGGAATGAAAGAGAATTTGGCCACAGAAATCTTCATAAGTCTCCCAAATCAAGCATTGCTCCCAGCTGATTCTTAGCACACTGGTCAAGCATCTCAACCTCATAAGCAACCATAAGGTCCTTCCAACCCTTAGGTGGCTGTTCCCTGGGGTCTAGGTTTGAAGCAGGGCAATTGTGCCTTAAGTGTTCCTGCAGGGCCACATTTGATGACTTGCTCAGCCTCTCTGCTCCATGATAGCTCATTCTTGCAGACCAATTTGACCAGCAGTTAACCAAGGCCTCCTGAATAATGTACAACCCCTGTCCAAAAACCTACTTGTCTGTCCCTTAAGGGATCTAAGAAAATGGCAGGAGAGAGTCTGAGGACCAAGTCTACCTCTGTGTCCATTACTTTCATTCTGCTTTCATCCAACACTGCTTCTCCCCTGACCTCTCTTAGCAATCTACTACAGTTCCTTATTCCTGGCCTCTACTAGGCTTGGGCCTTCTCTGCAGAAAATCACAGGCATGATGTCTGAGAAGCAGAAAGGAAAACAGAACCCTGTGTTAAATTTTCTACTATGCTGGCATCCTTGAAGGAGTTAATCAGTTTCCATCTCCTGAATTCTCAGCTGACATTTAAGATCTGCTTTTACTGCACTTTCCTCAGAGGTGAGGTGCAATTCTTGTTTCCTGGGAGGTCTGCTAGCCTGTGACTTACTTTTAGGGAAACATTCCCTTTGTTTTTATCTCTTGACTTCATGGAGCCAGTGACTGCCTTCAGGCAAACTGGAAATGGGCTCCTGGGATCCATAAGCACTGAACAAAGTTGATTCTCTACTGCTGCTGCTGACTGGTGGATAATTTTTTCTCCCCTGCTCTTTATTTACTGTCATGAGTAATTTCCAATTAAACTTTATCCACAGAGCTATATCATGGCCACTGGAACTTCCCAGAAACAACTTTGTCCTTAAGAATGCATCTTTCTCAGACCTCTCAGTTTGGAGATGCAATTTGATTTTCTGATAGCATTTTCCCAGTGATTTAGGATTGAGTTATGCTACTGAGTGATCAACCAAATAATCATCACATATGTTCACTGCTGCATGCAAAACACGGGATACTGTCAAATGTCACAATTTCTCAGCTTTGTTACTCCAGTGACCCTGAAGAAGGGTCACTTGAAGGAGGACTGAGATGAGAACGATGGATTTGAAAACTTCAGTGTGGGCCATACATGGCAGCACAGGCCTGTATTTCTAGTATTCTGGTAGGCTGAAGCAGGAGGACTGCAGTTTCAAGTTCAGCCTGGGCAGTTTACTGACTTAGTGAAATCCTGTCTCAAAATAAACAACAAAGAGCTAAATGTACCTTACAGCAAACATAGTACTGTAAAAAGGAGTTTGGGATTTTCTTCAGCAGCCAAGAGAGGTGTAACAATCTGGTCATTGTTTAAGGGCCAGTAAAGGAGGCAGCCACCACAGGGAAGAGGAGGTAGAGTGTGGGAAGCTGACCACCATGGCTTCTGGCTCTGATGGTGGAAACTGAGTGCTGAGTTCCCACAAAAGCAATTGAACAAAAGCCTCCATACTGGATGGCTTGGCGCTAGTAATCTCAACAAAGTGTCTCATTCAGCTGCAGTTAGCCACATAATTGGATGGCTAGGTTGGGGGGGCCTGGATGAAAGGTATGAAGTCATCACGGGACACTGTGACTGCAGTGCATTTTCAAATCACTCACATGATTCTTCGTTCCTGAAACTAATTATCGTCTCTATTCTCTTTCCCTTCTTAAATTTGTGTCACAATCATTTAATTCATTGCCATAGTCCAGTGCCATTGGCCACAGCTCAACAAATTTGTTTAGACTACCATTTTCATCTCTATAATAACAGAGAGAATATGAATTTTTAGTAACTGAAACACAGTATTAGCCAACACAGGAGTTTTGTTTTTTCCCTGTTTGAGTGGGAACTCACATGTAATAGGCCTGAGGGCACCAACTAGAGCCACCTAGACTCTTTTGGGTCCCACATGTGACATCTTACAGCTTCTCCATTGTGGTTCTCCTAGCAGCTGCATTACTGGGAGCTGGTTAGAAATGAAATGAAAGTGTAAGTCTTACCCCACACCACTTGCATCAGGAATCTGAGACACAGCCATTTGTGTTTTAATAAGCTCTGTGAGTATGACTCTAATGCAACCTAAAGTCTGAGTTCCACTTATTTCAAAGATCTTCCAAGAATCCTTTGCTGCTTTAGGTTGTCTTGCCAAAGAGGATTAAACCCTGATTGCTGTAGTCAAGAGGGGTGTGGCATGGAAATGGAACGCACAGCTTCACTGATGAAAGATTTACAGGTTGGGTTTTTGTTGTTGTTTTCCTTCCTTTTTCTTTTTCCTGTGCTAGGAATGCAACCCAGGGCCTTGCACATCAAGAGACTGGGTAGGTGCTGTGGTGCTCACCTGTAATTCTATGGTGTTACACCTCTCTTGGCTGCTGAAGAAAATCCCAAACTCCTTTTTATAGTACTGTGTTTGCTGTAAGGTACATTTAGCTCTTTGTTGTTTATTTTGAGACAGGATTTCACTAAGTCAGTGGAACAGAAGGCTGAAGAAGGAGGATTGCAAGTTAGGGTCCAGCCTGAACAACTAAGTGAAACTGTGCCTCAAAATAAAAGAATCAAAAAGCCAGCTAAAGGATGTAGTTCAGTGGTACAGTGCTTACTTTGCAAGGTGTGAGAGCATAGGATTAAGCTGAAAAACTGCTTTTAAAAGAAAGATAGGAAATTGGAATGGGATTTGTTAGAATTTTTTTTTTAAATGTATTTGGATGTTGCAGGGTCTCACTATGAAGCTCAGACTTGTGATCCTCCTGCTTTCAGCCTTCCCAGTGGTGGGATCGCAGGTGTGCACCACTACACCTGGACTCTGGCCAGCTTAGTGCACCCTGGAGCAGGGCTGGCGTGGCATGTGGTGCTGGCAGTCCCTGAACTTGCCTAAGCTCGCCTCAGCAGGCATTTTAGTCCACTGAGCTATCTCACTGACCCCCACGAATTTATTAGAACTTCTAATAATTCTAATAATCTTTGACTCTTTAAATACTGGCTTGCCAGATTTAGAAAAAAATATGCACAATTTTATATATCAGAATATATATTATATATGTTGAATATGAATAGATTTATGAATTATATATTATTTATATTGAATTTCAAGTAAAGCACAAATAATTTTATTTTTTATTATTATTATTTTTATGTATTTGGTACAGGGTTTGTAGGGTCTACAGGGTCTCACTACATAGATCAGACTCGTAGTGATTCTCCTGTTTTGAGCTTCCCAAACTCTGGGATTATAGGTGTGTGCCACCATGCCCAGACTCAATCACCATCTCAGTGTGCCGGGAGGGGGGAGGGGCACTGCATGCCACAAATAATTTTAGTGTATGCCTGTACAAATAAGTGGACATAGGACATACTAAAAGTTATTATCTGGCATTCAAATTATATTGATAGGCCTTATACTTGTTAAACTAAATGGCAGTATTAATCAGTCCAATCCCTGTAAAAATGAAAAAGGCCCTGCAGCAGGAGGGAGAGACAGCAGAGAAAGTCTTGAGTTGTAGGGTTGGGGGTGAAGGAAAGGGGAATTTGGTTCTGATTTGATCTTAACTAAGACACCTACCCTTGCTGGGACTCACATTTAAAGTCTGTACAATGAGGTGTTGGACTAACCTATCTTAAAGACTCCATTCAGCTCCAAATGTCTATTAGTATTATTTTTGGTGTTTTTACTCTTTTTGGTTCTGTGAAAGAGATTTATTTCCCTGTCCCTTTTCCAGGTTTTTTTTTTTTTAACTTGTGGGGAAAAAATGGATCGATAGTATGAAATTTTTAAATAAATATTATTGAGATGTCAGCTGAACTCTTAGACAATAGATTTGACATGAAAAATGATTTTGATGGACTGATACATCCTAACTTTGATCTAGCAGTATTTGCCCTTTAAAGTCTCATAGCTTAGCTATCAAAATTTGACACTTTAGATGTCATGAATGATGTTATATTAGTCATTCTTTAGGCAAGGTTTTCATATAAACCTGATTATTTCTGTAGCTAGAATTCCTAAAAGTGAAGTTGCTGGCTCAAAACTGAGGCCTTTGAGGGGAAGACCTTGCCCCTTACTATCTAACACCACAGTGCCTCCCTCATTACACTGTAAGGAGGAAAAGAGAGAGAGGTCCATGTGACTGGGGAAGAAAACCAGGCTGAGCCACCTCCCTCTTTGTCTTTGCAGCCTAAAGGTCTGGAGCATTGACTGAAGGGGCCCCTTCTGACTCTTCTTAGCTCCCTCAGGATCATCTGTCACCCTCTGGGGTCAAGACTGGAGGTGCCAGAAGCAGCAGCTTATAGGCATTGGCTTAAGGCCCAATCATTTTCAGAAAAAAAGAAGCACCCATTGGTGGTCCAGTGCAGGATGGGGAGTTCTGATTTTGGCTTTGGGTCCAAAGCTCCTCCTTTTGGGGAGGCCATTCTTCTCCTGGCCTCCATTCTTTTGGGTACCTTCCTTTTCATGAGTACTATGTGGAAAGGAAGAAGCTCTGGAAAGGGGTACAGCACTATTTGTCAACATCTGACCTCATAGCCAAATGAAGAATCACATATGTCTGAAAAAGAATTTTAAAGATATCCATATTTCTAACTAAGTGCTATAATGAACATTTATTATTTGGTAAAGTGAGTGATTCTTTTTTTCCAAGATCAGGCATGTTTGGGGTAGTATGGCCATAGATGAGTGGTTCTTTTTACAATACCTTACAATTACTCGCAAATGTTCATTTTTCCCAAGTATACATTGTTAGAAATACAGTCTATTCTTTGCTGACTGACTTGCTTTGTGTAACAGTTAGATCCATGACTAATGACTGAGCTGATGGTACTTGGACAATAAAGAAATGTAAGCAAGTCATGGTTGTAGACTCCTGCAGCCTCAGCACTCTGGGAGGTTTGGTATCCAAAAATCAAACCCAGCCCAGGCAATTCAGTGACTTAGCAAGGCCTTGTCTCAAAAAGTACAAAAAAAAAAAAAAAGAGGGGGCAGTGAAGATGTACCCTCTCTAGAAAGCCCTGGGTTTAATCTATATTACCCCTCCAAAACACACACATAGATAAAGAAGGCATATTTGGTCTTGTTAGGAACAGAAAACAAGAAGAGAACAAAGGAAGAGAAAAAAAGCCTGAGGAAAAAATACATCTAAAATAAAAATAGAAGAACAAAGAGTGAGGCTGTGCTCTCATCAATGTGTGGCTGTAACCATCCTGCTGTAGCTGTCAGGAAGGGCTGGAGACCAAGGTCACAGAAGTCACGTTCCAGAAACCACTAAATTTGCTGGAAGGGGCTTGCTCCGAAATTGCTTTGCATGCTACTATGTCACCATAGTGACACCACCCTGTCATAAAACCTCAGTTATTTAAGTCTAATAAGTATTTTCATTTTTGTGGGATCCGCCCTGTAAATTCTTCCACCTTATTTCCTGGAAGAAGGAAGAGAATTCAATAGGAGTGATGGAAGAGAAGGGCAATCAGGGTGTTAGAACCAGTGGGAGAGCCCTTGAGTGACTCTCCTCAGCTCTCTCGCTGAGCTTGGCCCTCTCCAAGGATCCACTTCTTGGCTTGCAGCAGTGCTTTCTGAACCATCAAGAGCCTCAGGGTAGTTACCGCTGAAGTGAGTTTGGCTGAAGTTCTTTGTGCAGAGTTTGTTCATTAGAGAGAATCTGGAAGTCAGTTGGGTTGTTGGCCAGCTTGAATGCTTGAAGGGAAATTAACTAAAAGGGAGGTTTAACGGGGTTTCCAATTTTGTGTTTGCTTAGGCCATTCCTGGATCACCCAGTGAGAAATAAAGAACTTTCTGGGGTCAGTAACTCTTTTTTCAGGTACACTGCTAAGTGAAATACTCTTGAAATAAACAAATAGGACTATTTGTCTATCACTGGCCAATTATTAACTTTTTAAAAATGTGTTCTGAATAAGATTGGTGATATGCTATTTCATTCTTTTCAACTGTCTTATGAGATAGCCAAAACAAGGTTTTTATATTATTTGAGAGGGGAGGTGCTGGAAATTGACCCCAGGGCTGGCTCATGCAAGGCAAATGCTCTACTACTGACCTACACCCTGTTCTGTTTCTGAGATAAGGAAATTGAAGACTCCAACTCACCCTGTGAGTTAAGTGACAGCCCCACCTGAAAGCTGGGACTTCCTGAGGCCTGCCTCCATCAGCTAAGGTGACCAAAATTCAGGATGCACTGAACTCTTTTGATATAAGAAGTAAGGGTCTGAAGCACTAAATTTGATTAATATTTGTTTTAGACGCTGCCTTCTTACTAGAAATGAGTCAGAGAAGTTCAACTTCAGAGCCCATTTAAATCTAGCCACTTTTGTATGAAGAGAGACTGAGTTGATGATAAGTATTTGCAAGTGCAAGGTCCTGAGTTCAATCCCTGGTACCACAAATAATAATAATAATAATAATAATAATAATAATAATTTGGGCTCCAAGAGAACAGTATGAAGGGAGCTAACAAGGGGGACTCCGCTTTCATTTGAACAGTAGAAAGTACATGTTGTATCTGATTATGGAGATGTGCACCTGAAACTCAGTGGAGGCAGGAGGGTCACTTGAGCTCAATAATTTAATACCCACCTGAGCAAGATAGAGAGACCCTTGTCTGGAAAAATAAGGTAAAGAAACTAGACATCACCTCTTTTAGGATGGGCAATGTTTTAAAACAAACTCAAACACCAGATTCCTGCAATTCATTATTAATCATGCAAAGAAAAGAAACATGCTCTGCAGAGCAAGTGTGTGCCAAAAAGTATGAAAAGAAGGCTACTCTACAGAGGAGACCATGGCAAAAGAGAACACAGTGGCCAAGTGCTCAGTGGAAACCATCTTTTTGTAGCTCCTGCTCCTCTTGTTGATGTCAAAGCCTATGCCATTTTATCAAAAACCTGCTTGAGTTCTAGCGAGAAGAGTCGACAACAGCGCACTGTGATCAGTTCCATGAACAGGGCTTTGGGAACTATTCTGGGCCTGCATCCTGGAACTTTGAAATTAACAGGTTACCCTCTTCCCCAGCCCATTTGCCACACCCTAGTGTACTGACTCACTCATTTGATTATCTACTTTGCTAGTGAGCAGAGCTTGTTTCTTTGATCCACTTTATCATTCTACCAAGAAAGCAACAAGAAGTTAAAGAAATTTAATCAAGGCCTCTTTTGTTACAGCAATGCTTGGTGGAAAACTAAAAATATTTGTACTGCAGAAACACTGTGCCACTGTGCCATTGTGCCACTCAATATTTCACTGGCCAGACTCCAGATAGATAGACAATGGATGATAGATGATAGATAGATAGACAGACAGATGGATAGATAGAGGTTGATTGCCCCAGCCTGACATCCACTTCCTGGCTCCCTCTTGTTCCTCCAGTCCCCCCCCTTTTTTTTTTTTTGGAGTGGGGGGAGTACCAGAACTCAGACTCACGACCTCACCCTTACCAGATAGGCACTGTACCACTGAACTAGATCCCAGGCCCCCTGGTCCCCTTTTCTTGCCCCTCTCAACTTTCACTAGACTGTTTCTGGCAGAAGCCAGAAACTCCAATTTTTTCTTGTTATTTATCAATACTTGCAACTCTCTTCAGCCCCTACTCCTTAAACCCCCCACATTCCGTGGGTGCCCAGCTAAAAAGCAACATGACCATACCAACACAGGAAGAAGTGACAGAGAGGCTTCCATGTTCTTGAGGCAAATTGTCCTCAAGATGTAATGAACCCTCCTATATTAGGGACCAGTCAGAAGTTAATTGGGTTAATTGTTTGGTGACAGTATGGGCAAAATGAGTCCAAGGGAGTGAAGTAATTAGATTTCATACCTATTTATCACATGAAGTACTTCATTCTCTATCTAATGGTTATTTGAAAATTCTAGTTAATTTAATTTTTCTTTATAGCTGAGCTCTGAAAGAGTGCCGATATTAACTAGAAAAAGAAGTTATTTAAGTAGACAATGCCAAAAGTAAACTGTCCTCTACAAACAGTAAGCCAAAAAAATTTAAATTACTAGCTTGAAAATTTAAGGGTTTTTAATATTTTCTTTTTCACAGTGCAATAATTTATTTGAATGCAACGTTTGAGACGTTAAATATGTTAAATTGAGAGGCACAGCCCTTACCTCATCCCATCTGTTTCTCCCTGTTGAGATATACACTAGACAAACTAATGTTATGGTTTACATTGTAATGTGTTTGATTAACTTTGTCAGAAAAATTAGAATATTTTTCTGTGCTTACAATTAGTACATTTATTGCTAAGATATTTACATATTTGAGTACTTCCTAGAAACAACGGTGTATGCTTTACATATGATTTTTTATAAATCTGCGCTATGGAAAATTTCAAGTCTCACAAAAATAGAAACCCTCATCTCTATGCCCCATATAAAACATTAGTTCTATGTTATTCTCTTTTCATGCATTCCACATATTTCTAATAAGTTATTTTAAAGAAGATCTCGGGCATCATATTTCATCTATAAATACTTCCATGTGTATTGGTAAGAAATGAGAACTTTAAAAAATATACAACCACAAAACTGTGTCACAAAATATACATTTTCTCAAGATCATCTAATAATCCATATTCAAGTCTTTCTGATTGTCCAAAGATGTCTGTCATAGTTGTTCTGCTCCACTCAGGATCTAAATAAGATCTATAAATTGAATGTTGTCACTACATGTTGTCTCATTTAATGAAGAGCTATACCCTGTGCATATCTGGGAGAAAGGAAAGAATATTCCATGGAAAGTATTCTGTATTTTTTAGTACATTATCTAAGAGGGCACTTCATTGTGTGTGCCACTCACTTTTTATGCATTAGGTGATTATTACAATTTAGAATTCATCTCTTTAAGGTCTTAACCAGTCATATCTTTGTAGTGCTACTAAACATGTACCACTATCCCCTGTAATTTTCTGGTGGATCTTATACTTTATCAGATTTAGCTTGAATTTGGGGGAGAGGCAAGAGTTCTGTATTTCCTAGTACAGTGAATAAGGGTGCATTGATTGAGTGGCTATCCCACCTACTGAAGTCAGCATTGTGAGTTCAGGTGAAGCCTGAGCTTTATCCATTCTGTGATTCTATATCTGCTTTCATCTAAATGCTTTTAGCAGTCACTGATGAGCAATGCCAGCTCAGTGTGAGTGTGTGTGTGTGTGTGTGTGTGTGTGTGTGTGTTACACCTTAAATGTGTGATTTTTCTGATTCTTTCATTGTACCTATAATGATTAGCTATCAGTCATCTATGTAAGGGTGTTTGCCTCATAAATTCCTTGGGTTTCCTAAAAAGCAGAATAAAGTCTGAAAGGCAGAATAAATGCTTGACTATCTTCTTATATTTATCAACTTTCAGTATAAGGAACTGATACCCTGGCAACCTCCAAATGTGAGCAGTGATGTCTTCATAAACTTCTGAAGTTATGGTTTATGTATTTGAATCCACCACACATATATTTTTTACTGATCTCCAAATGCCCCAGCTTTGGCCAGTGGTAGCCTTCAAATTGGCTCCTATGTCATTTTGACATGACCTAGACATTATAGAGTAGATTTTGTTAATCAGATTTTGGTGAATTTTAATATCATAGCATTGTAGAGTTGAAAAAGCTTTCAAAATTGTTTGGTTTCCCATCCCAACAGTTATTTCCTTATCAAGGGTGGGGGTCCTGCAGAAATAGCCAAAATCCCATGCTCACGAGGCAGGCCTGCCAGCCAAGAGGTGGTCCAGACAGCAGGATGTTCTTCCGGTAGCCAGCACCTTCCTGGCTCCCACTGGAGAGAGCGTGAGCCTCTCACTTCCTTTGATGCTATCATAGGATAGATTGGGGAAGTCAAGTCACTTAGTGGGAACAAACCAAGCTTTTGGTTAATTTAAACCTCTTTTAGAAATGAATGTCCACGATGAAATACTTTAAGAAATAGGCCAGGATATCAAATAAAATGTCAGGTTCTTATTTCCATTGTCAGGTCTACTTGTCAGAAGTTGCCATTTTAGATGTTCCTTTTTATCTTTCCAGAAAATTTTCTGGTTCATAAGCATGTATAATATCCTTTCAATAAATGGGATCATATTGGACATATTTTTATGTGGTTTTTCTTTTATACTTAATAAAAATACCTAGACATCTTTTCGTATTGGGATGTTTTAACTTCTGTAATATTCTCAGTGGCTACAGAGGCTCTCTACCTACAAAGATATTTCTTAATTTTCCAATTCGTGGGTGTGTTATCAATTAACTTGTCATGTACCTTTGTTCAGTTGTGTGAGCGTGCCCATAGGATAAACTCCTGGAAGCATAGTTATACATGAATTAAAAGTTCATGTGTAAATTGGCTTAGATCTTGATAGATATTACCGTAATATTAATCAAAAGGTCACATATATTTGTCTTTATACCATGTTTACTTCATGCTCATGCTAACAATGGAAATTAAAAATCATTTAACTTTTGTCAATATTTACATGAAAATAATTTGCTTTATTTTGTATTTTTATCTTTCAACAAAGCTGATTATTTGTATTTCTTTGTGTGTAAATTTTATGTTCATGTTCTACAACTATTTTTTCATAGGTTTATTTCTTTTACCTATTGACTTTTAAACTTATTTTTACATAAAATTATTTGTTTTTCATGTGCTACAGTTCTTCAGTTATATTTGAGCTTCTTGATATTTTTCTTCAAAAGGAAGTTTCAGGTTTCGTGTCATATTGTAGAGGAACTCTGTACTCCAACATTACATAGAAACAATCACTCACATTTTGTTCTATTATAGTTTTATTGTTTACTCTTAAACTTTGGGTCCCTCTGATTTTACTGTGAAGAGTATAACAGGGATTTAATGTCAAACAATTATTGGTTAAATTCTTCAGTGATGTGAAATGATATTTATTATGTACCATTTTCACCCAATAAACACATTGCCAGACTGAGAAATTTTGCCACCCAAGTCCTCTCATGAAGTCTACTGCACAAGGTTCCCCAAGATGGAAAGTGAACTCAGAAAGAAGTAAAGACATAGAAGATACAATGGCATAAAACTAAAAGTAAAATACATGATAAGCATTGCTTACAACAGCATTTTAAAAAATTAGGTCTGAAATTCAGGGTGAAGGGGCTGTGGAGATGGCTCAGTAGAATAAGCACTTCCCTGGCAAGCTCAAGGGCCTGAGTTCAATCCCCAGTTCCACCAAAAAAAAAAAATTCTGGGTGATAACAACAGAGGTGAGGTTTCAGATGTAGCAGGGGAACAAGGGAAAGTAAAAGTATATTAATATTCTTAATATGTCCCAGGGCAGGAAGGATTTGCTTGAGACTTTCTAGAATATAAATTTAAATATATATGTAATAACTTTAAAGATACTTATAACTACTATATTTGTTAAAACTTAGAAATCTGACAATATCAATGGTTAGCACTGATATAGAAGAACATGCACTTGATCATATGTTTTGGCAGGGGAGTATACATTACTACAGTTATTTTGAAAAACAGTTTGGTGTTAGCAACTAAAATTGAAGACACTCACATCCTGTGGTCCAGAACCCATGGCCTTGCATTCTTTTGCTTTTTTTTTTTAATTTAGAAATGTATTGTTCAACACACAAGCTTCATATAGCTGTAATTTAAAAAACAAAAACAGAGAAACCAAGACACTATTTCAAAGTCCAGGCCCTTCCTCTTCCAAATACAAGAGCTCAAAACATTATATATCCCAATTGGAAGAATAAGACAAAAATATGAATGGAGCCATGACATTTCACCAAACAAAGAATTCATATGAATGAAGCATCCATGGATCCTTCCTGGGATGAGTTAACTGCCTTTACAAGCAGGGGGTGAGGAGTAAAGGGAGGGAGCTTCTGACGAAGGAGGGAGAAGAGAAAAAGAAACCCAGAACAGAATAAAATCCAATTCAGTGTTCTGAATCAACTTGTTACACATCTGTATAAACCTGGTATCCTGGAAAAAAAAGCTTACATTTTTCTGTCTCAACCTGGAGCTTCAAATCTGATTCATGTCTTAATTCCATCTATAGTAAGTTTAAAAATATGAAAAAAGCATGATTTATTCCAATAGTCAAGCTAAGGACTAAGACTGATTATCATAGAGTTGGGTCATAATTGCCTCTGGGGAGAAGAAAGATATTTTAAAAATCAAAATGCATCTTCATAAAGCAAATGGCCTGGCACTACCATCTGCAACCACACAGAACATTGCCAGTACCTGGGAAGCCTATGCTTGCTCTTTCCTGACTATGTGAATTTATAGAAAGAATTCCAAGTATGTCAGTAATCTCCAAAGTACACACGAATTGAAATCATTTATTAAAATATTTATCAATTGAGGGACACTTGACATCTTTGTAATACTGAGTTTTCCTGTGTGAGAATAAATTCCATTTTCTCTAATCAGGTCTTATCTTATGATTTCCAATAAAGTTTTAAAGTTTTCTTCACTCTCCCACGTCATTCCCCTGGGATTCTTCATCCGGTGCTGGATTTCTCTTTGATATTTTTAAAATGTCTAAGTAGGGTGGTTGGCATTTATTCCTGTTGAATTTCAGGCTTTTCATTTCTATCTGCAATTTCAGGCTGTCTTTGCTTCACACAAATCACTCGTATAAATGGTGGTTGAGACAGAGCTAAAAGCAGAGCACCTGTGCGTGCTGGACAGAGACCCTCTACCTGGACAATTGGCCTGATAACCCAACGTATTTAAGAATAGCTGAATGGAGATAGTGAGATGGCTCAGTGGTCTAAAGCACCTACTTAGAACAAGTTTAGCAAAGCACAGGGACTGTGGTTCAATCCCCCAGCACCACGTGCCAGCCAGCCCTGCCCCCTGGTGGGCTGCGCTGGCCACACACACACACACACACACACACATAAATAAATAAAAAAAATTTTTAAAGTCTAAACTAATTTAAAAAGAAAAAAAGAATAGCTGCATAAACACCAGTGGCTTTAACCGCACTATTATAGACCCTATATTTCTCTTGTCTTTAGCAATATCATGAGAAGCGTTTATGGGCCGGGTGAAATGGCACGTAATTGTACTCCCAGAGCTTAGGAGGCTCGGGCAGAAGGAGTACATTTAGAGCCCAGCTTGATGAAACAAAACAGTGAGGCCAGGGATGTGGCTCAGTGGTAGAGCTTTTGCCTTGGACACCCTGGGTTTGCTCCCCAGCACAACACACACACACACACACACACACACACACACACTCACACACAGCCCACAGCCACAATAATAACAACAAAAAACAGGACAAAAAGGTCTCATGGAAAAAATTTAAAGTTCTCTTGTAAATTTAGGGGAGAAGGAAGACCTAAAATTATATTGACCTGTTTGTTTTTAATGAAATTGTGCTAGCTTCATATAACCACTCTTTTCTAAATACCCACACACCATCCACTAAGTAGTGTCCTCGGGAATTTACTAGGAATCAGTACAAAGCTTACTCACCTATATCTTCCAGCATTGATGCTCTATGGTAGGGATGTTTTTGTCCCTAATTTTCTCCTCCCCTGAATTAGATAACACAGTTGTGACTTTTGCCATGTCCACTGTAGCATGACAATAATTGCCCAGCAGTCACTCAGCTGAGCAACTAAGAACTCTTAATGTGTCACCTACCTTGGACTTCAAGCACCAAGGTATTTCTTATTCCATTTGTTCCTACTTGATTTTTCTATTTCCTGGATGAAAATGGTGAAAAGGGGGTTGTTTGTTTTCATCATTTGTTCATATTACATCATCCACCTCAAGTAGTTGATTCCTCTTCTGCCACTGACTGTTAGTAGGAAGTTCAAGCTGCTCCCTATTTTTGTAGTTTTCTTTTTCCTCCCAAATTTTCCAGCCCACCACTGCCACTCATTTCCAGAAGCAAAGAAGAGAACATTTGGAAAGTCCGAGGTGCAGATGCTGTGCCAGCCTATTTTGACAGAACTGTCAAATGCGGGGGTGTATGTATGACAGAAAATACTAACAGTTTTTGAGAATTTTTAACTCATGTCCTTAGGTAGGCTTGGCTTCTTAGATAACTTTTAAATTGTAAACATGGGTACCCTGACCTAATGAGAGGGGAAAGTCCTCCTTCGGAAGGATAGTTCTGGCTTTGCACATTTTTCTGGGGCCACATATCGTGTTGGTCACCAATGGGGAAGGAGGTGGCCCAAACGTTTTATAATTAACCTCCCACTAGAACAGTTTGTCCTTTAAATTTGGAAGCCAAGAAATTTTGAATAGAATCAATTTAGAGGACTGGGTGGTTGTTTTGTTGCAAATTCAAGTGGAGCAATTCTTATTCAGTCAAGACCAAACTCCTGTCTAACTTTATTTGCATCACATTCGCTGGCACAAACTGCTTGGTGATGAAAATAAAAGAGCCTGTGTAGAAGTCTGGGAATAAAAACAACAGACCTACAGAAAAGGAGTAAAGGAAAGAAGGAAGGACAAAGAGGGGTAAATAGAGGGGAAGGGCAAAGGAGACTGGGGAGAATATCTCTCGTCAAGATCTTGAGTTAAAGACCGTCTAACTTAATTTAACCCCACCCGGTATGTCCAACCTGCTTCTTAAGAGCAACTTGCCTTCTTCTTTCAATGTAACAAAACATTTTAAATAAGAGAAGTTTTGTGATGTATATGCATTAACTGTAATGCCTACTTTACACGTAGCCCAAAGACATCTCATTCAAAGCAGCCCAGGCAATATAAAAAGTTGGATGGACATCCATGGTACACAGTGAGTCACGGAGAACCTGACCAGCTTTGCAGTGTACAATAGCTAATGAAAAAGGCTATAGTCATAGTCTCCTAGTCCATGTTCATTCTTTCCCTCCACTCCTTTTACCATGCAGGTTCATGCATTAATTCTTTTTAACATGCATTAATTTTTAAATTGGATTAAGTGAGAATAGAAACAACAGCCTCTAGAAAAGCTCAAAAGAAAGGTTTGGTGTATTTGGAAGACTAAGAAGAAATGCAGGATATTTTTAGTAAAACACTGGACACAGTTCCTTCTCCAAACATAGTTATTTGCCTACCTGAAAACTGAATGCTGACTTTCCTTTTGGTGTTCAGCACAGGAACCCCTTCAGCCAAGTTTTGAAGGTCCCTCCAGGTGCTCTGGAAACCAGCTAAGGTCCTTAGTTCTGATTTCCTTAAGTGTATTAGGGTTCCCACAACGGAAAGATTAAACCAGACTGGGGCTTCCTTTCTAATCTTCTATCAGGGAACTATTGTAGGCAGCTGGGTTAGATAGAAATATAGACAGTCAGACAGGGGCAGGCCCTTGAAGGAGACAGCACAGAAGACAAGATACCTTACAACTGGTATCTAGGGACGTTACTCAGTGGTGCTCTTACCTTACATTTACAAGGCCCTAAGTTCTATCCTTGGCACCCCCTGCAAAGAAAAAAAAAAAAAAAAGGAAAGGAAAGAAAGAAAGGACAGGAAGGAAGGAAGAAAAGAAAGAAAGAAAGAAAGAAAGAAAGAAAGAAAGAAAGAAAGAAAGAAAGAAAAGAAGAGACGAGACGAGACGAGACAAGACAAGACAGATAGACAGACGGACAGACAGAAGGACTTGCAGCTTTTGGAGTCTCAGGAAACAGCAGCCAGCAGCTGCTGCATTAGTGACACACTGCCCCCAAGTGGCTTGTGGGCTGGGGGACCTTAGCAGTTCACATAGCAGAAACCGAAGCGCATTGAGCAGGGAATGGTGACACACAGGCCTGTACTTCCAGCACTCAGGAGCCTGAGACAGGAGTAGCACGACAATTTGAGGCTAGCCTGGGCTATATAGTGAGTTCAAAGCCAGACTAAACTACATAGTGAGATTCTGTCTCAAAAGACAGTCAAAAAGAGAGGGAGAGGGAGAGGGAAAAAGAGAGAAAATTAATTGAGTAATACTAGAAACCCCGGAGCCATATAGATGGTACGTATGAACCAACAGATTTCATGAGTTGATGTTGGCATAGTGTCCGTATGGTGGGGGGAACTGGGAAGAGTCTATCCTCTTCTTTTTCATTCTACAGCCCACCTTCCTCCTTCTCCAGGATCCCTGGATTCAGCTTCACAGTCACATCCCCACAGCACTCCTATTCCCTGGTGATGGTGCCATAATCAAGGACCACCTCAGGATGGGGATCTGGCATCACCCTGGGCCCTTCCATGCCACTCATTGAAATCATGATTTGTGTTTTCTTCTTGGATAGTCAGGGATGTAAAAGCAATTTTTTTATGAAACATATTTCACTTAGGCCTGTACATGTCGAAAAGATAACTAAAAACAGAACAAATATTGACCTTTAAAATGAAATCTTTTTCACTATAAATCTTCCTTCCTCTGCCTAGGGGTGAGTTGATCATTTAGAGAATGTCCATCTAGAAGCTGGCTCCACATCACTCCCTAGCTCTGAATTTTCATGATCACATACTCCTTCAAGACCAAGGACTTCAAGATATGAGGTTTTGAGGAACATTCTGTTTTCTGCAGAAGTATCCAGCCATTGTCCTAAAACTGTCATCATCTGGATTCTAGGAAAGGGAGAGGTTTTTTTTAAATTTATTTTTATATTTTTATTTTTCCCCATAATTATATTGATAAACCAATAGCAATGAGACAGTTTCAAATCAAATTGGTAGGACAGTTTAAATAATTAACACATTGCATACATTCTTCCTAGTGGTTAATTGCTGTACAAGATGCAGACATGATATCCTATTTACAAACACCATTAGAACAAATCACTCTATTCATTAAGAGAATGTAACTATATATCTAACCTAAGCACTTTGAATACACAGATACAAAATGGACATTTATCTGTATACGTTTTTTTGTTAAGTTCCGTTATTTGAATATTATAGGTGTGCTAACTCAGCAAAATATTCTAAAAGAGTCCAGTAGTCCATAATAGTATTGGGTCTTCCGCTTGACTGGCAATGTCAGAAATTGTTGACCCTGAGTCCCCTACAGCTGAACATAGCACCATGGCTTTACTTCCTATATTTCGTTCTCTACTTTTCTGCTGGATGGTTAAGACTAAGGTAAAGCAGGACCTATGCAACAAGAGTTGTAGCTTTTGGGTCTGACAAGGAGAGCTTTACATGACTAAGATGACCACAGAGATGATCCTTTTCTAGAAATGAGCCCATCCCTAAGCTATAAAGAGTCTAGAATGTTGACATCAGGATTGAGATGATGATTGAGACTCAGGCTGAACAGCTAATCCTGAAAGCTGGAGTCCTGCCTGTGTGGGTGGGCCAGTGTGACCCCTGATATCAGCGTGTGCCCCATCTGTCTGCCTAATCTTAGTCCTTTCCTATTTTTCTTACTTTCCTTTGTTGAGGGAGGGCCTGCTCTTTTTCAGCTCCTCAGGCTAAAGTTCCTTACCATGCTTTTTGTTAATTTCTAATTGAGATTTTTTTTCCTTTAAATTTAAGCTTTAGTTTTACTTTCCATTATTATAAAATTTAAAGACCCGCACTAGTCAGCAACAGTGGTACAAGTGTGGGTCACCCAGATACTGGACTCATGTTTGTAGTCATTTC
Organism: Octodon degus; assembly: GCF_000260255.1. Classification (NCBI taxonomy): domain Eukaryota; kingdom Metazoa; phylum Chordata; class Mammalia; order Rodentia; family Octodontidae; genus Octodon; species Octodon degus. The sequence goes on along the minus strand of NW_004524579.1, from coordinate 27,659,441 downwards.
AGAACTGTACTGTTACTGTGAATATTTGGGGACAAATGGCTATGAAGTGACTTGAGGCTCGAGGACTTTTTTTCTAACCTGCAGATCTGAGTATCAACTAATGCAGAGACATCCCCTGAGTGTGTCTGGACATCTATCTGTCCCAAGTGTGGAAGCCCAGGAGAGATGCTACATAGATGGCCTCAGAGAGACCAGTCTCCAGGATTAAAGTTAAAATGAAGGAAATGAGACGGGACATTAGAGTGTGACCAAACTGGCTGGAAAAGTAGGCGTGACGTGTTAATTACACAATCCCAGGACATGTGCGCAGAATAGTTCCCAAAGACCTGCACATCGATGTTTCAGGAGAACTTGAGCAGGTTATTGACAGGCTGGCCCAGCTCTGACGTCAGCCCGAGGAGTGGGAGGTACAAAAAGGACAGTTCACATTGAGTTTTGGTCACTGTACTTGCTCTTACACAGTAGTCTACCCTAATGCCATAGGGTATACTTTTTTCCTGCTTTTACTTAGCCCAAACTCACCCTGCAGAATCTGTTTCTTTTCCTATTTTAATAAAACTTTGCCACCATTTTGCTTATTTCACTTAATTCTTTGTTTGAGACTAAAAGGACCTTGAAACTAGCTCCAAGGAGAAACCTCAGCACTCCAGAACCCACTAACAGAAGTATTAGACTTTCTGTCATTATTCCTGAGTAGTATGGCTTAGGGAAAGTGTGGGGTTGGAGATTAGATCTCTAGTAATGGGCCTCCAAAGTATGAGATGATCTAGAAAGATAACTACTCCTATTTGGAGACAGGCTCTAGGTTGACTACTCTGAGGAAAGAAATTGTGTTCTAATTACCTCTGTACAATCTCAATATACTGCTCACCAGTTAGGTAGTTGTTGAGTTCCTCCTTCAGTAAAGTTTATCAATAAGTGCATTAATACATGATAAATTAGGAGTTTTACTAATTAGAAGATGGTTCCAGGTTATAACACAAGCAGTTTGAGTCCTTCCCCTATGTCTCAGGTTGAGTGGCTTAGAAGACTGAGTGACATAAAGGAACATGACAGGAAGAAAAACTATCATTTGTTGGGCACCTACCATATATATTAAATCTGCTTTTACAATCACTGTTGAGGATTTGGTGTGGACAAAGCCCAACTGAACTGAACCTTGCTGCTGGAAGTTGTGAGAACTTGTCCCAGAGCCTGGTCATTTTGGGGGACTAGCACCTTTAGAGATAAATAAACCTTTTCTTTTCTGAGACTCCTTGGTCTCAAGAATTTTAGTATGAATTTTAGTCTAACAGGTTCTTTCTAGTCTTCTTATCCCATGGAGACAGGAAATAAGAAGGGATGTGGCTGTCCTACCCCATGAACATAGGTTCTCCTCCTGAACCAATCAAACTGTATTAGTTATCAACTGCTGCATAACGAATTATCTCAAAACTCAGTGACTTTTTCTCCAGTGCTAGGGATTAAACTGAGGATTCATGTATGGAAGGCAAGCATTCTACCACTGAGTTGTGTCCCCACCAAAATTTAGTGGCTTTAAAGCAACATTTATTGTCTCACATATTCTGTGAGACAGAAATCTGAATACACCTTGGCTGGGCCCACTGGCCCAGGTTGTCTCACACAGCAGCAATCAAGGTATCGGCAAATATATGTTGGCGGAGCATCCATGTCCAAGCTCATTCACATGATCGCTGTTGTGGGATCTAGCTTCTTATGATCTGTTGGACTGAGAGCCTCAGTCACTTCCTGGCTAAGGGGCCAGGGTTCTCTACAGGGAGGCACATCACATGACAGTGTGCTTCATCAGAGAAAGCAAGCAGGGAAAGCCAGGGAGGAAATGTGTAAGTAAGATGAAAGCCACAGCCTTTTGAAATTCACTCCCAGAAATGATGTCTTCACTTTTGCAGTACTACTATTCATTAGAACGTGTAAGTCACTGAAGAAATTTTTAAAGTATGGGAAATCATTATGCTTCAAAATAATCATGCTGAAAAAAAGAAACGAAAGGACACCAAGAAAAATCCCTTTGAGTTGAAAAAAAAAAGCAGTATCCATAAGAAAATGTATGGCTACAAAAACCTATATTAAAAAGAAGCAAAGTTTCAAACTTTTCATCTTAAGACAATAGGGAAAAAATCCTAAAGAATGTGAAGGCAATAAATAATAAACATTAGAGTAGAAATTTGAAATAAGTAATAGAAATACAATAGTTAAAATCAATACAACCAAAGGTAGATTCTTTGAAAAAGCCAATAAAACTGGCAGTCCTTTAGCTAAACTAACCAAGTGGGGAGGCAGGGAAGCAGGGAAGACTGAAATTTCTAGAATTAAAAATATTATAAAGAATATTACCACCACCCTTCCAGAATAATACAGTTATAAGTGATAAAAGATTTGCAGATTATATAGGGGAAATAAATGTGACTTTTGACCTGCTAGATGTCTGATACAGCAAGTTCATATTCCCTAAAATAAAAAAAAATGAACTCTAAGAAACAAAGGTTAGGAGTTGAAAATTTTATTGAGGGAGAGACAGCTCCTAAGAGAGACAGGAGGAGATTCAATTGGGTTGCCATGGACCGTACTTCTCAGAGGAAGTTTTAGAGAGCAAAATCACAAGATGGCTACAACACAGGCTAAAGCTACTATCAACCAATAAGATTATAAGTATAACCACTTAGTTAATATTGATCTAATAGGGAAAGAAGTCTTGTGGAAATGTACATGGAAAGAATAAAGAGCTTTTCAGGAATTGATGGGTCTGGGGGTTTGGTCACCCACCAAAGTGAATAATGTCTATCTAGACTTGATGAACCAGGTGTTGCCACTTATCCCTTGGGGAGACATGTAGACTCGGTCATTTTGTGTTTTTCTTGAGATCTGGCTTCCAACGCATGTGCCTCCAGCCCAAGTTGTAATGTGTTTTCATCTTTTGTACTGACTTTCTTCAAGGCCTAGCCCTGTCTGACTATCTATAATATTTCCACCTAACTCAGCTGACTGTAATATGAGGGAAATGTATGTTAAACATACAGCATTTATATTTCTTAAACATCCTAGAGATCCAACATGTTTGACTAGAGGAGGAGTCACAGAAGAAGTGTTTCAGAGAGGATTCACTGAAGCCACAGGTATTCTATAGATGGGGAGGGCTTTATCCCTTGAATTAGAAACATAACTGGAAAGACACACAGGTAGATCAAGCATAGCATCTGAGTCATTGAAGAGGGGAAGCAGAGCTACCAGGACTGGTCCGCACTGCTCCAGCCTCTTCTCAGTCAGACTTTATACACACCAGGCCCTTCTTTCCTTCACTCTTCTGACTTTGGGCAATGCTACAACCTGGTCAGCCTGGTAGAAACTTTACTAACTCTTACTAAGGGCAAGGGAGTCCTACACACACACACACACACACACACACACACACACACACACACACGAATAAACAAGATAAATAAGCAAGTGGATTCGCCTGTGGAATCCTGTGGAAACACACTCCCATCTTAAATTCTACAGACCCTCAGTCTCAGAGTGAGCTCTCGCTTGTCATGGTCCCACATCTGTGAGCAAATGAATTGGCTGATTCCTTCAGACCCCACACCCAGCACAAATGTGCCCACAGATTCCCATGGGGCCCTACCTGAAAGGAAGCTGCCTGTAGACTGCTGCAGAACCCCTTAGCAGCCCTGCAGACTTCCCTGGACTCTGCCTGGGAACAAACACACCCTCTGACTCTGCTGTTATGCTTGGGGGTGGGGCAAGGATTCCTAGGCCAACCCCAGGGCTAGTGTCATATTCTCTCTCCTAATGAGAGGGAGAAATCTTGAGACTGGGTCTGTTTGGGCTTTGAGTGCAAAAGGAAAGAGGAGAGACTGGTATGGCTACCTCCAATCACACTGGCAGAAGGGCAAAAGAGGACAATGTGAACACGTGAGCTTTTTGGCATGGCAGTCACATGAGAATGATATGTACATTCTTTTATTCGAGTATTTGATCTGAGATCTTGAAGGATTTTTTGGTTTTTTGGTTTTTTTTTTTTTTCTCAGTTTAGTGGTGTTTATTTTAATTCCCTCTTATTGTCTCCATATTTTCTGTCCTCAAACCAAGTTTGAAAGAATTGCTTTCTTTTTTATTTGTTTCTTTCACTTTTTATATTCTATCTCTCAAGTATTGAGATCAATATATTTTGCTTTGAGTCACTCCTTTTTCCCGTGTAATCAACTTTTGTCCTTTCTAATCTATTCCTTTCTTTCTTCTTTATCTTGTTGCAGAACTCAGAATCAGACAAGAGGGATGACACAGCACCAAGCAACTTTGGAAGGCTGCAGCTTTATTATGCTAAAGGGCTGGGGGACACCATCAAGGTCCAAATCACCAGCACTGTCTTGGAGTAAAACAGTTACTTATATAAGTTTTTAGGAAGAGGTACAAAACAGATGTAACAAGATATTCTGCAATTGGCTACCCATGTTTTGTCATACATTGTTAGGCGGGATTTGTCTTATTTAAGCTAATTGGTGCTACTATTGTATAACAGAGAGGTCCAAGTTATGGTGAGCAAGAAGAATAAATCATTGTCTAAGACTGAGCTGAGCTGTCTCAGAAGTGATGTCTTTGAAAAACTTGAGAGCAAGCAAAACAGAACAGGATGGGAGGAACAAATAAAAAATTTGAAGAGCTGATCAAATTTACTCAAAACATGAATAATAGATTTACTAAAGATATAAAATCCAACAAAAGGTATCAGACAGAAATACCAGATCTCAAAATTGCACAGAAGTCACAAATTGCAGAAATGACCAATGTGAAGAAAATGGTTTTGAAATCAAGGACCAAAGCTTTAAAAATTATATGAGAATGAGGAAAATTAATTCAAGAGCTATTAAATGACTAAGACCAAGGCAGTGGCATTAGAGGAATTTGTTTACAGGAATCATAATAGAAATTTCTTAAGCATGAGGAAAAAATTCAAAATACATACAAGCAAGGCTTACAGAATAACAGCCACAATAAAAAAGGAAACTTCCCATGACATATTATAATTAAAATGTCAAATACCCAATAATATCCTGAATGATAAAAGTTGGCAGAGAAAAGAAAAAATACCACATATAAAGTGGTATTAGAATTACCACAGACTTCTTAATACAAACTATAAACACCAGAAAAGATGGTGTGAAGTATTTCAAGTCCTAAAAATCAAACAGGTTTGCATATCCAGCAAACCTTTTTATTTTCAAAATAGATGGAAAAAGAAGGACATTTTATGAAAAAGAACAACTCAAGAAATCTATGAACACCAACCAGCACTCCAGGAAGTACTCAAGAGTATCCTAGACAGAGGTGACCAAGCTAACAAAGCCTAAAATCCAGATGAAATGAATACATCAAGCAAGGCAAATAAATAAAGAGAGAGAAAAATGAGCAAACAAAAAATAAAGTAGTGCAACTGATGGGAGAGACTGGAGGTGGCAAGAAGGAGTAGACTTAGGGTACCAGGAGGAAAGTTTGTTACTGCGATGATGGTACAATGGAGATGTTGGAGATTACTATTATGGACAAGGCCATCCAATGAGGCCTCAGCAAGTCCTCATGACTCACAATCTGCTGCTCAACTATGGCCTCTACTGAAAGATGGGAATCTATCACCCTCACAAGGCCAATGCTGAGGAGATGATCAAGTACCAGAGTGATGACTACATTAAGCTCTTGCACTCCATTCATCCAAATAGCATGTCTGAGTACAGCAAGTAGCTGCAGAGATTTAGTGTTGGTGAGGACTGTCCAGTAGTTAATGGCCTGTTTGAGTTCTGTCAGTTATCTACTGGTGGCTCTGTGGAAAGTGCTGTGAAACTTCATAAGCAGTAGACAGGCATTGCTGTGAATTGAGCTGGGCGCCTGCACTAGGCAAAGAAGTCCAAGGCATCTGACTTCTGCTACATCAATGGCATCATCTTGGCCATCCTTGAACTGCTAAAGTATTACCAGAGAGTGCTATATATTGACACTGATATTCTCCATGGCGGTGCCATGGAAGATGCCTTCTATACCACAGATGGAGTCATGACTGTGTCCTTTCATACATATGGAGAATACTTCTTAGGAACTGGGGACCTACAGGATATTGGGGCTGGCAAAGGCAAGTATGTTGTTAACTACCCACTCTGAGATGGGATTGATGACAAGTCCTCTGAGGCTATTTTCAAGCCTGTCATGTCTGAAGTAATGGAGATGTTCCAGCCTAGTGTGGTGGTCTTATGGTGTGGCTCAGACTCCTTCTTTGGGGATTGGCTGGGTTACTTCAATCTCATGATCAAAGAGCATGTCAAGTGTGTGGAATTTGTCAAAAGCTTCAACCTGCCTATGCTGATACTGGAAGGAGGTGGCTATATCATTGGTAATATTGCCCAGTGCTGGACATATGAAAGAGCTGTGGCCCTAGACACAGAGTTCCCTAATGAACTCCCATAAAGTAACTACTTCAAATACTTTGGACCATATTTCAAACTTCACATCAGTCCTTCCAATATGACTAACCAGAACACTAATGAGTACCTGGAGAAGATCAAGCAGCAACTCTGAGAACCTAAGAATGCTGCCCCATGCACCTGGAGTCCAAATGCAGGCAACTCCTGAGGATGCCATTCCTGAGGAGAGTGGTGATGAGGATGAAGAAGACCCTAACAAGCATATCTCAATCTGTTCCTCTAACAAGCAAATTGCCTATGAGGAAGAGTTCTCTGACTCAGATGAGGAAGGCGAAGGTGGCCGCAAGAACTCTTCCAACTTCAAAAAACTAAAAGAGTCAAAACATAGATGAGAAAGAGAAAGACTGAGAAGAGAAGCAAGAGGTGACAGGAGAGGAGAAGACAAAGGAAGAGAAGCCAGAAGCCACAGGGGTCAAAGAGGAGGTCAAGTTGGCCTAAGCAGCCCTCTCTAGCTCAGGCTTCTTGCCATGCTCCCTACTTTTCTCCCTCTAATCGCTCAGATTTCATATTTTCTGTTTCTTTGTATATTAAAATATATTAAATATAAATGTCCCCAGAGACTAGATAGAGGATCCAGGACCCTTGAGTGCAGGGCAGCTATGCTGGGGGAACTTTTATGCGGTGATTATGCTCCCCATCCTTCGTCAAGTCTTAGTTTTAAGTCATAAAGCATACAGATCTGGATGTAAGCGATGCAGCCATAAGATGAAATCCTGATGTGCTGAGGGCCTATTTAGTGCTAAGTTCTGGAAGGGGTGGTTGCAATTTCATGGCCCCTGTTCTTCAGGCTCCTACAGCAACATCTGCCATTTTTAGGTTGGTTCTTTTCTCAGACCTTCACCCTGGCCCCAGACGAGCTAGGCGGCTCACACTGCCCTGTCTTCCCCAGTTCTGCCGGTGGAGGTTGGTAGTCTAGCTTCCTTTTTTTTTTTTTGAGATACTTTCATTTTTTGTGTGACTCTTTGTAATAAAATGGTACATTTCAATTTAAAAAATAAAGGAATCATCAACAAAAAAGAGAACAATGATAAGAATAAGTTAAAACCTTTTATTAATAACCATCAGTGTTAATGCCTTCAACTTCCCAATTAAAAGACACAGGTTAGCAGACTGGATTACAGTACAGAATTGAAGTCTGTTGCAGTCAATAAACTCAGCTAATCCAAAATATATTGGTAAGCTAAAAATCAAGAGAAAGAAAACAGTATTTGTTGAATCAGGACCTTGAAAACCAGCAATGGTAGCAATTTAACTCTCAAAGTAAGCTTCAAAATAAAATTGATCAGCAGAGACAAAGAAAGTCACCACATACTAGTTAAGGCAAAAATTTGACAAGAAGAAATAACACTTACAAACATACATAACATATACACACCAAATTCTAGAGCATTTTTTGAGATAGAATCTCACTCTGTAGTTCAGGCTGGCCTTGAACTCACCATATAGTCCAGGCTGGCCACAAAACTTGTGGTGATCCTGCTGGATGCCAAGTGCTGGGATTATGGGCATGTACTACCATGGCCAGCTCTAGAACACCTATCTTTGAAAAATCACATACTGCTGAACTTAAAATATCAAACAAACACTATGATCATAGTGAGTGACCTCTCTACCCATCTTGCAAAGAGAGATCAACTATACAAAAATCAGTAAATACCAGAGCTGAACCACATATGTGAACATATGGACTTGACAAATGCCTACACAGGGCTCTACCCTGTTACAATAGAATACACATCCTTTTCAGAAGCATACAGAATTTTCACTAAAACAGGACTCATACTTGTCTACAAAACTTGCTTAAATGAATATAAAATAATCCAAATCATCCTATGTTTACTATCAAATTATTGTGCAGTGAAACTAGAAATCAACCACAGAAGAAAACAAAATTTAGAAACACCTGGAAGTATAACACATTCCTGAATACCCAATGGGTCACAAAAAAAAGTCAGGGAAGAAATCAGATGATTTATGTAAGCAAACAACAATGCCAGTAGTGCACACCACAACCTATGAGACACAGTGAAAGCCATCCTTAGATCACAGGTTTATTGCAACCAATATTCACATTAAAAAGAAAACAGCAAGCTCAAATAAAGAACTTAACGAGGACACTCAAGATACTTGGAAAACCACAACAATCCAAGCCCAAACAGAGATCAAAGAGGAATATTATAAAGATAAAGGTGGAAATTACAATGAGACTAAAAAAAAACAATACAAAGAATCAATGATTCCAAGAACTGGTTCTCTGAAAGAAGGAATTAAATTGATAAGCCTTTAGCAAATTAAACATGAGAAAAAGACAGAAAAGACTCACATCAGTGCAATG
>NW_004524579.1:27647008-27650220 GCF_000260255.1 Octodon degus | reverse complement strand
AGAAGAAGAAGAAGAAGAAGAAGAAGAAGAAGAAGAAGAAGAAGAAGAAGAAGAAGAAGAAGAAGAAGAAGAAGGAAGAAGAAAAATAAGAAGAAATCCAGAAAATAGTAATTATTGTGAACAATTATATTCTAACAAACAGGAAAATCTTGAAAAAATGGGCAGATTCCGAGGTTCATATCAAAACTAAACCAAGAAGATATAAACAATTTTACCAATTCAATAATAAGCAATAAATTTGAAGCAGTAATAAAAACCCCACCAACTAAAAGAAGCCTGAGACCTCACAGATTCACTGCTGAATTCTACAAAATCTTTAAGGATGTTATATCAATATTCCTCAAACTCTTCAGTGAAACTGAAAAGAAATTAATGCTTCCTAACTGTTTTTCTAGAAGCCAGCAACACTCTGATCCTGAAACCTGCCAAAGACCCATCCAAAGAAGAAAGCTGCAGTACAATCTCCTGCACAGATGCAAAAATCCTCTCAATAAGATATTGCAAATTGAATGCAATACATCATCAAAATGATGATACATCATGACCAAGTAATTTTCATCCCAGGGTTTCAAAGACAGTTCAAAACATGCAAATCATTAAGTATAATAAATTGCATTAACAGGGTGCTGAGGAGATACCTCATCAGCCTGGCAAGTGCAAGGACCTGGGTTCAATGCCTGGTACCACATGCCATGCTGGCCCTAGAACCCTAGGCCAGTCACCAAAACCACCTGTAATCCCAGCACTGGGGAAGCTGAGACAGGAGGATCAGTACAACTCTAAGCTGTGTAGCAAGATGCTGTACCAAATAAATAAATAACAGAAACAGAAACAAGGACAAAGTCACATGATCATATCAAGAGATGTAGGAAAAGTTTCTGACAAAATGCATTACTCCTGCATGATAAAAGCCCCAAAGAAAGAAGTATAGATGGACCTGAATCTGATAAAAGCCACTTATGACAAACAACAGCCAATATCATATTAAATGGAGGCAGGGGCTGAAAATTTTAAAATCAGAAACAAGACAAGGATGTGCACCGTCACCACTTCTGTTTAACATAATACTTAAAACATTAGCCAGAACAATCAGGCAAGAGAAAGAAATACATATAGGATAGGAAGAAGTTAAGTTATCATTTCAGATGACATGGATCTACATAGAAGATCCAAAGAATTTCACCAAAAACCTCTTAATTTAAGTAACCAATTTCAGTAATGTAGCAGGGTACAAAATCAACACACAGAAATCAATAGCATTCATGTATACCAATAACGAACTCACTAAAAAAGAAATTAAGAAAGCAATACTGTTCACAATAGCATCAAAATAAATTAAATACTTAGGAATGAACCTAGCTAAGGAAGTGAAAAGCCTCTACAAAGAAAATTACAAAGAAAATTCTCCTCTGAAAAAGGATATCAAAGAAGATATTGGAAAATGGAAAAAAGTCCCTTATCCTGGATAAACAGAACCAATGTTGTTAAGGTGGGCATACTACCAAAACTGTCACATAGGTTCAACAAAATCCCATTCAAAATATCAACAAAATTCCTCACAGTACTAGAAAAAATCATTCTAAAATTTATATGGAACCAGGAGAGACTCAGAATATCTAAAATAATCCTGGGCAACAAGAGCAAAGCAGGAGGCATCATAACACCTGATTTCCAGCTATACTACGAAGCAACAATGATTAAGAAAAAATGGCATGGTATTGATACAAAAACTGACATGTGGATCAATAGAACAGAACAGAGGACGAAGAAATGTCCCCAAATATTGAATCTTCAACAATTGGGACAAAAATATTCACTAGAGGAAGATAGAATTGTTAACAAATAGTGTTGGAAAACTGGCTATATGCTAAAGATTGAAGCTGGACCCACATCTCTCACCATGATCTAAACCAAAGTCAAAATGGATCAAATATCTAACATTAAAACAGAAATAATGAGCCAACTAGAAGATAAAATGGGTAAAACACTTGAAGTTTGTAGGCATAGGCGAGGTTTTTCTGAACAGAAATATAATTGCACAAGAAATAAGAGCAAGAGTCAACAAATGGGATTTCATCAAATTAAAAAGCTTCTGCACAGCAAAGGAAAAAACCAACAAAGTGAAGAGACAATCTACAAAATGGGAAAATATGTAGCAGCTATTCAGACAGAGGACTATCTAAAATACATAAGGAATTTAAAATCTTTGACCATCCAAATTAAAAGACCCAATCAAAAAATGGGTAAGTGAAATGAATTAACATTTTTCGGAATAAGATGTAAAATCAAGCCAATAAGCAAATGGAAAAAAATGTTCCAATATCACTGACCATTAAAGAAATACAAATTAAAGCAACACTTAGGTTTTATCTTATACCAGAAAGAATGCCAGTCATCAAGAAGTACAATAATGACAAGTGCTGGTGTGGCTACAGTGAAAAAGGGACCCTTCTGCACTGTTGATGGGAAAGCAAACTAGTCCAACTAGTATCAAAATCATTATGGAGATTTCTCAAATAATTAAAAATCAAAATTCCATCTGACTTATTTCTTCCCCTTCTAAGTATTTTCCCCAAAGAGCTAAAGACATCATAAGACAGTGATGCATGTACACTGTACTAATACTTATAGCACAATTCATAATAGCTAAATCCTGGGAACAGTTGGTATGCCCCTCAACAGATGAATGGATAAAGCAAATGTGCTATCCATGCAAAATGGAATACTAGTCATCTATGAAGGATAGATTCATGCTCTTTGCAGGAAAATGGCTATCCTGGAAAATATAATGTTAAGTGAAATAAATGAAATGTACAGACTTCAATATCCTATGGTATCTTTCATCTGAATAAGGCAAAGTGCAAATGAAGAAAAAATAAGGGATTTATAGAAGAAAACAGGAAGGTAGGTCTTTTGCAAATGGTGAGCAGCACAAGAGACCAAGAACCGGAGGAGGTGGGGAGGAGAAGAGGAAGTTAAAAGATTTAATGTGTGTCATGTACATTTTCCAAATACTCACAATGAATGTAAACATTATATGTTGTAAACTAATAATAGTAATAACAATAACATTGAAAAGGGAAAAGGAGATCTAAAGAGAGAGGCAGGGAGATGGGTGGAGAATAGAAAGAGAATATAGGGGCCGGGGAGATGGCTCAGTGGAATAAGCGCTTCCCTGGCAAGTGCAAGGGCCTGAGTTCAATCCCCGGTTC
>NW_004524579.1:27624857-27646823 GCF_000260255.1 Octodon degus | reverse complement strand
AAAAAGAAAAAGAATATAAAAGAGCCAAAACATGTTATTTTTACGTGGTAGTTCTAAGATGAATGTAAGTTTCATGCACTCCAAATATGCACTAACAAGATAAAATTTTAAAAAATAAAAGCCCTAGATAACTGAATGAAATTGACAAATTTCTTTTTTATTATTATTTTGTTGAGAAATAAACAGCAATGAGATAGTTTCAAAACAGATTAGTAGGACAGTTTTATTTATTTATTTATTTATTTATTTTTTATTTTCAATCATTGGGGAGTCAAGGGGCTCTAAGTCCAGCCATGAAGATGGCTTTCCGGAACCAAGCGAGCAACCCAGGGCCTCACCTGGTTTTTATTCAGTTGGGGAGTGGCTTGAGGAAGATTGACTGAGAATTGTGGGAAGTAGGTGATCCTTGTGAGCTGAGTTAGGTGGGTGGCCTACATCTACCTCTGCCTTATGCAGAGAGGATACGCAGAGAGAGTAATCTGCATTATATAGTATCTAATGTTTTGGTAAGTCTGGTGCTTCAGCTTTGATGTAGTCTTTCAAGCCCCAGGAAGTCATAGCCTCTGTCTCGAGGTTCCATCCCAGCTGGCAGTGCGGAGCATTAGCTCTACCGTCCTGTCTCCACGCAGCTCACATTAAAGAGCAGTAGGTGTAGGTTACCAGGGAAACACGCAGACCACCTTCAAAGACTATCACCAGCACCTCAGCTAGACCAATATACATTGCTTAAGGCCAACTGAAGGATAAACAGGAGTTAGTAGGACAGTTTTAATAATTAATAAATTGCATATTGCTGTCTTAGTGGTAATTCATAGTACAAGATGAACACATGATCTACTGACCACAAATGCTATTAGAACAAATCTTTCTATTCATTGAATTAAGAGAAAGTAGCTGCATATCTATCCTATTTTGAATATACAGATACAAAATGGTCATTCATTTGTATCCCCTTTTTTTGTTTAGTTTTGTCAGAGAAGGGTATTCCATAAAAATAGCCTCTATAACAAATGGTGCTGGAAAAGCTGGCTGTCTACATGCCAAAAACTAAAACTTGACCCATGCCTATCACCATGCACTAAGCTAAAGTCAAAGTGGATTAAAGATCTAAACATTAAAACAGAAACATTAAATCTCCTGGAAGAGAAAATAGGAAGAACTCTTGAAGACAAAGAGTAGGAAAAGAGTTCATGAACAAAAATCAAATCATATGGGTAATACTTGAAAGAATTGACAACTACCTCCTCTTATTGAGAAGTTTTTGCACATCTAAAGAAATTACCAACAAAGCGAAAAGATAACCCACAAATTTAAAAAAAATTTAACTAATAAGCACTCGGACAAAGGTCTGTTCTCTAGAATTTATAAAGAGCTAAGGAGCTAAAAAATATTAGGGCCCCAAAATTTAAAGACCCAATCCAAAAATGGGCATCTGAGATGAACACACACTTCTCAGAGGATGAAATTATAGAAGCGAATAAATATATGAAAAAAGGCTCCATATTACTAGCCATTCATGAAATGCAAATTAAAACAACACTGAGATACCATCTCACCCCAGAAAGAATGGCTATCTTCAAGAAATCAACCAACAACAAATGTTGGGGAGACTGTGGGAAAAAAGGAACCCTTCTCCACTGCTGGTGGGAATGTAGATTGGTGCAACCATTATGGAAATCAGTGTGGAGACTTCTTAAAAAACTAGGACTGGAAATTCCATTTAAACTAGCTATCCCCCTACTGGGAATTTTCTCAGAGGAGCTGAAATTGACAAATTTCTGAAAACAAAACAAAACATTAAGCTATCAAAAGTGACTGGAGGGGCCAGGAATATAGCTAAGGGGTCTAAGTTCCTGCATGGAAAGCACAAGGTCCTGAGTTTGATCCCTGGTACCACATACACACAAAAAAAGTGACTACGAAAGAAATAAAACTGTGACTAGACCTATAAGAAAGACAGAAATTGATATAATAACAAAAGATAAAATATACTACCCCAAAAAGCAAAGGAGAAAAAACTTTATTGTTGAGTTCTACCATCTAAAGAATAATTAGTATCAGTTCTTCACACATTCTACTACTAAATATAGAAAAGGAGGAATTATTTTCTAATTCATTCCATGAGACTAGGCTAATAGGGCCAAGACCTCACAAGAATACTATATACCAAAATTTCCCATAAATATGTATATAAAAATTGTCAACAAAAATAATAGATTCTGGTAATATATAAAAGTAATTATGACAAAAAGAGTGAAACTTTTACTCTGAAGACTACAAATCAGATTAAAGGAAATCTTAATAAATTAGAAAAAATCCCATGTCATGAATTGGAAGTCTCTATATAATTGTTGTTGTTTTTTTTTTTTCCTATATAGTTTTTATGGTAACAGTTGCCCAAATGCATCTGCAGATTCAGTACAATTCCTATAAGAATCCAAGGTGACTGCTTTTGTAAAAACTGACAAGCTGATGATAAAATTAATATTGCAAGGGACTTAGAATAGCCAAAAGAAAATTGAAAAAGAAAAACAAAGTAGGGGGACTTATACTTCCAAGTTTCAAAATTTACTAAGCACGAGTGACCAAAAGAGTGTGATATAGGCTTATGAATATACATATAGACTATTAGAAGAGAATTTCAGAAATAAACACATTTATCTATTGTCATTTGATTTTCAATAAGGTTGTCAACATCAATGGGAAAAAAGTCTTCAATGAAGGTTTTGGAATGGCTAGTCATATAGAAAATAATTAATTTGAATCCTTGCCTTATATCATTTGCAAAAAATTAACTGGAAATGGATCAAAATTCAAAATGCAAAAACCAAAACTATAAATCACTTAGCAGAAAACAGAGGTAAATCTTCATGATCATATATTTGGCAATGGATCTTTAGAAATGACACCAAACACATAAGTAGAAAAAGAAAAAATAGGTTGGATTTCATCAGGATTGAAAATTCTTGTATTTTGAAGGACAACATCAAGACAATAAAAAGTTAACCCGCAGAGTGGAAGAAATTATTTCCAAGTTGTGCATTTGATGAGGGACCTATATCTAGAGCATATAAAACCCTTACAACTCAATGAGAAGAAGACAAGTAACCAATTTTTAAAACAAACCCAATTTAAAAGACTTGGAGAGACATGAAAGGTTGTTCAACATCACAAATCATTAAGGGAACACATTAAAATCACAGTGAGTCATGACTTCACACCCACTGAAAGCCAAAATTCAAAACACAGAAAATAACTACCAAGAATGGGGATGTGTAGAGATATAACCCTGCACAACTGTTAGAGGGAATATAAAGCATAGCCACTGCTTTGGAAGACAATCTGGAAGTTCTCCAAATAACAGAAGATACTGTTTCTAAATGGCTCAATAATTCCACTTCTAAACTTAAGAGAAAAACATGTCCACACAAAAACTTGCACATGAATGTTGCTAAAAGTGTCATTCATATGAGATAAAAAGTAGAAACATCTCAAATGTTCATCCACCAGTGAATGGACAAGCTGAATATGGTATGTCTACTAAATGGCATGTCACAGAGTCATAGAAAGGAATGGAGTTCTGGCGTCTGCTGCACTATTGGGTGATGCTAAATGAAAGAAGTCAGTCTCAAAACACCACACACTGGAGCTGCAGGCACACAGGCCAAGACTACGGACCTGTGACTGAACATCTGAGGTGGTCAATAATAGCTCTTCAAGTCTGCAGTAAAAAATGCTCTCCAATAAAACTACACTGCAAAAAAATGGGAAAGAAACAAAATAGAAAAAGTAAAAAAGTTGAGGAAGCAGAACCTGAAGAGTTTGTGGTAGAGAAAGTACTGGACCAATGTGTAGTGAATGAGAAGGTGGAGTATTTTCTGAAGTGGGAGAGATTTACAGATGCTGACAATACATGGGAACCTGAAGAAAATTTAGATTGTCCAGAGTTAATTGAAGCATTTCTTAGTCTGCAAAAAAGCTGGTAAAGAAAAGATGGTACAAAAAGAAAATCTTTATCTGACAGTGAATGTGAGGACAGCAAGTCAAAGAAAAGAAGAGATGCTGCTGACAAACCTAGAGGTTTTGCTAGAGGTCTTGATCCTGAACGAATAACTGGTGCCATGGATAGTAGCAGAGAATTGATGTTTCTCATAAAATGGAAGGATTCAGATGAGGCCAACTTGGTGCTGGCAAAAGAAGCAGATATGAAATATCCTCAAGTCGTCATTGCTTTTTATGAAGAGAGACTAACTTGGCATTCTTGACCAGAAAATGAAGCTCAATAACTTACATCATATATATATATATATATATATATATATATATGTCTTGGTTTTGATTTACTAGTGTGAAAAAGACATTATAATGAAAATCAAGTTTAATATGTCAATTTTGAAAGTAGTATTTGGGGGAGTTGTTGGGTTTTGTTTGTTTTGCATCTATAGCACTGGTTACTTTGAACACATAAATAAAGATTTGTGGGGGTCAGGGAGATGGCTCAGTGGAATAAGCACTTCCCTGGCAAGTGCAAGGGCCTGAATTCAATCCCTGGTTCCACAAAAAAAAAAAAAAGCAGCATTGGGTAGCCTGACACATTTCCTCTGCTTCTCTAAATGTGGGGGGAATTGTTCATAGTACAACTCATGTTTTAGCTCATATGCTTAAGGACCATTCTGAGTTTTTTTGTTTGTGTGTGTATAAATAAAATTCTTATGTAAGTGAAAAAAACACATATATGATTCCACTTATGTGGAAATGTCTAGAGACATATAGATTCAGAAAGTAGATGAATGTTTGCTTGGGATCTGGGAATAAGAAATTGATAGCTAAGTGCACAGTTTTCTTTTGAGGTAATAAATATTTTTCAGATATTGACCTTGATGATAGCTCCATATAGATTTGAGCATCCTATTGAATATGATTGAATAAAACCATCGAATTGCACATTTTCAGTGATGAATTGTATGTGCTCAAAAGGAAGAAACAACTGGGATGGGGAAAAAAAAACCTGTATACATATCTACACAAGATAGCTTGGATAATTATATCACTAATTTCTATTAGTTCATTGAGGGAATGGTTTGTGCTTATATTGTTGACCAGTTTTGCATGTCTGTAGCTTGTAATCTGGGCAATGATTTTGAAGATAACAATATGTAATATAATAACCATTATTAATATCTTATTATCTTGTTATGAAATACTGTATCATTGTTTTAATTGTTTTTTTTCTCTTAAAAAAAGAAAGAAATGGGATTCACATGTCTATCACCATGCACAAAACTACAGTCAAAATAGATCAAGTATTTAAATATTAAAACTGAAACACTAAATCTTCTGAAAGAGAAAAGACGTAGAAATCTTAAGGACATAGGGGTAGGCAGAGAGTACATGAGCAAAAATCAAACTGCATGGGAAATACTTCAAAGAAACAATGGTTGGGATGTCATCTTTTTGAAAAGTTGCTGCACATCACAAGAAACCACCAACAGAATAAAAAGAAAACCCACAAATTGTAAAAAAATTATAGTGGACTGTCTTTCAGACAAAGAACTCTTGTCCAGAACATATAAAGAGTTTTAAAAAATCAGGCCTCCAAAACTGAAAGACCTAATCCAAAAATGGTCATCTGAGATGAATAAATACTTCATAAATGAAGAGATACAAAAGACAAATAAACATATGAAAAAATGTTCAATGTCATTGGCCACTCAAGAGATGCAACTTAAAACAACTCTGAGATACCACCTTATGCCAGAAAGAATGGCTATCATCAAGAAGTCAACCAATAACAAATGCTAGAGAGGCTAGGAGGAAAAAGGAACCCTTCTCCAGTGTTGGTGGGAGTGCAGGCTGGCACAACCATTCTTGAAATTAGTATGGTGATTCCTCAAAAAGCTAGGATTGGAGGTCCTATTCAAGCCAACTCTTCCCCTCCTAGGTATTTTTCCAAAAGAACTGAAATCATATCACAGCAATATATGCATACCCATGTTTATAGCAGCACAATTTGTCATAGCTAAATTGGAAACAACCCAAATGCCCTTCAACTGAGGAATGGGTAAAAAAGATATGGTATTTTTACACAATGGAGTATTATTCAGCTATAGAAAAGATGAATATGAGGCTTTTGTGATAAATGGATGCAACTAGAGATCGTATTGGTAAGTGAAATAAATCAGATCCACATATCCAAATATTGTATGGTTTCACTAGGGTGAGAACCTGAAAGAGTAAGTAACATTAGAAAGGTACAATAGTTACTGTGAAAGGGAAAGAATTTGTTCAATGGTAAGAAAAAAATGGAATGAGGAAAATGACAAAAGAAAGAAGGGAAAAAGATATATTTATGTGTATGTGTAGGATAGTTTGGATAGTTGTACTGCCAATTTCTACTGGTCTTTTTTGAAAGGAGCAGTTAATGCTTAAAGTTTTTTCTTTTTATTCTTACTATTTTTTCTTTTGAATTTTTTATAACTTATTGTTATTGTTTTGTTTTATCTTTGACTCAATCTTGCACATTTATATCTGGTAACCTAAACTACTAATGTGATGATAACTTGCAATACAGCAAACATTGTTGAATTGCTATTACTTTGTTTAGTGAAATTTTATATCATTTCTAATGGTGCATTTTTCTTTTTTCTTTCTTTCTTTTTTATTTCTTTGTATTTTTAGGGAAAGGACTACAGGATATTCAGGGTCTCACTACTAGATCAGACTTGTAGTGATCCACCTGTTTACAGCCTCCCAAGAGCTGGGATTACTGGCACACCTCACCACACCCAATCGCAATTGCTGTCTCAGCACACCCTGGGGACAGGGCCAGCATGGCAGGCCTGAGAATCAAGCGCCCAGTCCCTGAGCCTGCTTGCAGGAGATTTAATCCACTAAGCTATTTGGCCAGCCCAATGGTGTGTTTTCTATCACCATTCTGTATTCTTTAAAAAGAAAATTAAAAATTTTAAAAAGAAAAAAAATGGGGTCCAGTGAAAACTTGAGTTCTGACTAACCAAATTCTCTCATCTGGATTAGCAACCTTTCCTTCAAAAGACCAGTTAACTAAAAAGAGGCAAAGAACTTGGGGTGCAGCTCAGTGGTAGAACATTTTTTGAGCATGCATGAGGCCCTGGGTCTGATCTCTAGCAACATAAAGAAAAAAAAAAAAATAAGGAAGTTGTGATTAGATGGGTCACAGCATAACATGGGTCCTCGCTTTAGTAGAAATGGAGGTTAAAACTAAAGTAACAACATGAATGTACAGCCAAAACCTTTAACTGGAAAACAAAAAACAGGATAGAAAAAGGACTTCAGCTTGAGTAGTAGCTGTAGGGGCCAAAGTCTGAAGAAGAAGATCAGATTAGTCATTCATAAAAGAACAGAGACCATCCTTGGGTGGTATCACAGTGGGCTGGGTCCGGTCAATCATGATCTCAGTCCTGGCTTTATAGCTCCATGAAAAGCTTCATGGCTTCAGGAGTGGTACCATCCCCATGAAATGATTAGTTTTTTTAGTTCTCAGTCACATGGGGCTCTGCTTTTCCTGAACCAGATGACTACTGGTTCAGGACAATGACTGCAGAGTTTTAGGCCTCACTCTAAGGAGGAAGGGTCTAGAAGAGAATGTTATCAGATATCCCTGTAGATCTTGAAAATTATTTTTATTTTGGTGTCCCTCATCTTGAAGAAGGATGAGATAAGGTGGGTACATTTGGAGCTAATCAACTTTGTCATGACAACTTTAACCAAATGCTCCCTAAGAGACAAATATGCCTATAAGCAGAGCTAAGAAGAATTTGATCCAAAGTTTGACACAATGCAGATCAAGCTTTGTTCTGTATTTGGTTATTTATTGGCTTTCTGAAGACCAAATGAAGCATCTTCACTTTTAGCATAAAAACATTTTAAATCATATTTTTAATGAGTAACATGTTGAAAAATCCAGAAATTTGTCTGTTCTTTCTAATGTAGTTGCCTCTGACTATGTCAGTGAGCTAGAAAATGGTGAGGACTGGGACTGAGAGAAAAGTTGGAGCACCCTGAATCATCTGAATGGGGGAGGCATTGTCACTCTACACAATGCACAGATTTTAGCTCGTCAGATCCTTGGTCCAAAGCTAGTAAGTTCTTAACACTCAGTGTAAGTCATTTGTATTTCAAAAAAATTTAGTTCTCATATATCAGTGCTAAGCAACCTTCTTTTTCTTCTTGGCAGGAGAGTTAATTTAGGAAAAATTAGCCTGTTTACTACATTCTAGTTTCGCAAAGCAAACTAAAAATGGCTTTATTGAATCTCAAAGGAATAAAAATGTGTGCATGCAATTTATAATACATACTTCACTGAACAGAAGAATGCAATAAGAAATTGGTTCAGCTTTCAGTTACTAAAATACTAATAACTATCTGCATTTAAGAAGTTCAGTAGAGAACAGTATTTTAATATTATACATGCAATTACACTGTACTTCAGAATTCACAAAATGCGTTCGCATGTATTATCTTGTTTATTTCTTAGAAAATACCTTATGAGCTAGTTGTCATTACCACCCCATTGTGAGGAGAAAAAAAAACAGTGTATCTCAGAGATGAAGAGATTTGTCACAGGTTACCCAAGTTTAAATGCAGAACTGAGCTAAAGTTGTTTCATTTCACTGGATACAACATTTACTGAATGTACTAGTCAGGAAAGTACAGCTTCAGCTGAAAGCAAAAGAACACTAGAATAACATTTATTTAAATGGTAGATACATACAATACCTTTGTGTAATGGTTTAGAACTAAAATGTGTCTCAAAATTGTCTTGGGCTGTGTAGGTTGCTGTAATCAGTGAGTTCACCCATGGATGAATGTAATAGTTAGAGATTGTTAGTATGGGTGACACATCTGAGGCTGTGAGCCTACTACCCCTGAATTTTGGCAATGCTCAAAGGGCTGATCCTGCTTCCATTGTCCTAAGAGAAGCAGAAATAAAAATACAATGACCCAGGAAATCCCTAAAGTTCCAGCTCAGAGCACACGGATCTACCTTCAGTGTGGTCAAAGGGCTTTCACTATGTGACTGAGATAACCCCAGGCTTTGTAAGTGGAAGAACTAGGTAAACAGTGATGATGGGTCAGTAAAGAACACACCTGGCCTGAATTTGGGAGTCACAGGTGAAACCTCATGAAGTAATTCCAAAGAAGAGTTTATTGAGCTGGGGTTTTTAAGGATAGAGTAGGGAGGCAAGTGTGACAAGTGTAGGCGGAGTGATGCAAAGTAGGGGCACAAGAGAGGGAGAGAAAAATAGCTAAGCACGTGGCCATAGCAGCGGACACTGCAACCTGGCAGGTGAGGCAGGTATGCCATGTCCTAGCAGAGTAGGCATTGCTCCCAGCGTTCAGGCTGCTGGGAATCAGCCATTCTAGGAACTCAGTTTAAGAGGTAGTAGTGCAAGTGAGGGTCAGAGATTGTAGCATTCAAGATGTTCTGTCCCTTTTTTGGCCTCAATCCTGTGTCTCTGCCACCTCCAGGCTGTTACATGTTCTGTTTTGCTTGTATCATGTGCTTGAGCACCACTAGAAAGCACCTCTGTTTGCTCAGTTCTGAAGTCTTGGAACATGCAACAGGTGCTGAGCAAAGGCAGCTGCATGAACGCTGGGGCAGTGCATAACTTGGGGCCTGATGTTGATGTAGACAAAGTAGCCAAGGTGGAATTTTCCTCATTGGCAAGTTGTGCTGCTTTGACCACTGGATACACCATTCTCCTGACCCCTAGTACCCTTGAGACCCCAGCCCCGCAGCCACAAGGTTGGCACTTCTGACGGGGAGCCCCTGGAGCCTTTCAGGTGCTAAGTTCCTCCATGGAAGCAGGCAGAGCTACCAAGATCCAGAAGGAAAAACTAACCCGAGGCAGCCAGGCTCTTAAATTAAGCACAAGTGCTGGCTCCCTGCATCCCCCCCCAAGGCTGTCCCTTAGGGCCTCATTAAAACACAGCTGGCAGAAAGAGAAAGCATCCACCCTGGAGGGGACAGAAAGCCCTTCCATCCACTCAGAGGAAAACAACTCCCTCCCAAGTGTAAAATGAGGGTCACAGCAGGTCTCAGCCTGCCTGGGCACTTCCACGGAGCAAAAGTGTCTGAAGTAGAACCGGGAGACAGAATAAAGGAGAACCTCAATATTCCTCCCTCCCTTCCCTGTAAGTCTGTATCTCTTTAGCTTTCACTTATTGGTTTAAACCCAATTTTAATAAATCTGACAGGACATCAGATTTGCTTCATAAAATTCAAATAGGTTTTCATGAAGATCTATGGACACCATGCACCAAAACTGTTAGAAACTCATCTTCTCCCCTTTGATCCCAGAGCCCCAGCCACCTTTTCTCTCCTAGCCCTACAGCCAACCTTGCCATGAGAGATGAAGGCAGCTCTCTTCTGCATGGCCCTAGCATCTTTTTGCTCCATGCCAGCAGCTGCCCTCTGAGAGAGGCAACAGGGATTTGTTAAGCATGTACTGGAGGCTATCGGAAGAAAACGTGCTTCTGGGAAAGCTGTGCATTTTCTAATTGCTGAAGGACACTCTGGTGTATCTGATTCTGAGATAGATGATAGCAGTGGAAAATAACTCATCTTCAGACATGCAAACTCATCCCTGTCTGGCGGAAGTTTTACAGACTTTCCTGCAGCTTGGGAAGAAGGCGCTCCCCCTCCACGTGTGCATGCATCACAACATTCCTTCCCTTCTATAAATCTGTAGTTTAAAAAATTTCTCCCTTGAACTGCTTGTGACATCTGGTTCCCTCATTGATTCATGAATCAATAAAATCTTTAGTACACATTTATTTTATATCTTTATGAGGGGCATGATTTTAGCTTCTTGACATATATACATACTCTCATTCAGCATCTACACAATTCAATACATGTGGACAAATCTGTCACCCCCGGGTTTTGTAGGACAGAAGCACAATGGGCTCAGCCAGGTCCTCTGACCCACTTGCCCCTCACAGTGACCTAAGCGTGCAGTACATGGATGATTGTGTACTAGAAGCCATGTCTGGACTTCCCTCCACCACACTGACCCTCGCACAGTAGTAGAGGAAATGTAGTCGCCTCTTTGAGCTTCTAGAAGGCAGCATAAGCAGGAAAAACAATTAGGCTGGGAGTTGGGAGGCTTTTGTACTGTGTCTGCTGTTGGCCACAAAACCTTCAGGAGGCCAATTCCTCTCTAAGCCCCACTTTTCATTTCACTGGGGAAATAACAGCAGTGGAGGGGTGATCTTCTAGGTCGGCATCTGAACGTGGCTAAAACACAAAGACCCTAAGTTCTATATATAATCACCTTCCTCCCTTAATGTGATACCTAACATTTACATGGCTTCTAGCTTTTAATGATACTTTCATTCTTTATTCTCCCAAGCAAAATTCTTCATGAATTTGAGGATGAACAATCTCATGTAACAGATGCTGAGATGGAGAGACTGAGTAAAGCTAAAAGAGAACTGGGAAACTGCCTCCAAAACAGCTAAATTTAAAGGACTGACAAAGATATAGAGCACCTGGAACTCTCATTCACTGTCTCTGAGAATGTAAATTAGGTCAGCAACTTGAAATAAAAACCTGTTGTGCCTTATCCCTAAAGCTAGGACTGAGCAATAGAATCTACTTCTTATTTATTTGATAGAAATGAGTGTCTATGGCCACAAAAAGATCTGTAACAAATATATATATTTGTAACAAATATATATATATATATTTATAACAAATATATATATATTTATAACAAATATATATAATATATATAATATATATATATATATATATATATATATATCATGACAATGGCAAGCCATACAGTTATATGTAGAAGATGGGCAAGACAATGATCCTGAGAATTTTTAGAAGATTTTTGAATCTAGCAGTTAATTGGAAAGATTCTCACCCTGACTAACTATATATACAGACACCTGTGAACTAAGCAACTGCACTGAAGATGGCAATTTGTAATAGTAGGTTCATGTTTGGAGTGCCTGTCATTCTGGTCTTCTGAATATGGGCTGCTTGTCATGACATGCCAGTTGCTGCTGTGCTGTTTCTCAGGTAGATGATTGTTTAAAAAGAAGGGGGTGATGAATGAAGGCAGGAGACAGGAAAAGGAATGTTGAGGGACTGTCCTGCTTCAAGGTTGTATATGGTTAGATTTCTGGACTTATGTGTAAACATAAGAAGTATATAATTCTTTATGCCTATTTTTAAAATATATTTTAATTTTTTAAATGTTTTTCATCATATTCTGTAGGAACTTAAAGTTCAACATATCAATATTTGATGAAAAATACCTGTTCCATGTTATGCCTAAGATGTTTGATATTCAGATAGGTAGTGAGGTTAAGCTTAACAGCCTAGGTTGTATGGTAATAACAATAAGCTTCTTTTCTGGAGGATTAAAAACCTAAGTTTGCAGACCAAAATTAGAGAAAAAGGAGGGCCACAAGGAAAGCCAGCATGTTGGCTCTAGCCTTCCAAGGTCAATTAAGACACAGGACATATGAGAATTTGTACTGTAATGTGATGTAACTCAGTAGTGTCCCAAATTTCTAATCAAGAAGATTATGAGGCCAAAGAGGAAAGTGATCGATGATGTAGAGTGTGCCTAAGGAGAGTCACATGGAGAGAAAACATTCTCTGTGCCTAAGGAGAGTCACATGAAGAGAAAACATTCTCTCAGGCTTTCACAGAGAGCACACTGGCCAAGCAATGGCCATGATTCATCCACATGGCTGACACTGACAAAGGATGTACAATCTGAAGTACAGGATCTCAGGAAAGATCCTGAGGGGCTTTGACTGACCTTATCAGATCCAAAAGCTACAACTCTTGTTGCATAGGTCTTGCTTTACCTTGGTCTTAACCATCCAGCAGAAAAGTATAAAAATGAAGTATAAGAAGTAAAGTCATGCTGTTATGTTGAGCTGTAGGGGACTCAGGTCAACAATTTCTGACACTGCCAGTCAAGTGGAAAACCCAATACTATTATGGGCTACTGGACTCTTTTAGAATATTTTGCTGTGTTAACCCACCTATAATATTCAAATGACAAAACACAAAAAAGGGAATACAGATGAATGTTCATTTTGTATCTGTGTATTCAAAATGGTTAGGATAGATATATAATTACATTCTCTTAGTGAATAGAGGGATTTGTTGTAATAGTGTTTGGAAATAGGATATCATGTCTGCATCTTGTACAGCAAATAACCACTAGGAAAAGAGTATGCAATGTGTTAATTTATTGAAACTGTCCTACCAATTTGATTTGAAATTGTCTCATTGCTATTTGTTTCTCAATAAAATTATGGAAAAAAATAAAAAAATAAATACAAAAAAATTATTTATAATCACCAAACTAGGAACAGTCCTAACTGCTCAATAGAAATAAAGACAGATAGGGCTGGGGAGATGGCTCAGTGGAATAAGCACTTCCCTGGCAAGCGCAAGGGTCTGAGTTCAATCCCTGGTTCCGCAAAAAAAAGAAAGAAAGAAAGACAGATAAATGTTGTCATATGTATTCAAGGAAATACCACACAGTACTAATACTAAATGAAATAGTGCTATACACAGTGGTGATAAATCTCATAAATCTAATACTAGGCAAACACTATATAAACTACTGCTTCCATTTTAGGAAACTTGGCCAGCCAATCTATATTAACATGGATCAGAATGGTGGTCACTTCTCTAGGGTAAAGATTGACAAAATATGAGCAGAAGGAAGTATTTTTGGAAACCTGGAAAATTTCTGTGTATTGATCTGACTATTTGATTAAGTGGGTCAATATACATATATATTCATTAAGCAGTGTATTTAAGAGTTGTGCTCTATTATACTATAATTATCTTTATTTAAAAAATGAAAACAATAGAAAAACAGGAATGAAAACCCGCCTCAAAAAGGGAGAAAGAAGAAGAAAAGAGTGTCAGTTTTTACCCTTATACCAAGCACTGACTGGGCTGTAACTTATCATATTGGTGTTGACTTAATTTCCAAGTCTGAGATGAATTTTGAATTTTTCCTTTTCTTCCTATATAGCTAGGGTTTAACATCAGTGAAGTAATGGGTTTACATGACAGAAAACTATTACAAATTAAACGACATCCAAATTGCAACTCAGCCATGATTTTAAAGAACCCCCATGACGGAATATTATGCAGAGAATAATCCCTTTTTATAGGAAATAGCCTTAACTTTCTTCTTTCATTTTTCATAAATATTACCTTTAAAATGAATACGTTTGGCTTACAATGAAGAATGCTCTTCGTGCTGGAGAAAGGGGATAGTGTCGCGGGAGAATGGAAGGCCAAGGCATACTGGGATCTGTGAGACCAGGGAAAGTTCAGGGCAGAAGTGGGCAGGGAGGTGGCTGGGAGTGGTGCATCATAAGCCCAGATAAGCATTTTTCAGAATCATACTTAGGAGCACAATGTTCTGTTTAATTTGACTGACACTATTTCTTTCAAAAGATAGTTGCAAAGAAATTCTCTTATATAGATTTTTTTTTTTTTTGGTAACACTTGGATGGCTGAGACAGGTGTAGGGATTTAGCCTGACCTGAATGAAGTCACTTTAAGTCACAGTCCCCATAATTGGCCCTGAATAACCCCGTCTGTTTTTCTCATATAGTTTCTTAGTGTACTATAAATAGACTAATCTATTAAAGTGGCTTGTCAGATTTTATAACCAGACCCTGGCACCATTAGTGCCAAGAATGTGTCTGACATCGTTGACATTAGTATGAGATAAACCAGGTACATTTTGCCTTAGATCAAAGTTGTTTTTTTTTTTCCTGGCCACTGTATAAGCCCCTCCCTCTAATCTACCTGTGTTACCACCAGCCAAGATACACTTGTGTTTGTAAGTTCCCAATAAATTACATTCTGGGCTGTTCTGGAGATGCTTACTTGTCTCTTTGATTTCATAGAAACCTGGGGCAGCTCTCCGATACTAGGACTGGTTTTCTCTGGAAGAAAAGACTAGAACAATGCTCCTAGGCACTATGTATAAAAATTATACTTGAAGAAGGAAGAATAAGATAGATAGCTCCCTCCTCATGGTTTAGAAAAGGGAAAGATTCTAACAGGGTGGAGATGAAGTCAAAGTTAATAGTTCTGAAATGTAGGAGAGAAAATTGAAACAGAAAGGTAGGTGTCCCTTGTTCATCCTCATGGGTACCCGCCCCTCAGGTAGTTCAGAAAAGCAGACAGTGGGAAGAGGCAGGTGACTGGCAAGAGGAATAAGCAGGACAACAGGGTGGTGAGGGTCACCTCAGGGAGACATGGGCTCCATCATGAGTAAGTAGCGTCTGTGGGGAGAAGTAGGGCTTATATCAGTTGGTGAAGGGCAAGTGAAGGACAACTGGGAAAAGCTCCAGGGTGTGCTTCAGGACTTGGCCATGTGTCTCAGTCGCTATAAACCAGTAATAGCAAGTGCCCATCTGTGGGCTATCTGCATGCAGTTAAAAAGGGGCAGACTAGGATACCCAGGTCCCTTTCCTAACATTCTGCCATGAAGCTCACCTAGTGAAACTCTGCTTCAAACTCTCTAGCTACAATATTACTGTTTTTAGCATTGAAATGTATTTATATACAAACACATTATTTTAGAAATAAAATACAGCTGGGCATGGTGGCACCTGCCAGTAATTACAGTCCTTGGGACGCTGAGGCAGGAGGACCATCTTACGTTCAAGGTCAACCTAGGATATATTGTGAGTTCAAGGCCACCCTGAACTACATAGTAAGATCTCAAGAACCCCAAATAATAATAATAGTAATAATAACAATAATAAACTTAGTCTTTTCCCTTTTTTCTGCAGACATCAACATTATCATCAATTTATTAACCGTTTTGAAATAGTTTGCCTACCTGTGTTCATTTTTTTATTTAAAAGGTAGGAAATGAGGCCTGAGGATTTAGCTCAGTGGTAGAATGATTTCCTAGCAAACTGGAAGCCCTGGGTTCAGTCCTTAGCACCAATAAATAAATAACAACAAATCTATTTAATATAATTTGGAAATCATTCTATACAGCACATATAGATAGGCCTTATTCTCTATCATAAAATGTTAGGTGAATACCATAATTCATTGAGCTAGTTTCTTACTCATTGTCTCTAGTCATTCACCATTTTGTATAATATTGCATGAATAGCTGCATCTATAACAGTGTATCTTCATACTTATGCAGATTTTTATAAACAGCAGTCTTAAAATTGAAATTTCTGGGTCAACAGGTTCTTAAAATACAGAATGGTTTTAATTAAATTTTATTACTCTTTATATTTAAAGAATGAAAAGTTGTCTTTTTAAAATTAAGTTTATTGGTACAATTTAGATATACAGAATGATCAGATTCATCACAAGGCTTTGTACCTGTATACACTATATCTTGATTCCTCTTTTTTTCCCAATCCTGTCCCCCCCCCATTCAACCCCTTTTCCCTTCCCTATTTACCAAGCTTTGCTTCAATTTGTATCCTTTTTTATCATTTTTCCCTTTTCTCTTTTTTTCTTTCCCCCATTCCCCTCCCTAGTTCCTCTTTCCTTTTGAATAATTTCATTCTATTTCACATAAAAAATTTAAAGTTGTCTTTATCTTGGTTTTATTAAAGATTCTTGCTGGGGCTGCAACTCAGAGGGAGAGTACCTACCTACCTTGTGTATATCAGGTCCTTGGTTCAAGCTCCAATATTGCAAAAAAATAAAATAAAGGGATTTTTTAACTGTATTTTCTTGTGTTCAGAAGCTTGATACAATTACAATAACATTAGTAGTACCAAACATGGTTGGCCACAGCCCTGTGTATGCACCATGACTCCGTGGACCCTGCCCAGGAATAGAATCAGCCCTCTGGCTCAGATGTTCTATTGTGAATGATTTGGATCAAGCCATTTACTTTTGGCCTCAATTCCTCCATACACTGTATAAATAACTAACTTCAGCTAGTCTTTGGAAAACATCTTAATATTTTAATGTACTTTAAGAGATCAGCTCAGAATCCAGGCTTTACAGTGTGAACAACAACCAGCAGACACTTAAGATTATGATCTCAAGGTGCATCCATTTACCTAGGAGTGTCTCAAGTTTAGCCTCCATATGGCACAGTATTATTCCATTATATGTAAATACCAT
This sequence comes from Octodon degus, assembly GCF_000260255.1. Taxonomy (NCBI): domain Eukaryota; kingdom Metazoa; phylum Chordata; class Mammalia; order Rodentia; family Octodontidae; genus Octodon; species Octodon degus. The sequence goes on along the minus strand of NW_004524579.1, from coordinate 27,629,659 downwards.
ATTTTCTTTATCCATTTCTCCATTGATGGGCATATGGTCTGTTTCCAAGGTTTAGCAATTATAAACTGTGCTGCTATGCACATGGATATGCACATAGCACCGTAGTAGGATGCTTTTCATTCTTTCAAGAACAATGGAAAAAGTTTCTAAAAATGGAGAAGAGGTCCTTCTTTCCCACATTCCCGCCAGTATTTGTTATTATTTGATTCTTGCCAGCCAAATAGCTCAGCGGATTAAAGAGCCTGCTTAGGCAGGTGCAGAGGCCGGGAGTTCAATCCCCTGGCCTACTGTGCTGGTCCCATACCCCTGGGGCATGCTGAGATGGCAATTGAGACTGGGCGCAGTGGAGGCTGTAAACAGGAGGATCACTCCAAATCCGATCTATGCAGTGGGACACAATACACTCTGGACACCCTGTCCTAAAATGAAAAGAAAAAACATTGATTCTTGATGATAGTGATTCTTTCTGGAGTGAGATGGAATCTCACTTTTTATTTATTTATTTTTTGGAGGTGTTGAATATTATCATTATTTATTTATTTTATTTTTTGTATTTTAGAGAAGGGTCCAGGGTCTCACTACTAGATTGGACTCATAGTGATCTGCCTGTTTACAGCCTCTCAAGAGCTGGGATTACAGGCATGCGCCACCATGCCCAATATCATGTGGACTATTACTGCCTCACTACCAAATATATCAAAAATTTCCCCCAAAATGAGGCTCCTGAGCAATCAGCTTGAAGCCTTCAATGAGTCTTCAAAGCTTTGGTGACTACAGTTCCTGAACTGCCCAGGAATTTTCCACCTGGCCTCCCATAGAGCTCCCTGACAATCGCCATTTGGTCAGAGGGCGTCCCCTCCATTGATTCACCTGAGAAAAGGAAAGAAGACAACGCAACCAGCCACATCCCAGGCTCAACCACCAGAGCTGGCTATTTCCCCTTTGAGGTGGTAAGTTTTCTGCTTGGTCATCAAGTTCCCTCGAAGTCTCTGTCATCCCTTCCACACTCTTTAGTTGAACATAGAGGACTTTACCTGGTTTTGCTTTGACAGTTGGATGCACTCATTCTCATATTTATGGTGAAGATGCATCCCTGAGGGACTCTGAGAGCAGGAAGAGGAGGCTAGGGTCTGCAATCCAAGTGGTAAAATATATTTTAATTTTTTATTATTATTAATTTTATTGAGAAACAGCAATGAGACAGTTTTAAAACTGATTATTAGGATGGTTTCAATAATTAATACATTGCATATTGTTCTCTTCTTAGTGGTTATTCATAGTACAAGATACAGACATGATATCCTGTCCAAACACTGTTAGTATAAATCTTTCTTCTCATTGAATTAAGAGAAAGTAGCTGTATATCTATCCTATTTTGTATATACAGATACAAAATGGTCCTTCCTTTGTATTTCCTTTTTTGCTTAGTTTTGCTAGAGATGGGTTTTCCATTGCCATTTAAATATTGTAGGTGCATGAATTCAGCAAAATAGTCCAATATACTCCAGTAGTCTCTAATAGTAGTGGGTTATCTGTAGGACTGGCAATGTCAGAAGTTGTTGACTTGAGTCTTTCACAACTCAGCATATTAATATGGCTTTACTTTTTATACCTCATTTTTATACTTTTATGCTGGATTGTTAAAACTAAGATAAAGCAAGACCTATACAATAAGAAATGTATCTTTTGTATTTGATAAGGCCAGTCAAGTGCCCTCAGGATTTATCCTGTAACCCTGTACTGCAGTTTGCAGATCCTTTGTGAGTGTCAGCCATGTGGATGAGTCACGGCCATGGCTTGACTAATTTGCTCTCTGTGAAAGCCTGAGAGAATGTTTTCTCTCCATGTGACTCTGCTTAGGCACACTCTATCTACATCATCAATCACTTTCCTCTGGCCCCATAATCTCCTTGATCAGAAAATTTTGGACACAACTGAGTTACAGGATGTTACAGTACAGGTTCTCCTATGTACTGAGTCTTCATTGACCTTGAAAGGCTAGGGCCAAAATGTTGGCTGTCCTTGCAGCCCTTCTATTTCTCTAATTTTTGGTCTGCAAACTTAGGTTATTAGCCCTCCAGAGGAGAAGCTTATTATTGTCCTACATCTTATGCAGTTGGGTTTCACTTCATTATCTGTCTGAATATCAAACATCTTAAGCATAACATGGAGCAGGTATTTTCCATCAAGTATTGATATGGTAAACATTAAGTACCTACAGAATACAGAGATAAAAATTTAAAAAATGAAAAGTATTTAAAGAATATGAATAAACAATTACATATTTTTATACAGAAATGTAGAAATCTAACCATATACAACATTGTAGCAGGATCGTCCTGTGACATTCTTTTTTCTTTTTCTTGTGTCTTTTTAAAATTTATTACCCATTTAAAAAAAATTTTACTTGTGAGACAGTATAGTAATAATTGGTATGTCATGACAAGACGTATGTATTTAGAAGACCAGAATGACAGGTATTCCAAGCGTGACCCTTCTATTACACATTGTTATCTTCAGTGCACTTGCTTGGTTCACAGGTATCAGCATGTATAATTAGTCAGGGTGAGAATCCTACCAATTAACTGCTAGTTTCAAATACCTGCTGATGTTTCTCAGGATCATTGCTTGCCCACCCTGTGCATATAAATGTATGGCTTTAACCCTGTCTTGTTTCCCAGCCTTTCTCCTTGCCCTCTTCTCATTGTCGAATCCTCAAGTTTTCACTTTCCTTTTAATTGTTATACCTTTCTATTTGTATTTCTTCTTTTGAGTTCTTATACTAGGGAGCCTATACAATATTTACACATGTGGGTCTGGTTTATTTCACTGATGGGTATATCTTCAAGTGGCATCCACTTAAATATAAATGCTTCAAGTTTATCATTCTTTATAGCTGAATAATACTCTATTGTATAAAAATACACATTTTTTTCAGCCATTCCTCAGGTGACAGGCATCTTGGTTGTTTCCAAGATTTGGCCATCACATATTGTGCTACTATAAACATATAAACTATAAACATATTGTACACATATATCAATATGATATGATGATTTCAGTTCCTCAGGGAAAATTCCCAGTAGGGGGATACCTAGCTTGAATGGGATTTCCAGTCTGAGTTTCTTAAGGATTCTCCACATGGATTTCCATAATGGTTACATCAGTCTACAATTCCACAAGCAGTGGAGAACTGTTCCCTTTTCCCCACAGCCTCTCAAACATTTGTTGTTGGGTGATTTGTTTATGATAGCCATTCTTTCTCGGGTGAGATGGTAATCTCAGTGTTGCTTTAAATTGCATTTCATGGATAGCTAGTGATGTGGAGCATTTTCTCATATATTTATTCGCTTCTTTAATTTCATCCTCTGAGAAGTGTGTGTTCATCTTGGATGCCCACTTGCGGATTGGGTCTTTAAATTTTGGGGCCCTAATGTTTTTTAGTTCTTTAAAAATTCTAGAGAGCAGACCTTTGTCTGAGTGCTTATTAAGATTTTTTCAAAACTTGTGGATTATCTTTTCACTTTGTTGGTAATTTCTTTTGACGTGAAAAAGCATCTCAATAAGAATTGGTCCCAGTTGTTAATTCTTTCTAGCGTTATCTGTGCAATTTGATTTTTGTTCAAAAAATGAAGTCTTTGCCTACTCCTATGTCTTCAAGAGATCCTCCTACTTTCTCTTCCAGGAGATTTAGTGTTTCTGTTTTAGTGTTTAGATCTTTAACCCATTTTGATTTTAGCTTAGTGCATGGTGATAGACCTGGGTCAAGTATTTGTTTTCGACATATAAAGAGCCAGTTTTTCCAGCACCATTTGTTAAAGAAGCTATCTTTCTTCCAGTAAGCATATTTGGCCCTTTTGTCGAAGATCAGGTGGCTGAGTGTGTTCCTACAGGCCTCTGCATCTTCTACTCTATTCCATTGATCCTCAAGTCTATTTTGTTGCCAATAACATGCTGATTTTATCACAGTAGCTTTGTAATACAATTTCAAGTGGGGAATTATAATGCCTCCTGCCTTGTCTTTGTTGCCCAGGATTGCCTTTGCTATTCTAGGTCTTTTCTGGTTACGAATAAATTTTAGGAATGATTTGTCTAGCTCTGTGAGGTATGTTGGTGGTAGTTTGATAGGGATTGCATTAAATCTGTTCAAAAATTCTGGGAGAATGTCCATCTTCACGATGTTGGTTTTTCCTATACAGGAGCAGGGAATATCTTTCCATTTTCTGAAATCCTCTACGATCTCTTTTCCAGAGTACTGTAATTTTCTGTGAAGAGATTTTTTACTTCTTTGTTAAGTGAATTCCAAGATATTTCATTTTTGCGGTGCTTTTGTAAAAGGTACTGTTAGTATAATTTCCCTGTCAGTGTGTTTGTTATCTGTGTAGAGCAATGCTATTGACTTTTGAGTATTGACTTTGTATTCTGGTATGCTGCTGAGTTTGTGTATCAATTCTAGTAGCTTCTTGCTGGAGTTTTTTGGGTCTTCCAAGTAAAGGATCATGTCATCTGCAAATAATGATAGTTTCACTTCTTCTTTACCTATTCTTATTCCTTTTATTTCTCTGTCTTGTCTAATAGCTGTAGCTAATGATTCCAGAACTATATTGAATAAGAGGGGTGATAGAGGACATCCTTGTCTTGTACCAGATCTGAGAGTAAAAGATTTCAGTTTTTCCCCATTTAGAATTATATTAGCCATTGGGTTGTCATAGATGGCTTTTCTCAAATTGAAGTATAGGCTTTCTATTCCAATTTTCTGTGGGACTTTGAACATGAATGAGTGTTGGACTTTGTCAAAAGCC
>NW_004524579.1:27619086-27624757 GCF_000260255.1 Octodon degus | reverse complement strand
GTATTACATTGATAGATTTTCGAATATTGAACCATCCTTGCATCCCTGGGATGAATCCTACCTGGTCATAGTGTATGATCTTTTTGATGATTTGCTGTATTCTATTTGCTAGGATTTTATTGAGAATTTTTGCATCTATGTTCATGAGGGAGATTGACCCGTACTTCTCCTTTTTAATTGCATCTTTCCCTGGTTTTGGTATCAGTATAATACTTGTTTCCAGGAATGATTTTGGGAGAACTGTTTCGTTTTCAATTTCATTGAAGAGTGTGAGGAGTTCAGGGATTGTATCTTCTGTAAATTTCTTGTAGAATTCAGCTGTGAATACATCAGGACCTGGACTTTTCTTTCTCAGAAGGCTTTTTATTACATTTCATATTTCATTGGCTGTTATTGGACTATTGAGAGTGGTTATATCTTGTCGATTCAGATTTGGTAATTTGTACCTTTCTGGGAATCTGTCCGTTTTGTCTGTGTTTTCTATTCTATTAGCGTAAAGATTCTAAAAGTAGCTATTAATAATATTCTGTATTTCCACTGGGTCTGTGATGATTACACCTTTTCATTCCTTATTGCTTGTATTTTAATTTTTTCTTTCCTCTTTTTGATGACCTTACCTAGGGACTTATCCATTTTATTTAATCTTTCAAAGAACCAGATTTTTGATTCATTAATTTTTTGAACTGTTTTCTTTGTCTCAATTGAATTAACTTCTGCTCTAATATTTATGATTTCTTCCCATCTTTGGGCTCTGGCTTTGCTTTGCTCTTCCTTTTCTAGATGTCTGAGGTGCAGCATTAGCATGTTTATTTGTTCCTGTTCTTGTTTTCCTAATGTGTGAGTTCACAGCTATGAATTTCCCTCTGAGAACTGCTTTTATTGCATCCCATAAATTACGATAAGTTGTGCTTGAATTTTCATTGAACTGTAGATATTGTTGAATTTCTTGTTTAATTTCATCTGTGACCCATTGATTGATGAGTAGGGTGTTGTTTAATTTCCATATATTTAGGGAGTTTTTCTGGTTTCTTTTGTCATTTATTTCCAGTTTCATTGCACTGTGGTCAGATAATATGCATGGGATAAATTCTGTTTTCTTGCATATACTTAAGCATGACCTGTGGACTAGTATGTGGTCTATTTTAGAAAATGACCCATGTGCAGCTGAGAAAAATGTGTATTCAGCTGTGGTTGTGTATAACACTCTGTATATGTCGACCAAGTCCATTTGTTCCAAGCTCTAGTTCAGTTATGCTACTTCTTTGCTAATTTTTTTGTCTGGTTAACCTACCTTTTTGCGATAAGGGGGTGTTAAGGTCTCCTGTTAAGATTGTGGTATTGGATATTAGATTATTCATGTCCAGTAAGATTTGTCTCATATAGTTGGGTGTTTCTGTGTTTTGTGCATAGATATTTATGATTGTTACCACTTCCTCTTGAATTTTTCCCTTAACCAGTATATAGTGGCCTTCTTTATTTCACTTGATCATTCTTGGCTTGACATTGAGACTGTGTGAAAACAGGAATGCTACACCCTGCTTTTTTCTGAGGTGCTTGGGCATGTAGTATTGTTTTCCATCCTTTCATTTTCAGCCTATGAATGTCTTTATGAGTTAAACGTGTTTCTTGTATACAGCATATTTTTTTTTATTTTTTTTATTTTCAAAGTTTTATTGATAAACATATAGCAATGAGACAGTTTCAAATCAAATCGAAAGTACAGTTTCAACAAATAATACACTGCATATATTCTTCTTAGTGGTTAATTGCTGTACAAGATGCAGACTTGTGATCCTACTTACAAACACCATTAGAAAAAATCATTCTATTCATTAAGAGAATGCAACTATATATCTATCCCAACCACTTTGAATACACACATACAAAATGGACATTCATTGTATACAGCATATTGTTGGATTTTGTTTCCTAATCCACTGTGCCAGTCTATTTATCTTAATTGATGAATTGAGTCCATTTACATTGATGGTTATAATTGAGATGTGTTGACTTATGATTGACATGTTATTTACCTGTTGTCATTTACTCCTTTTTGTTCTGTGTTTAATTGTTTGCTGTATTTAGTGGGTTCCTTCTGTTTTCATTTGTGGAGTTCTGATCATTTTGGTCCCTCTCTAGAACATCTTTCAGTAGCCTGTGTAGGGTTGGCTTTGTCATCATGAAATTCTTTAGTTATTCTTTGTCATGAAAGTATTTCACTTCTCCATCAAACTTGAAAAAGAGTTTTGCAGGGTATAGTAGTCTGGGCTGGAATTTGTTTTCATGGAGGACTTAAAGTATTCTGCTCCATGCTCTTCTTGCCTGCTTGGTTTGTGAAGAGAAGTCTCCTGTAATTCTGATTGGTTTTCCTTTGAATGTGATCTGCTTCTTTTCTCTAGTGGCTTTCATTATGTTATTCTTGTGCTGAATTTCTGGGATCTTGACTATTATATGTCTCGGTGTGTTTTTCATTGGGTTGAAGTTATTTGGCATTCTGTATGCTTTCGTTACCTGCATGTCAGGCTTTTTCCTCATGTTTGGGATATTTTCTGCTATTACTTCTGCCCATATTCTTTTTATATGATTTGTATTGACTCCATCTTTCTCATTGATGCCTCCATCTTTGCATCGTCTTGCAGGTGATGGATTATATTTTCCTGTATCCTAGCTGTTTTTAAGAGATCCTTTCTTACCTTTTCACTAGCTGCATCAGCGTCTTCAAGGTCTGAAACTCTGTCTTCACTTTCACTCAAAAGGTTTTGCAACCTTGTGATTGAGATTTTAAATTCCTCTATATCCCTTTGACTGCTTCATGTGATCTATTTGTTTGCTTTATTGCTCATGCAAGGAATCTGTCATTTTTCTTATCTCCTCTAATTTTTTTTTATCAATGTCTTCTTTAAAGGCAGTTATTAATTCTTTTACTGTGGAGCTTTTTTTTCAGATTGGGTTTCCTCTGTATGTTTCTGTATTCAATTCTTCACTTCAGATGTTATGAATTCAGAGATTTCTTTTTTATTTCAGAAATTAATTCTTCTCTGAGTTCTTCTATACCATTCTGCTTTTGTTTCTTTACTTTCAACACTGTTAATTCATACATTTCAGCTGAGCTAGTGTCCTCTGCACTTGTTCTGGGTGGGCATTGGGTTTCCCTCATATGTTTCTATATTTGATTCACTTCAGATGCTACAAATTCAGCAATTTCTTTTTTTTGTTTCAGGAATTAATTCTGCTCTGAGTTCCTCTATACCTTTCTGCTGTTGTTTCTTTACTTCTGACTCTCTTAATTCATTCATTTTAGCGGAGCTAGTGTCCTCTGCACTTGTTATGGGTGGGTTCGAGGCCTGAGATTGCATTTTGCTCCTTGTCTTTGTCATTTCACATAGCACTGACCTCTGACCTTTGGTGTAGAGCTTTGGCGAAGTTATAACCTTAGCACCTACTGAAATTTGGGTGCAGATCTACTAAGTTTGAGTTTATCCAGTTATGCCTGGCCTGGGTCTAGCTGTTGTGTTTAGCTCCTTCCTGCTGCAGCCCTTGAAAGTGAACCTGTTGTGCCCCTCTGGCATGACAGTGAACCTGTGGTGCCCCTCTGTTGTGCCCCTGTCCCAGGGGGCACAGGGGAGTGCAGAAGCTCTCCCACACACTAGCAGGGCCTGGGCTTAGGCTGGGTCTGGGGGTCCCAAGAGCATCGCAGAAGTTGTCATTCACTTGGTGGGCCTGGGGGCAAGGGGCTCTGGAAGGTTGCAGGGGTCCCAAGGGCACAGCAGAAGGTCTCACTCATGTGGCATGTCTGAATTTTGGTCCGGAGACATCCTGTGAGTGCAGGAAAGCCAGAAGCTCTCTCTCACACACTCGCCGGACTTGGGCTGGGCTGGATCTCTGAATGAAAGCTTTTGATCCAAGTTGTGATCCCAGTAGTTTATTCTTTGGAGTAGTCCCTGTCTAGTTGAGTTTTTATTCATGAAGTCTTTGCCTACACCTGTGTCTTCAATTTTACCTATTCTATCTTCAATCAGATTAAGTGTTTGTGTTTTTATTTTAGGTCTTTGACTCATTTTCTTTTAGTTTAGTGCATGGTAAGAAACATGGGTTTAAGTTCAACCTTTAGCTATGGAAAGCAGTTTTGCCAGCACCATTTATTAAAGAGACTATCTTTCTTCCTGTGAAGGTGTGTCTTGGTTACTATTCTCTTGTTGCTGGGACAAAATACCTGACACCCATGATGAGGGAAGGGAAGGTTTATTTAGTTAACAGTCAGCAAAGACTTCAGTCCATACTCAGCTGGCTCCAAGGCATGGTAGCACATGGCAGAGAACAACCATTCATGGTGGTGGCAAAAAGCGAGAGTGAAAGGAGTGGCAGCAGCTCAGGCAGCTAGCTAGTCTCTCTCCCCTCCTTATATTGTAATGCAAGTTACCTTCACCAGGGCAGGTACAGCTTCCACACCCCCAATAATCAATCACAAACTCCAGAAGCCAACTCATGACTGCATAGGCTTTGGGGGAACACCTATACACAAACCATACCAAGGTGTTTGGCTCCTTTGTGAAAAATGAGGCATTTCAGAGTATTTTGTTTTTGTATTCTCAATTCAGTTCCAATAATCCTTAGGTCTGTTTCTGTGCTAGTACTATGCTGTTTTTATCACAGTAGCTTTGTTGAATAACTTCATATCAAAGATTGTGGTGTTTCATGCCTTTTCCTTGTTGCCCAGGATTGTCTTTGCTATACTAGGTCCTTTCTTGTTCCATATGAATTTTAGAATTGTTTTCTCTAGTTCTGTGAAGTATGCTATTGGTATTTTGATTGAGATTGCATTAAATCTATAACAGTGTTAGAAGTATGGTCATCTTCATCATATTGATTTTGGGATAGGTAGCTACCCAAAAACAGGGTATGTTTCCATTGTCGTATAGCTTAAATCTCTTTCTTCAGAGTACTGTAGTTTTCAATGTAAAGACTTTTAACTCCCTTTATTGGATTGATTCTGAAGTACCTATGTACAGTGCCACCTTTGTTCACAAACTTAATTTGTTTTATGATTTTGGGGAAGATGGCTGCTTTTGTGTTCATATGGGGAAGATGGCCATGATTGTATTTGTGTCCCAATGGGGAGTTTGTGAACAGAAATAAAATTTTGTTGCTTTTCTTTGGGAACCAAATTGTTTGTGAACAGAAGCATTCATGAACTGAGGAAAAACTGTATTTTGTTTTACGTGATGCTGTTGTAAAAGATGTTATTTCCCTAATTTCTCTCTCAGTGAGTTTGTTATTCATGTACAAGAATGCTATTGATTTTTAAGTGTTGACTTTGTATCCTGCTGTGCTGCTAAACTTGGTTATTAATTAATTCTAGGAGTCTTTTGGTTGAGGTTTTGGTGACCTCTATTTAGAGTATCATGCCAAAAGCAAATAATCATAATTTAACTTCTTCCTTTCCTATTCATAATGCCTGAATTCTTTCTTTTATCTAATTTCTCTGGATAATGCTTCTGGAACTATATGGATTAGACGTGGTGATAGTGGGCATTGTTGCCTTATTCCTTCCCAATATTTATTTATTTATTTATTTATTTATTTATTTATTTATTTTTGGCAGAACTGGGGACTGAACTCAGGCCCTTGCACTTGCCAGGGAAGTGCCTATTCTACTGAGCCATCTCTCTGG
>NW_004524579.1:27602674-27617954 GCF_000260255.1 Octodon degus | reverse complement strand
CATTTAAAAATTAGAATATATTTTAAAATCAAATTTTCTTTTTATTATGAATAAATACCAGACTTTGTCAAATGCTTTTTTGCATCTATTGAGATGATCACATGTTTTCTCCCCCCTTGGCTCTGTTAATGTAGTGTACTACATTTATTGATTTGTGTATATTGAACCATCCCTGAATTCCAGGGAGGAATCCCACATGGTCATGACATATAATCTTCTTGAGATTTGTTGCATTCTGTTTGCCAGTATCTTTCTGAGGATGTTTATTCAGGAGTTTAGCCTATAGCTCATTAAGAAGATTGGCTGATAATTCTCTTGTATCCTTTTCTGGTTTTGCTATCAGGGTAATGCTTGTTTCCAGAAAAAACTTTGGGAATATTCTTTCCCTTACAATTTCATTGAAGAATTTGAAGAGTTCTAATGTTATATCTTCTTTAAAGTTCTTGCAGAATTCATTAGTGAATCTTTCTGGACATGAGCTGTTCTTTGATAGTAGATCTAAAATTATTTCTTCAAATTCATTGACTAGTACTATGTAGAATTTTTATGTCTTTTCAATTCAGCTTTCCTAATTCAAATGTATCTAGGAATCTGACCATTTCTTCTGAACTTTCAATCCTATGGAGTGCAGGGACTCAAAATAGATATTGATGATCATCTGAATTTCTTAGGCCCTGTATGATTTTACTCATTTCATTCTTAGTTGCAAGATTTGAATATTTATTTTCTTTCCTTATTTTGATAAGTTTGGCTATTTCCTTGTTTTAATAAGGTTTGTGTATTTACTTAGTCTTTCAAAGAACAAACTCTTCAATTCATTGATTCTTTTAATTAGGTTCTTAGTGTCAATTACATTAATTTCTGATCTATCTCTATAATATCATCCCTTGTATTAGATTTAGGTTTAACTTGCTCTTCCTTTTTTATATCCGTGTGGTTCAACATTATATTATTTACTTGAGCTTGCTCTGTTTTTCTGATGTGGGATTTCACAGCTATAAATTTCCCTCATAGGACTGCTTTCATTGTGTCCCATAAGCTCTAGAATGTCATATTAGCATTATAACTTAATTGCACAAAATTTTTAATTTATTTTTAAATTTCATCAATGATTCATTGGTTGTTTGGGAGGATATTATTTAATTTTCATGTGCTTATATAGTTTTGGTGGCTTCTTTTGACACTGGTTTTCAATTTCATTCCACTATGACCTGATAATACATATGGGATAATTTCACTTCTTTTGCATTTAACATAAGCTTGTTCTATGAGCTAATATGTGGCCTATTTTGGAGGAACATGTGCTGTTGAGAAGAGTGTGTATTTAACTATTGAGTGAAACGCCCTGTAGATATATACTAAGTCCATTTATTCAAAGGTTTGGCTCAGCTCTGATATTTCTTTGTTGCTTTTTTATGTATAGTTGACCTTCCTATTTGTGACAATGTAATATTAAGGTCCCCTATAACAATTGTATTCATGTTCATCGATTTTTCATATCTATTAGAGTTCATTTTATATAGTTAGGTACACTGGTATTTGGTGCATACATATTTATGATTGTTATCTCTTCCTCTTGGATTGTTCCCTAAACAAGTATGTAATATCCTTCTTTATCTCTTCTAAATCTTGGCTTGAATTCCACATTGTCTGCAAATAAAATAGCCACCCCTGCTTTTTTTCTAGTTTCTGGTTGCATGGAGTATTGTCTTCCATCCCTTCATTTTCAGTCTATAAAGTTTTTTGAGCTAAATATGTTTCTTTTATGCAGAATATTTTTAGATCTTGTTTCTTGATCCATTTTGCTAATCTATTACTTTTGACTGGTGAACTGACACTATTCACATTGATTATTATATTAACTTAGAGGTATTGGCTTATCATTTTCATTATATTATTTTCTTTTTGTTGATTTCTTTTCCTTCTACTTAATTGCTTGCCTTGCCTATTGGATTCATTCAACTGAAATTATTGGAATTGTCATTATTCTTTTTTTCTAGAATATCTTTTAGAACTTTTTGGAATACTGGTTTGGTGGTTACAAATTTCTTCAGGTGCTCAGGTGTTTTTTTATCATGGAAATATTTTATTTCCCTATCAATTTTGAAAGACAGTTTCATACAGTATATCACTCTGGGCTGGAAGTTGTTTTCTTTTTGGACTTAAAATGCTTCACTCCATACTCTATTTGACTTAAGGGTTTGTGTTGACAAATCTGCTGTGATTCTGATGGGTTTTCCTTTATAGGTAAATTGCTTCTTCTCTCTAATAGTTTTTAATATTTTGTTCTTCTGTAGAATTTCTGGAATTTTGACTATTATGTGCCTTGGTGTAGTGTTTTTCTGATTATGACTATTTGGAGTTCTACATGTTTCATTTACTGCATGTCAAATTCTTTTTTCTTTGCTTGGAAAGTTTTCTGATATTACTTCTATGAATAGGTTTTTTATGCATTTTGTGTTATCTTCTGACTGTACATTAAATTAATTAATTGAATCAATTAACTGATTGCAACCAATCTTATATTCGCCTTTTTTAAAATTGCCTAGAAGCTGTTATTTTGATTTTTCATAGTCCCTTGTTATTTTTAACAAGGTTTTTTTGGATGATTGACAACCACAAACCTACCTTCTAGATCTTATAGTCTATCTTCACATTGGTTGACTCTGCTAACTATTCTTTCAATAGAATTTTAATACTCTGGATAATTATATGAGTATGATTTATGGAATCCATGTCTTTTCTATGTTGGGTAGTCATGGTCCCCATGTCTTTCATAAGCTACTCTATTTTTAAAAAATCTGCATCTACTCTAGATTCACTAACAATTTCTTTCATTATGCTCATCATCTCTGTCGTATACTTTTTATCACTCTGAGACAGTAGGCATTGGCATATGAAGAAGATCAGTTGATCACAACTATGTCATCATGGCTAAAGTAGTATAATCAGTAATAAAAATAACATTACAGACTAAAAATGTCAAACTGTGAAAAATAATAATTTGTGAGATGTGCAAATACATAACAAAATCTGAGATAAATCAGAAAATTATATACAATAAATATCTACTCAATAGGGCAATTTTACATGAGAGGAAGAAGTAATAGAGGACAAAGCAAAGAAATGAAAGAAGAAAAGATTAGAAGCAAGACTGAAGGACAAAGGAAAATTATGCAAGCCTCAGGAAATGGGTAAAGAAGACAGGAAGGAAGGAAAGAAGGAGAAAGCAAAAAGAGCAACAAAAAAGTATTAAAGTAGATGTTCATATTCACAAAAAATGAACAACAGGCAAGCAAAACAAACAAACAAAAAACCAAAAGCAGAGGGAAAAAAAGACAAATTTCTCTGTGACTTTAAGCTTGTGGTTATCTTCTGGAGATCTATAGTTTTATGGCAGTGTGGCCCTACTCTTTCTGGTATACAAGGGTGTGCATTCAGAGTCCAGATTAATGCTGGCTAATCCCAGGAAGCTGTCAGTAAAATTAAGGCAGAGTGATAATTCTGGGACTTTCAAATCCACAGAAATTCAAATCAATCCTGGCTTTTGCTCATAAAGGTGGAACTTGGGTTGTTTAGTTTTTAACACTCTGGGTGTCTCTTAACAGCCTGGTCACAGTTCCCTGACCATGTATATCTGCTATGGTTGTCCTTCACCCAGTCAGTCCTATAGGATTTTAACACAGGGAGCCCTGACTGAAATAAAGCCAACACACAGCTTCTCTGAGTCCAAGGTTCAGGTAACTCCTTCCTAGAGTGATGTCCCTCCAAGCCCTTTCTCCAGAGAATGTGGCAGCCATTTAGACTGGAGTCACCTTCTGGTATAGCATTCATTGTCCACTGCTATGTTCCATTGGTAGTTTGCTCTCCGAAGGTTTCTGAAGTCACCAGCTTTTACTATGCTTCTGTAAATTCAGTCTTCCGTTCTCATACCACAACACAGGTGACAGAGAGAAAATATAGATCATCCCTTCCTTTTTGTCTGTGGACTCCAATTTTTCTTTCAGATTCTTCCTGGTACTGAGAATCCAATTTGGTCCTTCTTTTCTTCCCCAATTTGTTATTTTCCACTGTTTGGATTCTGAATCCTGAAGAAGCTGATTTATTGCTGCTTATCACTCTGACATCTTCCTAGAAGTCTTGCAGCAGAATTTTATTAGGTATTGCACACAGTACATTTTCTTTGAAGATGGTTTGAAAACATTTAATAACTTGAAACAATACATTGAAAAACTGGCTGCTGGCTCATATAACATAAAACAGACCCAGGATGAAGAGAAACAACATCTAACTATATTCTGAGCCTTAGTAAAACTCTCTCTTCAGCTTGATCAGAAAGAAAATTCCCAAAGTTGGCAAGGAGAATGCAGACTGCATCAGCTCCAGGGTGATAAGGAGTACAGCAGTAAAAAGAAGGGGTATCTGCTAAAGAGAAGTGATGGGGTCCAGAAAATGTGACAGAGAAGGAAGTGTTCCATCAAGGATAGGTTCTGACTATCTCATATGCAGCTTCTAACAGGCATTCATTCAAGTTGAACCTGCTTACCTGCCAGGCAAAACCACATGCTGAGGACAAGAAGTTCTTTGAGTTGACATCACATAGCAAGATGTATCACTTTCAGACAGAAAGAGTGGGATTATGTAGCACAGATATCAATACTGACAAATAGCAGAGACCCCACACATGGCCTTTCGAGGTAAGCAGAGGACTGGAGAGAACAGCTTGGAAAGCTCTGATGAAAGTCATCGGAAGATGTCAAGTGGCTTTCTTGGAAAAATTTTTGCTGCAACTGTGGTTTGTCAGAATCCATACTGTTTTCAACCAACTTGAATATTTTGACTTGTATAGAATATTCTGGCATCCACAGACAAATGGGGGGCATCCATCTTTCTCACATTTGGTCTTTAGCACTACACAAATAAAAAAAACTTCTGAATTCTTGTTGATCAAGAACATAGGAAACAAAATTATTATTATTATATTTTAGAGAAGGGTCTACAGGGTGTTCAGGATCTCAAAACTAGATTGGACTCATAGTGATCCACCTGAGGAAACAATATTATTAATGAAACTATGGAAGCAAATTATCCAGCCCCTCACCAAAACCTGATCTCTCAAGTGATACAACTATATAAAGAGAGTTTATCACTGTAAAGCATGTAGACCATAGATTCTCAAGGAAAATCTGTTCCTCCTTATCAACTAAGTTGAATGAATTTCTTAAAGCCATGAAATCCAGAGATTTAGAGCAGGATTGTCTATTGTGGACGTTAGTATTGACAAATACCAAAGAAGAGACTTGTTCTAATTCAAGTCTATGCAAATGGGGCAAAACTAATAGAACCATTGTTGGAAGCTGGACAGGAGCTCAAGGAGATGGCCCTTGATATTAGCACATGAATTGCAAACCAGATATCTTTGCACTTTGTTGAGTCCTTGTACAAAACTGTAGGAACCTGGATAAGAAGGTCTTCATGAGAAATAAAGCTCCCACTACTATACTGTGTATAGTGAGCACAAGTCTTTTTTTTTTTAATGTATTTAGTACAGGGTCTACAGGGTTTCCCTGCACAGATCAGACTCAGTGATTTTCCTATTTTTAGCCTCCCAAGTTCTGGGATTATACGTGTGTACCACCATGCCCAGTCTCAATTGTTGTCTCATTGAGCCCCAGGGGCTGGGCCAGCACGGCACACTCAGGATTGAACCCCAATCCCTGTGTCTGCCTAAACAGGCACTAATCCTCTAAACTATCTGGCCTACCCTAGGCACAAGTCTTTGAAGCTTCTTCTCAGAGGCAAGTCCACTGTGGACATTGTGAACCAAGCTGAAGAAACTGCCATGGACATAGCAGAGACTCAAAGCTACCAGGTATGAAGATCTACTTTCCCAGACTAAACATGGTAAATTTAACCCTCCCATCCATATTGAATGAGTAGAAATTTTGATAGGAGGAGATGAATGAAAGTGATGATGACCTCAATGACCAACCAAGCCTAGTCAAGAAAGAGCGCCCACCCAAACCCCAAAGCTTCTGGTACTCCTCCAGCAGGACAAACTGGCACTGCCAGGATTCAGCACTCCATGGGACAAGCAATAACTCTCTTATGGAGCCAGACGTCTGATTCTATGAGCAAGCCTCACCCATGTCACCAACCCTCAGAGGCTCCCTCCTCCCTCTTGAGAACACCAGGAAATGTCCAACTAGGCTGCCTTTACCATTCCCTCTAAGCACCCAGATGTCTGGTGACAACTCCACCCCTATCCAAGGAGAGCTTCCTCCCATCCTACCCAGACTAGAGAGAACCTTGTCCAGCCCATCCAGCCCACTACCTCATGGTGCCCACACAAAGGCACAGCTACTAGGGCTAACCATGTGGGCCCATCATCTTCAAGACAGACTTCTCACAGTTTGAGTGACTGTTGCAACAAGCAAGAACCAGTTCTTCAAAGTCTGCCCTTGAACCCAGAGTACTTCCTAAACTGCCTCATAATGTATCACTAAGAGAAACAGAAACAAGCCACCATCTTTCCCTAGACAAAGCCAACATCCCACCCATGATTTTTCAGAAATCACAACTGGCAGAATTACCACAACACCACCACCTGGAGACATGCCCTCAAAGCTCATAGAACTGGCTCCCCCAGCTTTAGACTTCAGACTTACCTCCCAGATTTATCTCACAAATGAAGAACCTGTTAACAAAACCACAGCTAAGAAAGCTGTTGGCAAAATCCCAGACTGGTGTCTCGCATAAGTCATATTTAAGAGATTCCCATGGTTATCTTCAGTAGTCTTTAAGAAAAGTTTTATAATTTTCCAAATGGAACTTGCACCTTTGCTCCAGACATGGTACACACACCTGTAATCCCATCATTTAGAGGACTGAGGCAGGAATATTGCTTCATGTTTGAGATAATCCTGGGGTACATAGTGAGCTCAAGGCCATCCTGAACTACGTAGTGAGACCTCATCTTTAAAAAAAAATGATGTCAAAAAAGAAGTTGTACCTTTGCTACAAAATACTTATTCCTAAGTTGTTCACATTTTTGAGACTGTTCTAAACTACATCTTCTTAAAATAAAATTTGAGAAATGTTAAAAAAAAAGAGTTGTGAAATTTGCATTATACCAAGGACAGGTTCCTTTAAGAACAGTTTGGAAAAATGTGCCCTCATACTTCCTAAGAGCAGTACATATAGAAATGAGAATAGCCCTCCATCTAGCAATTCTATTTCTAGACTTTACCCTCAGGAGAAATTCACTGTGTGAGTGTACAAGAATACTTACATGATGATATTTATTCCAGCACTGCACAAAATATAAAAGGAAAGGAGCAGGGGACAAAAGGGAAAGGAGGAAGGGAGAGAAGAAAAGAAGCAGGGGTAATCTGGGAGAATATGTCCAAGAAAAAAAAATACAGCACATATATAGCATACATAAAGTATATGTATGCTATGAAAAATTATTTAAATCTTTTATTAGTTACTTTCTGGACTCTGGGGCAAAATACACAACACTCACAATACAAAAGAAGAGGTGTGCTTGCTTTAGCAGCACACACTAAAATTGGAATGATACAGAGAAGATTGGAATGGCCCCTGCACAAGAAGGGCACACAAACGCATGCAGTGCTCTGTATTTTTGAAAGAAGGGAAAAAGATATTCATGTGTATATGCAGGATAGTTTAGATAATTGTACTGCTGATTTCTGCTAATCTATTGAAAGGAGTAGTTAATGCTTAAATTTAAATTTTTTTTCTTTTTAATTTCTCATAACTTTTTCTTTTCTTTCTTTCTTTCTTTCTTTCTTTCTTTCTTTCTTTCTTTCTTTCTTTTTCTTTTACTAATTTTGCAGGGTTTTTTCACATTGATTAGCTCATGGTCTGAGCAACTCCATCGAAGGCAGGAAAGTGTAGTACAAAAACCACGGTGGAATACCCCTCATCTTATAAATGTGGACCATTTTTAGTGTCTTATCAATTAATATTCTCTCTTTAAAATAAATTTTAAAAACCTAAAGAAAAAAGGATAAGAAAAAGTTTTATTCAAAGTAAGCATTAAAATTTAATTAATTATTTGATCAGTTTAGTGTTACTTATATCTGTTAATCTGAACAACAGATTTTAACAATGAAAATATGTACTATAATAACCATTGCTAAATTTTTATTCTTGTTTTGAAACTCTGTATCATGTGCACTGCCACTTGTTGCTCTTTTTGTCTTTGTTTCTGCTGTTTTTACTCTTTAAAAGTAAAATAAATAAAATGAAATAAATTTTTCATGTTTATATCTGATAACCTAAACAACTAATTTGAAGATAACATTATGCAATACAATAATCACTGCCAAATTCCTATTACTTTGTTAATTGAAATTTTATATCATTTCTTTTCTTTTCTTTTTTCTTTTTTTTCTTTTTCTTTTTTTTTTTTTTACCATTTTATGCTCTTTAAAAAATAAAAATAAAAAAAGAAGGGTTTTTGTTTCAGAGGGTTCAGTCCATGCACAGTGTGCTGGCTCCAAGGAAGAAACAGCAGGGTGAAAGAACATTACCAGGGAGATTCCTCAACCATGGCAGCCAAAAGGCAGAGGATGAAGGTGGTGGGTATTAGAGCCTAGACTCATGCAGAATCACCAGGCCAGACACTCTGACACAAAAAAGTGATTTATTGGAGGTAGGAGCAAGTGGGAAGACTGTGTAGCAGACTGAGACCACCCCAAACAAAAGGGGACAGGAGATTTTACAGGATTTTTAGGACAGGGTGTTTGCAAGCTGGACCAGCCAAGGGAGAGCTAATCTAGGTAAGGCCATGATGTTCCAGGAAAGGAAGGTCCTGTGGTTTTGCCCTGGCTTGGGCCCAAAATACAAAGTTGGGCAGAGTTGTTTTTGTGGTTTTAAGGGTCTTGACTTATCGTTTTGGACTCTGTTTGATAGGAAAGAGGGCACTGAAGTCATCTGGCTACTTCCTACTGGCTGGGGGTTGTGAGGGGTCAGAATCTGGGTATGAGGAGGAGTCAGAGGAAAGTGTACAGTAGTCTTGTGTCAGTTTCTGTTGGGCTAGAGTCTGGTAAGAGTAGTCTGAGAGAAGCATTTGCTTAAAATTTTTGGATTGTTGGGGTGGGGAGATAGCTCAGTAGAACAAACACTTGCCTGGCAAGTGCAAGGGCTTGAGTTCAATCCCCAGTTCTGCAAATAAATAAATAAATAAAAGTTTGGATTGTTAATCTGGTGACAGTATCGTGGATGAGGGAAATGAAGCAGGGGAGCTATCATGGGCACAATAACAAGCCCTGTGAGGCACCCTAGAAGGGGAGTGAGCCAAGAGAAGATGGAGTAAGTCTAGTTGTTCAGAAAGGTCAGCCACTGGAATGAGATCTGGGCCCTGTCTCTGTCCCTGGATCCTGATTGTTATTCCCTATTTTTCAGTAGTATGAAAGTGAAAGGGCTGTGAGGGGTCTGGAAGGGCAAGAGCTCATGCCTGGAGGACAGTGTCTCTTAAATCATTCAAAGCCTGGAGGATGACCCCTAGGCTGGTGGGGGCTTTTCAGGGTGTCCTCAGATTTCCTCATAGAGAGGTCATGCCGGGAGGGCAAACCCCAGGATCCAGAGGCAGAAGGACCCCATGCATCCCAGGAAGGACTGTATTTGTGTTTCTGTGGTGGGGGAATTACATAGTAAAGGGCCTCTCTATGATGGAGAGTGAAGTCCCTGGTGTATGGGGAGCTGGAACCCCAAATATCACAAAGTGGAAAGGGAGAGTTGGGCCTTAAATTTAGAGACCCAGTACCCCTTCTGAGTCAGGAAGTTAAGTGAGAGTACTGTGTGTTGGTGGGAGAGTGTGAGGGAGGGACTACAGAATAAGATATCATCCACATACAGGAGCAGGTGGCTGGGCCAGATATCCTGGGTGGCAAGATCGGCCATAAGAGCTTGGCCAAAGTAATGAGGACTATCCTAGACATCTTCAGATAGGACTGCCCATGTTAGTTGGGAGGTGATGTGGATCACAGGATCTTCACAGGTGGAAGCAAAGAGGGAGTAAGAGGAAGGATGAAGAGGAATGGTGAAGAAGGCGTCTTTTAGGTCCAGGACAGAGAAATGAGTAGTATTGAGAGGAATGTGACTGAGGAGGATATAAGGGTTAGGAACCACAGGAGTGACCAGTGAAATGGCAGAGTTAATGAGGGGGAGGTCTTGGACCAGATGGTAAGAGCCATTGGTCTTGACCACTGGCAGGATGGGGGTATTATATGGTGAACCTATAGGGATAAGGAGTTTTTGTTGGAGGAGCCTAATGTTGATAGCTTGATATCTAGGCAGTGTTTTTGTGAGATAGGAAGTTGGAGTCAGCAGGGAAAAATTTTAGAGTTTTTTGGAACCACAAACACTTTGGAGTGTTGTAGAGCCACTGTGGGGTGGGAAGTGCCCCAGACCTCAGGGGCAACTGGGTAGAGGGTGGAATATGGTGAGCTCAAGGGAAACAAGGCCATCAGGGTGAGGGATTTGAGAGAAGAAAGGGTGATCTGTAATTTAGAGAAAGCATTGTGCCCCAGGAGGGGAGATGGGCACCTATGCATCACTAGGAAAGAGCAAAGGGTCTGGATCCTATTAGGCAGGGCAGGGGACCTGTCATCCTAGGCTGTTGGGGAATGCCCTTGATGCCCACAATGGTTATTTTTGAGGGATATGTTTGGCCAGCATAACTTGAAAGAATAGACCAACCTAATAAGAAGGAAACAGACTCCTTGCCACATGAAGAATTATTCTGGGCTCCTGAGATGTAAGATGAATTTCATCAGAATCCAGGGCCCTCTCAATTATTACCAGCCAGCCCCAGCAGGTCCATCAGGGATGTCTGGCTTGGGTGGATCTGTGGAAGGGGGCGTCCCTCCCGCTGTGTGGAGGGGTAATCCACCTTCCAATGACCTGGTAATTTACAAATTGGGCAAGGCCCGAGACAAGGGTGGGGGAGGGGTCATGGGTTTGTACACAACCTTACCCAGTAGCCTTCCTGCTTATACTTGAAACATGGACCTGATGGGGTCTTACTGCAACAACGTTGAAGAGGGTTTTTGAGTCTGGTCAGGGCGGTTGCCAAGATTTGATCTTTTTGTTTGGTGAGGGCAAGGTTTTCCTCTTTTTCTTGTTCTTCTCTCCCATTAAAGAACAGATTGAGAATATCTCATTGGGGGTGTTGGAGCCCTCCTCAAGGTGATTGAGTTTTTTCATATCAGGGAAGGATTGAGAAATGAAGTGGTTGTTAAGGACCAGCTCTCCCTCAAGGGGTGGTGGAACTTAAGCGGGTGTATCAGATGGGGGCTTCAGTGAACCCAGCCATGAAGGCAGCAGGGTTTTCATCTGTCTATTGACTAATATCTCTAAGTTTTTGCCAGTTGATGGCCTTGAGGGCTGCCTTTTTGAATCCTGCCAATAGACAAAGGATCATGTTGTCACGTGCTTGGGACTCTTGACCATCTGGTTGGTAATTTCACTGGGGGTCCTCTCAGGGAAATGTCTGTGTGCCCAGCTGAAAGGTAGGATCAGTGTGAGGGGTTTCATCCACATGGGCCTGGGCAGCCATGCATTTCCTTTTCCTCAGGCAAAAGGGTGGAGGAGAGGAGTACATAGAGATCATTCCAGGTCATCTGATGAACCTGGGTGAGATACTGGAACTCCTTTATGGAGGCATGGGGTCTGTGGTGAAAGACCCAGTCTTTTTTCAATCTGGGAGAGGTAGAGAAGGGACCAGGGCTGGTAGATATTGACTAGTCCTTCAGCTCTGGCCACCTGAGAAACAGGGAATAGTCTTGACCTAAGCTTATGGGTGGCTGGTTTTAAGCCCTTAGAGCAGGTGTGTGATGAAGGGGGAGATAGGGGATGAGATAGTTTGGGAGGAAAGGAGAGGGTAAAATTTGGCTGGGGTTGGTGGAGGAGAGTTGATGAGGGGTCACAGAGAGCCAAGATGGGGGGGGGCAAGTCCTTCAGGAGAGGAGGAGTGGTTGGTATAGGGCAGTGGAGGGTCTACGACCAGAGAGGTCAAAGGCTGAGGTTGTGAATGGGGCTTGATATGGGGGTGGCTGGTGGCATGAGGGAACGAAGATAGTCTAGGGGATCTGGAATAAAAGGGTCAGTGGGAAAGGGTCATATCGAGGTCTGGTGGGGGCCTTTGCTAGTAGGATCTGTTGGGGACTACATAATAGGCAGAGTTCAGGATGATTGCAGAGAGAAAAGAAAGTGAAGATATAGGGTACCTCAGACTGTTTCCCACTGCATTGACAAAAGTTATCTAAATCAACGAAGGTGTCATAATTAAGAGTTCCCTTGTGGGGATCCGGTAGTCCCATTGTCCCACTTGCATTGTGGTCAGGCAGTCTGACAGAGAAAGATGAGGCATTTGTGTTTGACCTCAGACAGTCTGAGGGGTCCCTTGAGGACCAATTTGAGACAAGAGAGAACAGGGGTGTGGGTGGGTGGGGCAGATGGGGTGTTACCCACTTTGATGAGGAGACTACCCAGAGTGATGAAGTAGCAGAAGAGGGTGAAGGAGAGAGAGAGTAGTGTGAAGGCAAATATCATCTGAGGAGACCTGCAAAAGGAATGAGGGACCAAAGCCCTCCAATCAGTCATCCCAGATCACAGAGGAAGTCAAGTCAAGGGAAGGAGTGGCTCGGCGTGTCCACATGACTTGCAAGATGAGGCTGTGAGGCCAAGAGGCAGGAAGCCAGGAACAAGCCCCTGGGGAATGATATTTATCTCCAAGACACATCGAGAAGGAAAAAGAAAATGAAAGTACAGAAAGAGATCTCATCCAGGCTAAAGTTGGGGAAGGAGCCTTGAAGACATTTGTCATCAATAAAGTTGAAGAAGTCGACTGTGGGCAGGGAGGCCAGGAAAGCCATGTGGTATTGGAGAAGGTTAAGTCCAAAAGAAAGAATGAGGTAAGTGAAGGAGGGAAATAACAGAGACATAGGAGGGAGAAGATGAGAGACAAGATTGAATAGGGGCAGGGTGTGAGTAATTGGAGAGAGAGCCCTGAGAGAGAAATGGCCCTTCTCGTCTCCCCCTCTACTAACAAGTTGGACAATGGGAGAGGTTTGTAATTTATGGGAGGTTAAACAAGTGACAAGGGAATACTCACAGTTTTAGGTATTGTGGGCATTTAGGTCAGCAAGCAAGGCCCAAGGCTTGCAGTCTGCTCAGAGGGGCTGGTGGTGGACCTGGGCAAGGCCCTGGTCAGGAGGGACTGGCAGGAGCCTTGGCATCTCTCCCGGGTTTCAGCACCAAATATTAGAGCCTAGACCCACACAGAATCACCAAGTCAGGCACTCTGACACAAGAAGATTTATTGGAGGTAGGAGCAAGTGGGAAGGCTGTGTAGCAGACTGAGACAGCCCCAAGTAAAAGGGGAAGGAGATTTTATAGAGTTTTTAGGACAGGGTGTTTGCAGGCTGGAACAGCCAAGAGAAAGCTAATCTAGGTAGGGTCAGGTCTGTGGGGGCTTTCAATGTTCTCAGAAGGGAAGGTCCTATGGTTTTGCCTTGGCTTGGGTCCAAGATACAAAGTTGAGTAGAGTTGTTTCTGAGGTTTGGCCCCAGCTTGGAACCATGAGGAAGTGAGTCTTAAAGTGAGGGTGAGGGTCCTGGCTTATCAGTGGGGGTGGGGGTGGCAGGCAAGACAACCTATCCAATCCTTCTAAGTCCAGTCCCAAGAACTCACCTCCAGCCAGGACCTGCTTTCTAACAGAACATTCAACTGGGATCTCATTAATGGATGAATCCACTGACAAATATCGTACCCTCGTGATCCAATCACCTTCCGAAAGCTCTACCTCTGAACACATGGAGGATGTTTTAGATCTAAATTATGGCTGGGGAGATAGCTTGACAATGTAAGCCAAGCTCAAAGACCCAGGTTCGATCCCAACTACCCCCAGTTCTGGAATCCCATGCACTGTGCCAGCCATGAAAACTGAGTGTGGTGGTGTATGCCTGCAATCCCAGCACTGGGGAGGCTGAGACAGGAGGATCACTATGAGTGTGAGCTGCTTAGCAAGACCTTGTACCAAATAAATTTTCAGAAAGATTAAAAAATAATAACAATAATAAATAAAAATAGATCTAAATCCTACCACCTGTATTGTACATAGATGAAAGTGAGTATTGCATATAATTTGGTTTTGCCTTAATTATAAACTATTACATGGTCTTTGTTATGTATCGTAGCTGATGAAAAAAAACACCAAGATTCTGGATCAAATCAAAAGGCCTTTTTTCCTGTGATACAGGAGCATGTGTGACTCAGCTAGCACAGGGACAGTGCCCCAGTCAGATGGACGCTGTGCACAGCAGGTTGGCATCGGAGCACAGCAGGCTGGCATCATATTCTGTGGGCAGCACAGCTGATGTGCTCATACTCATGTGCCGCCATGCTATGAACTTGAGAACCCCCCACGTACTGCAGCAGTTAGCAAGCCTAATGCAGGCATTACCCTGAGAAATGTTCTGTATTCTTAGCACACCTAGGAAAATGGCCCAAGAAGAAACCTTTCTTCTAACAACATATGGTTGAAAGAAGAAAGCAGACCATAGAACTACATTCATAGTAAAATGCCAGTGTTATATCATTGTATTCACATACTTATATGTGTGCATGTATTCAGATAGAGACCTGATAGAATGTTTCTTAAAAAATTAGTAGTGGTTTGCTCTAGGAGGGAAAAGGGCAAGTAATATTAAATTTTTTCTCTAAGTGTGTTTTTGTATTATTTGAATTCATTTCAATGAGGATGTACCAAAGACTACAGAGTTATTCATAAAAATAACTGAATGGGGTCGCAGTCTGAAGTACATCTCAAGATTAATTCATACTCAGAAAAACAAATTGTTAAGACCCAGAAGCAGGGCCAGTCAAATAGCTCAGCGGATTAAAGCACCTGCTTAGGCAGAATCAGCAGCCAGGGTTGAATCCCCAGTGTGCCGTGCTGGCGCTGTCCTTGGAGCATGCTGAGACTAGCAATTTGAGACTGGATGTGGTGGTGCACACCTGTAATCCCAGCTCTTGGGAGGCTGAACACAGGCAGATCATTACGAGTCCCATCTACATAGTGAGACCCTGTAGACCCTTACTAAAATACAAAAGAAAGAAAGAAAGAAAGAGAGAGAGAGAGAGAGAGAGAGAGAGAGAGAGAGAGAAAAGAAAGAAAGAAAGAAAGAAAGAAAGAAAGAAAGAAAGAAAGAAAAGAAAAGAAAAGAAAAGAAAAGAAAAGAAAAGAAAA
>NW_004524579.1:27593715-27602574 GCF_000260255.1 Octodon degus | reverse complement strand
GAAAGAAAAAATCCAGAAGCAAACCAGAGAAAACAGGCTAGACATTCATCAGAAACGTGGAAATGGGAGATGACCAGGTAGCTGGGAACTGACATATATTTGTTGGTTGTTGTGCCAAAGACAGGAATGGATGAGGCTGTGATAAAATCCTTTCTGCCATTTGGGAAGCCTGAGTCTGTGGAACAAATCCAAGAATAACTCGGTCTATGCAGATCATGAGAACATCATCTTCATTAATTATCTCTTTGAAATAAGTGACAGTCAGAGGCAGGAGGAAAACCCAAGATTTCTCCCATTAATTCAGGGTCTTTCTGTATCCCTGGGCTAAAGAAGTCACTTTTTCAAATGTAGTACCACCTTGTGACAACATAGCAGATTAGGATATGCAATAAAACATGAGCCAAGAGAGGATACCAAAGCATTATGATTCCAGCCAAATTCAGGGATCTCACTAGAATAGCTGATTACTTCAAAATTATGTCGTATTTCATAAGAACTGAAGCATAGTCACTTTGATCACTAATGAATAATTTCATCAGTCTCATTGGTCTTGGCTTTTCCGAGGTTAGAAAAACCTTTCCTGGTGGATTCTGAGTGTGATGATTGCTCATACAAAGTTGTGGAAGACACAGTCGCAGCTTTGTCCCAGAAAACTGATTACTCGTGGTACCTGAGCTCTGAGTTCTGGCAGGGGAACTGGCACAGGAGGCAGGGAGGGAGGCTTGGAGGCTGCTCTCCAAGTTCCTTAGTTACAGGGTTTTTCAAAGAAGCAACCAGAGTGGAAATTGTCAGAAAGGTTATTTGTTGAGAACTGGAAAGTAATTTAGCAGAAAGGGAGCCAGAGGAAGGAAGCCAAGGACACCATGGAAGAACCAGGATGACTGGAAGTGAACGCATGCTGCTACAGCCAGTGCACAGGTGCGTGGGCCAAACAGAGCCAGCACGGCAGGAAGCAGCCTGATCCACACTGAGGATACCAGTCCGGGCTCTGGCCCAGTCCTCTGGGCCTTATGTGACCTCTCTACTGGCAGAGCTGGCTCCAGGACCTCCTGGCCTTGCACAGTTCAGAAACAGATGAGATCAGATTATTTGTTAAAGCCCAGTCAGCAGTGCCATTTGCCCTTCGATGGTTTTGTCACAGCGGCTCTCTCCATGGGCAGAGTGCAAGTCCCAGGAGCATTCCCAGGCAGGAGGCTGGGGAGCACAGCAGACCCTGGTAGCTGCTGCTCTCTGAACCAGAACACACCTGCCATACTCCATTTGGCTGAGGAAATGACCTGGAGCAACCGAGGGTGCTGCACTCTGCTATGCTGCTTTCTTAGGGGAAGGCTGTGATTTCACTTGCAGACTTGACTGAAAAAAATATAAAATGTCAGATGAAAGCTAACGAAATCCTCTTTGTGGTCTAGTTTTGTGATTTGTTCTAAGAGGGTACTGAATATGTCTATGCTCACTGTTACCCTGCTCTCAGAGGCGCTGGACTAATGTCTTTGCTGTAGGAGGAACATATCTCAGACCCAGTCCCATCTGGGAACACATGTACCTGCCACAGGGCAAACACTTGGCACCTGTTTTGTTGAATGAACAAATGTTTCGCTTCACCTGAGGGCAAGAATTTACTCTTCCCCTTATGTGGCCGGGCAGGTTATGCATCCTCAGGCTGCCTCTTTCTGTCATGGAGGACACCTGCCTAATCAGCTGC
Source organism: Octodon degus (assembly GCF_000260255.1). Lineage (NCBI taxonomy): Eukaryota > Metazoa > Chordata > Mammalia > Rodentia > Octodontidae > Octodon > Octodon degus. Next base: position 27,600,872 of record NW_004524579.1, on the reverse strand, counting down.
CCTTGTCTAGAGTGTGAATCTCAAGAGAAAGAGAGACTGATTTTCAATCCTTTTCTGTGTTTTAGATAACTAATGGCATCTGACAAATGGCTCTGTCTGGCAAGGCATTGGAATGGCTTGTTTCTTAGACTTCCGCGGACTTAAGTGCCTTGTCTGATTAGGAAAGAAAACAGCAAAACTAATCTGTAAAGTAATAGCAGGGCATGAGGGAAGGTAGAGCTGGGACAGATCATGTTATATTCAATAAATATTAAGTTTCTCATCCTCAGCTTAGCTTAATACCACACACAATATATACTGTTACTATTCGCTTACTGGAAAAGAGACAAAAAAAAATTTGTTTTGTTGAATTATTTCCCAGGTCTTGTGTTCTATTTTTTGGTACCAGGGATCAAACTGAAGACCTTGCAGTTGCCAGGCAGGCACTTATGATGCTGAGGTATCACCCCAGCCCTTGTGTTTTAGTTTAATTTTTTTACATATTTATGTTTTGTCTCTCCAACTAGATCGAAAGCAAGATCAACGTCAAACTCCTGCACTTGTGTTTGAGCAAAAGGAGAGAAATAAGTAACACAGGGCAAATTAAAGTTAATTTCCCAAACATGATCTTCTTCTTTCTCTGCTCTGCTCTGATTAAGGCAATAGATAGACTAACTAGAGCAAAAGGTGTCCCTAGCAGGGAAGGTGGACCTAGGCATGGGTGGTGCAGACTTCTGCTATTGAACGCTAATAATCCTATGGTCTCTGGAGATGAAGGAAGAGCTATCCTTAGCCCTGGTGAGAGACTGTCCATTTGACATTGGGAAATCTAAGGTATAGTCCAAGAAGTCAACTCATGATCCTGAAGAATGCTGAATGTGGAGTACTAGACCAGAGATGGCAAACTATAGCCCCCAAGCCAAACCTACCACCATCATCTGTTTCTATCAATAAAGTAATTTTTTTATTTTATGGAAAAAAGGTGATACAAAATTTCATAACAAAATACTAGGAGAATAATAATACATTTCGTGTGATTGTCTTTAAAACAATTGCTTAGAATACAAGATTTAGGCATAAAAATTTCTCTAGTTGATATTAGTACAAACTTCTCTTTTCAGTGAACTAAGAAACATTAGTAAGTAGGATGACTGACTGGCATTTTTTTCCCTTTTTTCTTCCATCCTTTTCCCTTTCACCCATCCTAATTCCTTTTGCCTTTTGAACAATTTCTTTCTACTTCACAATATCTATTGTACATTTTATTTAATTTATTTCTTTACGAAGAAAGCTATTTATTTAATTAGAAAATGTTACACTTATCTAGCAATCTGAGCAGCCGCATTGAAGACAACAATATGTAATATAACAACAACTGTTGAGTACCTATTATCTTTTTTGAAATTGTGTATCATTCAAATTTCTTATCACTTTTGTTTTTTTAATCTAGCCAATTCACTTAATTTTTTTTCTTTCTTTTTTTCAGTAATTTCATTGAGAAACAAATACCAATGAGACAGTTTCAAATCTGATTAGTAGGACAGTTTCAATAATTAATACATTGCATATTGTTTTATTTTATTTTATTGCAGTACTGGGGATTGAACTCAGGGCCCTGTGCTTGCCAGGCAAGCACTTATTCTATTGAGCTCTCTCCCCAGGCCCCTGTTTACATTTTAGACCTTATTTACTCCTACAGGGAGACCATACGATGTTTATACATGTGATTTTTACTTATTCCACTCATGAATATGGCCTCAAGTTGCTTCCTTTGCCTATAAAATAACCATTATATTGGAAGACAGACACTCCTGTCCTATTAGGTTAGATATGATACGCTAAAGTGGCAATGTTGAGTAGTTGCTACAGAGAGCATGAGGCCCACAAAGCTAGAAATACTTAGTAACTGATCCTTTTTCTAGAAAGAATTTGACACACCTTCATTCAGGGTGGCTCTTACCCCTCACATGCAGCTTTCTTATCATAAAGCCTGGGGTGCAAGAGTGAGTAAGGAATCATCCAATGATTTTGTAGCAGGAAGCCACGCCATGAGAGCACCATCTCACAGGAGGGAGCCAAGGAGCTTCTTCAGAAACCTGGCTTCTCTCAGTCCCACAGAGCAGAGTGGGCACCTGTCTGCAATGCTCAGCGGTCCTCATTTATTCCTAATTCTAGTGCAGAATAGGCAGAGTAGAGATGGGCATCACTTGGGCACTTCCAGCCAATGCTCAAGTAGCCTTCACTTCTGCTCTGAATTTCTGCCTGTCTGATTTATTAAGATTTGAAGAAATCCACTGATGTAATATGATGTAGCTGAAAGTCAGTAATTGTGCAAATCCTCCTTCATCTGTGGAGATAAGACACTGTCCCATAAATGGAACCTAAACAACTGGAAAAGACTTTTTTTCACCTGGTTCTAGTATATTAGAGCTGGAGGTGCTCTGGTACATACCCAGGTTCAGTCCTCTCACTAAATAGACAAGGAAACAGAGCCCAGAGAAGCAAAGTAATTGGCTCAGGGATACCCAGTTGGTTGAAGACAGAGACTTCCTTTTCTTCTCATCTTTCTCCTCCCCCTCCTCTTTCTCTTCCTCTTCCTCTGTTGATCTGAGACAGGGTCTCACTATGTAGTTCAGGATGGCCTCAAACTCCCAGCAGTACTCCTGCCTCAACCTCCCCAGTGCTGGCATTGCGGGTATAAACACCACACCCAGCTGTGACAGAGCCATTCTTGAATGTCAGTCTCCCACTTTCCAGGCTACTGCTTCCTCCACTCATCCATCTAGTCACCAGCCACTTATGAGGCATTTACCAGGGACTGGAACTGCACTGGCTGCTTGTCAGTTATACAGTCATTAACAATGCATACTACTAATACCCTGGACCTTAAAGTTAACACCAGGTCTGGCATGAATAGTATGTACTTAACTGTGATAAGTTCTTTGCTAGAAATGAACAAGGTACAATAATGGAAAAATCCCAAATATGGAGAATCCATATTTCATTATATTATTAACAACTGTGACAAGTGCTTTGATAGACATGAATAAGGTATAATGATAGAAAAACCCAATTTGCCAAATTTCATTGATTCTGGACATGCAATCTTAAAAACATTTTAATATTTCTGATATTAAAATGCAATTTATTAGAGGAGGCTTGATATATGTGTGGTGTTTTACTTTCTGGATGGCACAGAAAATAATGGTATAGTCACCAACTGACTGATGGTATCTAAAATAGGTAATTCAAGTCTGACCTTTTTTCATTTATTCTAATCCCTGAAGTCTGAGGAGAAGCCAGCTACTCCAAAAGCAGAGGACGAACAATACAGATAATGAGATCACAAATCCCTGGAGGAATGGAGTGGAAACCAGTGTGTCTAGAGTGAGGAGGAAGATTCCAGGAATCCTTTCAAGTGTGTATAGATAGATGGACCATTCCGATCATTTAGATCTTTGAAAGCTGGCGTCAGGAGTTTGAATTTAAAGTGTCACAAACAGCTTGCTGTTTTAATAGATGGGTTTTCCAGAAGGGAAATGTAAAACCTATGTTACATACTTATGTGGCAAGATTGAAATCAAGCAATGCTAACAGAGAGGGCAGTCTTAGTAGTGCATGGGAGAAATGGCCATGGCCTTGATTTAGGTGGCGAAGGAGGAGCTGCTCTGAGAGATTCTCAGGTGGTGCCCAGACATGCCCCTTCCCTCAGTGTCCAACCAGGAGCCTATGGAGGTGAGCGCAAGGAGAGATAAGGGAAGAAGTAAAGGAACAAAAGCCTTTCTTAGTATGGACTGTTTGATATTCTGAAGTTACTTTCTGACTATATTCTGTACTTTCTTTAAGTCTTCTTCAAGCCATACACTATGGAGCGCTCTCGGGGGAAGAAGAGCGATCTCCAAGGCAACAGCCTGGCATTGCTTCTTTCCACTTCTAAGCATCCTCTGGTTACCTTTTGGTCTTCTCAGCTCATCTGTCCTCCTGCTTATATTAGCCCAGTTAACCAATATATTCAGAATTGTGGGGAGGAGGAATTACACATGATGTAAATCATGGAAGGCTCTTTACAACTTTTTCTATCACCTCATAATGTCCCTGCCTATACTTGTCAGTAGCAAAGCCTTCGGGCTCTTGAAGTCCACTAAGCTCAGGTCCTCTGTCATCACGGGTCCCTACAGAGCCCCTCAGCAGTTATCATAAGTGGTAAGGGAATGATGCTTCTCTGTTCAGTTGCCCAACTCCCCAGAATAGCTTGCAGTTGGGGCCTTGTGTGTGGGCATCCAGGACTCTTGCATCTCAGCCCCCCACTTTCTCCCTATTTCCAGTCCTTGTGTATAGGCTTCTGTGAAGTCACCAGGAGGAACATGGCAGAGCTCATGCCAGCACCCTCAGCCTGTAAATGACTCCTCTGCCTTCTGTCTCCTGCCTCTGCATGGATGTGGGGGCTGTGGGACTAGGAGAACTTAAATTCAGATGATGACAAGGGACCCATGTGGATGTTCTCGGTGATGGGCGTGCCTGCTGCTCGCCCACTGCTGCCAGCCTTAAGCAGTATGAGGCGGTGTGGCCAAAGCTCCTCCTCCTGCCTGGAGTGCTGCCTCCTCCTGCCTGCGCATTCCGTGGCACCACGCTTTGCCTTCCTGTCATCTGGTGCTTGCAGGATAAGAGCCAGTGACTGGGTAATGAGTCAGGGGTAGAACCTTATTTGCTGTCTCTAAAAATATCTGTTTCTGTGTGTTTTGAATTACTCTGGCATTTTTCATCCTTTCTGCTCATTTAGCATTTTTCTTATGATGCCTGCTGTATTAGATACATTTGACGGCACCAGGTCAGATCTCTTCCACTAGTGAACTCCAAGCCGATGTCACCTAGGTCGTTTGTTCCTGCAGATGGCTGCATTCAAATGCTAGGAGGAAAGCAGAACTGTATGTCATGTTGGCTGACCAAGGGCTTAAATTCCCAGAGTATTAACCATCTCCATAATTCATATCTTAGATTTGTTGTGGCTTGGGTGAGCTTGATCTCAAGACAGTGAAGTTAAAGACAGAAAAGAGAAACCAGAGGTAAGTCCCAGCCCAAATGAGGCCCCAGCCATTCCAACAACCTAAACTAAAGAATGGTGGTGAGACGGACATTGTCTTGAATAGTATTGACATCCAGTGTGGGAGAGCCTCTCGACATGAAGGACTTTCATTCTGATAGTCAACCCTCATCCATAGCAGCGACTGTCCCATAAAGAAGAGGGCCCTAGGGCTGTGTCCTTGCCCAGTGGAAAAGATCATCAGGGACTGGCATTGTTTACACAACCAGGGGTAAGGGAGAGCAAGACATTATCAGGTATCTTCCTCTGGTCAGTGTTGGGAGTTTGGAGTTAGGTAAACGGCAGAATCCATAGTTCATGGTTCTCCCTCTAAGAAGACCAGAACTCTGTTCAGAAGTGAACATAAGAAGGAGTGATCTCTCTGGCCTTCCTGAAGAGTGGGCTTGTCTAGCTGAGGTAATTGATCTCACAGGGATAGCTCAGGACAGCTCTCCTTTGGGCCTCTTCACATGATGGTGACCAAGCAAAAGGAAATGTGATCAGAGGAAGGACTGAATTATTTGAGTTCACCTCACATGCACCAGCAACGAGGCTCTTAGAAAACAGACCAAGCCCAGACCCCACTCATTAGTAGAGCCAAGCATTTTGATACAATGGCAGCCCTGTTCTGTACTTGAACATGATGCTGAGCCTCAGTGACTCCTGGGATGCAGAAGTTAACAAGCATTGAGATCCTGTTTGCACCATATTTAACCCAGATAAGTACAATGGCCTGCAGCCATAAAGTGGTTTATTCTACTCCAATTCATCATTACTAATGGGGCCAGAATGTTCTGTCCAAAACATACTTCTCATCATGATAGGCCCTTTTTAATATTCTTCAATGAATCTACTTCTGTCAGATTAAAATCCAAGTTCCAAGTACAGCATGGTGGGACCCCAGAGGTTTGTGATCTTTCCACATCTCTGGTCCTGTGATTCACCATTTCTCCTAACATTATTATTTTGTGGGTTATGATTTAAATATATGAATTTGGGGGGATGAGCAATCAGTTCATAACACCTCAGCACCCCTCTCCAGCTCTAGACAACCACTAATCTCAACAGCTATTTTACTTTTGTGGCATAATCTCATTTCAAAGGAAAATTCAATATCTTTATGTAGTTACAGGGGCATATTTATACCTATGCTACATATAAGCCAAATTAAAGCACACTGTTGTCTTTTTCTGGGGGGGGGCATAGATTCATGAGCTATGGTTTATATACTTCCAAAATTCACTTACTGAAATCCTAATTACTAAGGTGAGGCTGAAGAAGTGGGACCTTTGGGGGGCGGTTAGAACCTGAAGGCAGAAGCCCTGTGGGTGTGATTAGTGATCTCATAAAAGAGACACCTGAGTGACCTTGTATCTCTTTGGTCATGTCAAGTCTCCATATATGAACAAGAAATCAGGCTCTCTCCAAACACTAAATCTGCCAATGACTTAAAGTTAGATTTCTCCATTTTTTTTTAATGTACTTAGTACAGAGTCTACAGGGTCTCACTACACAGATCCAACTCTCAGTGATCCTCTTGTTTTTAGCCTCCCAAGGGCTGGAATCACAGGAGCTCATCACCATACCTAGTCTTAAGGGCTGGTATGGCACATCAGATATCGAACCCCAGTTCCTGCATCTGCCTAAGCAGGTACTTTAATCTGCTGAACTATATGGCCAGCCCAGATTTCTCAATCAATAGAACAGTGAAAATTAAATTGCTGTTTATAAGTCACCCAATATGATATTTTGCTATAGCAACCCACACAGACCAAGACAATGAGGAATTTTCATAATCATCAGTTATACTGGAATTTAAAAATCTCTTTATATGGCTCTTGTGTTCAGAGAATTTAGACATCTCTTATAATAGACGGGTTAGGTATGCCTGCAGCATCTGCCACCATTTTCACTAAGTGTGTGTGTGTGTGTGTGTGTGTGTGTGTGTGTGTACATAAGAGCTTATAAATATTTTTAAGCAGCACAAAAATACAAAGAAAAGTATACTAAACCCAACAAACAGGTTACTTATTTATTCCTGGTCATTTTTAAGTAATTGTATGAGTCAGGAAATTATATCTTGTGATAATAAAGAGGA
>NW_004524579.1:27585790-27591571 GCF_000260255.1 Octodon degus | reverse complement strand
GCCAAAGTACAACTCCGTGTAGCTTCTTTTCAGATTAATTTGTGATATACTAAACAAAATGGGAGCAATCACCACTAAAATAAAGAAAAGAACATAGGGGAAAAATGACTTAGAATTTTATATAATTTTAATGGCAAAAAAGTAATTTCATATTTCATTCTGCTGTGCAGTCTATTTTACACTATCTAGTTCAGTTCATTTGCAAAAACAGAGCCTGATTGTAAACAAAGTAACTTTTAACTGTGGGACAATAGTTGTAAGTTCGGACCTTGGACTTCGGAATCCTCGACCCCTCTCCACAGAGGGAAGAACCACACCCTTGAGGGGGCAACATGAACTACCCAACATTATAGAACAGCAGAGCGCATTTCATGCCATGTCCTCAACCAACATCTGCCAAGAGCCAGGGGCCTAGGTTTGGAGACTATTGCAGAGTTTGACAGGACACAGAGGCCTAACATCTCCTGTAATAGTGAAAATAGCTTCTTTTACAGATAAATATCTATGAAGAATATTGCCTAAAACTGGGTGCGGTGGATCACATCTGCAATCCCAGCACTCCAAGAGGCTGAGGCAGAATAGCAAGTTTGAATCCCACCTGGACAACTGTCTTAGTTACTCTTCTCTAATTGCTGGGACAAATACCCGACACCCAGAATGAAGGAAGGAAAGGTTTATTTAGCTCACAATTACTGGAGGTTTCAGTCCATATTCAGCTGGGTCTAAGGCAGAGCAGCACATAGCAGAAAGCAATCTTTCGTGGTGGTGGCAAAGAGTAAGAGCAAAAGGGAGGGGTAGCAGCACCTCAAGCAGCTAACAGTTCTTTCCTCCTTACATTGAAATGCAAATTACCTGCCCCAGGGCAGGTACAGCATCCACACCCATAATAATCAATCACAAACTCCAGAAGCGGCCCCAAGACTGAATGAGGCTTTGGGGAGACACCTATACACAAACCATAACAACAACTTAGTGAGATCTTGTCTCAAATAAATTAAATTAAAATGTCTGGGGCTCTAGTTTGGTGGTAGAGTAAACTTGGGTTCAACCCCCCATACTGGACAAAAATAAAGAATGTTGTGTAGATAAGACTTTGGGAGGAAAAGGCCAGCCAAATAGCTCAGTGGATTAAAGCGCCTGCAAGCAGATGCAGGGGGCAGGAGTTCGACCTCTGGGATCCCTGGGCCTGCCTTGCCAGCCCCCACTCCCAGGGTGCACTGAGATGGAGAATGAGACTGGGCATGGTGGCATGCACCTGTAATCCCAGCACTTGGGAGGGAGTAAACAGGAGGATTACTATGAATCCAATCTATGCAGTGAGACCCTGTAGACCCTGTAGACTAGACCCTGTCCTAAAAAATACAAAAAACAAAAGATTTTGGGAGGAGAAAACTGGCGTATTTTCTATCCTGGAAGATTATTCCATTGTATATAAATATTCCAAGGCTAAAATATCTCAGCAAATACAATAAGCATACCAAAATTTTTACACATATGACATATCTCTTTTCAGGCTGGAAACAGAAAGAAAGCTAAGAGATGGGAGGAGCTGACACACATTTATACATGGCTTCTTTAAATGGTATAAGTGAGAGGTGTGTGGGGCAGAGGATGGCAGAGCTGAATTATGTCACTGACTGTGTAGGGCGTGGGCAAGTCATACCACCTCCCTAAGCTTCAGTTTCTTTCTTTCTTTTTTTTGGTAAATAATACTTTTAAACTAATTCCTAAGGTCTCTGAAAATCATGAGTTGCACATGAAGTTATTCCAACCACCTGCAAATTCATTACCAGCTTTTTCTAACCTATGTGTACCTTGTTGATTATAATAACACAAAAGAACGCAGTGAATCCTCTTTTTTCATTTAAATTAAAATCCTAGCTTGCTTCCAAATTATTTCTATCAAGTCAAGGACACAGAAGCCCATGATAATTAACATGGCAATTAACCCCATTCTGAACATCATCTGCAAAATCATACTTTGTTATGCATCGTGGAGACAAATATTTTTCAACTCCAATTTATATCCAAGTTGTCTTTAACTCTTGACTTACCTCAGAGGGTACATAGGTATATTCTCTTTTCCAGATTATTTAAAGTGAAAACAGTTGAGCCAGAAACTAATTTCTCCAGCAGTCTGCCGGATGCTACCAACCAAGACACCAGATGGTCTGTTGCCCCGAGTATGGCCTTTCAGGCCAATACTGCTTCCAAGTGTCAGGTCTCAGTGTGCTAACTCATGTATTTTCCTGACTGTCTTCCTGTTATAATTAAAACCTGTGGTGGTTGTTGTCGATCTACATCCTACTCAACTGCAAGAGTAGGTTTAATTTACGAAGGTTCTGGAGATGTGGATGATGATCATAGATGATGATAACATTTACATAGGATTTATGTCAGGCTCTGCCTGAGAGTCACTGAGCAAAGTGATCTTAGAAGGGCCTTGAGCCACAGGATTCTAGCTGACAAAGTGGTTATTTCCAGGCTACTTTCCCAAAATATGTGAGATATACACTGGTTTCTCTTCAGAGCATATAAATCTTTCCCCTTTAACCAAAATACGTGAAATGAGCTGTGCCTGCAGTGACTTGAAAAAACTTTTATCAATAAAGCTCTATTGGCTATCTTGTATGCTAGAGTATTCTAAATTTTAATGAGCTTTTTTAAAAAATCTGAATGCCTGTATTTGTGAGAGGCATTGGCAAAGCCTTTAGATCCTGCTAGAATGTTCCAGCTCATTGATCCAACCACACAGAATACTCATTCACCTTCTCTAACAGGTCTACTGTTTCTAATTGGTAGATCTTTTTATTAGAGATTTATAGTAAAATCTCTTTTTATTTTATTTTATTTTTTTTTGAGACAAGGTCTCACTATATAGCCCAGGCTGGCCTTGAACTACAGTTGATCTTCCTGCCTCGGCCTCATGAGTGCTGGGATTATGGTATCTCTTATCTATCAAGTCAAACTCAGATACTAAGATTTTCTAGGTTACTATTACAGATTAAACAAAATATAGAAGTGGCCATAAGGTTTTTCTTTTTTCTTTTTTTTTTAAATTTTTTTTTAATTGTTTTATTTATTTGAGAGAGAGAGAGAGAGAGAGAGAGAGAGAGAGAGAGAGAGTGTGGTGTGTGTGTGTGTGTGTGTGGCCAGCTCAGCCCACCAGGGGGCGGGGCTGGCTGGCATGTGGTGCTGGGGGATCGAACCGCGGTCCCTGTGCTTTGCCAAGCTTGTTCCAAGTTGGTGCTTTAGACCACTGAGCCATCTCTCCAGCCCCATAAGGTTTTTCTGTGGCTTAAAAAGTCAGTGTTTACTATATTCACGCCATGCGCTTTGGCTTTGGGTTTCACTGCTGGTTCTGGAGTGCTCCCTACCACCAGCAGCTAGCAGAATTTGGGCAGCAAATGGTACCAGTTTGCTGTTAATTGAAGCAATTCAGCATGCTGTGTTTGAGGGACTTGAGTGTCTGTGTGTGTCTAGGAAGTATGAATAAGTTATGACTCTGTGCTGAAGAATCTCCTTTGAAAAGGGCCATGCAGTGCTCCCAGGCATGTCCTTAGCTTTGTACCACGACTCACAAAGCTGGGCTGCTCACAGGCAATGGCTCTGCTTTGGGCACACTTGTGAAGAGGAGCCAATTGTATTCATTTGAAATTTCTTGTTTCTCTAGCTCAGGCTTCAGAAAACATGGGGAATGAAATGCTTGCTGCAGTCAGCTTGTGACCCACCCTCCCGATCTGCTAGCTCGAGTCACCCTGGCTAGAATTAACCTGCCCCATGGGTATCCGATCCAACACATGGAGACAGTGGAGTTGAAAGTAGTCATTGTTCCTAAGTCTTCTTCGCCCAGGCCTGAAGTCTCTGGGGGCTTCTCCAGCAGTGACAAAACCATGGGCCCAAGCAACAGTGGGCAATAGGAGCCAGCCTGGAGCAAGAAGTAGGGTTAGCGGAAATGCACTGATAGAGCTGAGTCTGGAGCTCGCCTTCCTCATGGCAGTTAGAAACCCGGTGCTTGTTACTGACTGCTCTGATCTATATTCCTGCTGTGTTGAAATATTAAATATTCTCATCTGTAGAGAACCAATTGTAACAAGTCCCTTCACTGAGAGTGGCCACCATGCAGAAAAAAAAGAAGCATTATTTTTCACTCTCCTTAGCTACTACATCACTAAAATCTGTTTTTTATTGCTTCAGATGATCTCTTGTCTTGTCTTTCTTTACCTAGTTCTGGCTAATACTCTGTTGAACCAGATGCTCATTTGCTTACACCTTCATTATTGTCAAAAATTCTGGAATAGAAACAAAATAAGCAGGGAGGAATAAATGTTTCCAGCTCCACAGTTCAAAAATTACATGTGGCTGGACACAGTGGAGCACACTTGTGGTCCCAGTTACATGGAAGGCTGCAGCAGGAGGATCTCCTGAGTCCAGATCAGCTGGGGCAACATAATAAAACCTTGCATCAAATTAAAAACAAAAAAACTATGCCAAAACCAAACCACATTGCATGTGCTAAAACAAAGAGCAACCATTTCCCTGAGAATCACTGTAGAACAAGACAAAAATTCTGATTGTCTAAGACCATATGAACATGCACTGCAGGGGAAAGACCCTAAACCATGTGGAATAGGCACTCCTAGTCCCTATAGAGAATTCCTTCCAACTCTTGCTTCCTTAGGAAAGGGAAATAGGGATAAAGGAGAGGGGTAGTCAGGCTGGGAAAGACAGTTTCATCCACCACAATCCTCAGGCAACCACCATTATCCACTCAGCCCCCTACTTGGCTCCGCAAATGACCCTAGTGCATCTGATCAAGCCCTTAATCAATAAATCACCCTTATTTACCAGGATTTAGAAATCAACTCATATTATGATGATTCAAATCCCAGTAATGATGGATACAGATTTAAAAACAGACTCTAAAAATATAATATGGGACTTGCTGTGTGTTGAAATTTCAAGTTATACCAAGCACTTAAATTAGATTTAGTTACTAGGGACACATAATTAAAACACAGATTCTTAATCCAGAATGTTTGCCAGTCTTTTACTGTAAAACAGAAGTTGAGAAACTCTACAGTACACCACATGTTTTTGTAAATAAAGTTTTATTGGAGCACGGTCACTACCACTTCCTGACATATTGTTTACTGCTACTCTGTCACTTTCACTGCAGCAGGGTTGGAGAGCTGAAACAGAGACCATGTGGCCTGACAAGCTTAAAATACTTATTGTGCTCCTTCCATATGCAGGGCAATAGTTCTAGAATATAATATGGGCTTTGCCTTTGGACTGACTTGAATGTATATCCATTCTTTCTAGCTAAGGGAGTGAGGGACACAAGCCAAGAACAAGAAGTTATTTGTGATATTTTTGCCTCCCTCACTCCCCTAAAGGTTATTTTTTGTTTTGTTTTGTTTTGTTTTATACCAAGGGTTGAACTCAAGGCCTTGTGCTTGCCAGGCAGGCACTAGAGCTATCTCCCTGGTCCCGACCCTAGAGTCTTATTAACTCTGAGATCTGATATAAATATGCAATTAACTAATATCTCAACTCAAGCCAGATGACAAAGTTGTGAAAGGAAATATAGAAATACAACAGGTTTTCAGGGACAATGGATTACAAATTTTAAGGCCCCAACTATTATATTATTTAGTATCTCTGTCTTCTCATTCTTTGTCTCTGTCTCTGTCTGTCTCTGTTTCTCATTTTGTCTCTGTCTCTCTCTTTCTCTCTGTCTCTCTCTTTCTCTCTGTCTCTCTCTGTTTCTCTCTCTCT
>NW_004524579.1:27572204-27585665 GCF_000260255.1 Octodon degus | reverse complement strand
CAGTGCTAAGCAAAACATCTAGATGGGGCTGGGGAGATAGCTCAGAGGTTGAAGTGCCTACCTGGCAAGCACAAGGTCCTGAGTTTGATCCCCAGTACCCCCCAAAAAAACTAGATGAAAATTAAACTCAAAGATGATATATACATATATTAGTCACTTTGCTCATTGTTAGAACAAAATCCTTAACACCTAGAACTTAAAGGAAGAGAGGCTTATTTAGGGTAACCTTTGTTAGTCCATGGGTGGCCAGCTCACATGCAAAAAAAAAAAAAAAGCATGGTGGAAGGACCTGGGCAGCTGAAAACTGGTCACACTGTAGCAGCCATGAAGCAGAGAATCAAGGGAAGAACCATGAAGGGAGATAAACCCCTCCAGGCTACATTCCCAGTAATCTGCTCCTCTAAGGGGTTAAAACCTCCTAACAGCTAGTCAAAGTCCTTCCAAATCCAATCACCTTTAAAACACATGAGATTGGGGGCCATTTTAGATCTAAATATCCTCTTATGCCAGAGGAATATGCAAAAGAAGCCCTCTCTGTCTTTGATTCTCACTTGGAAGCAAGAACAACTTTCTCAAAGCCCAATAACTGGTTTTTCTTCACTTCTCGTTATCAAGCATTGAGTCACATGCCCATTCTTGAACCATTATTGCAAAAAAGGAGTAGGGTTATCTTTATCCTAATCAGGCCATGTGGAATTGAAGAGTCTCCAGAAGCACAGAGATGCACAAGGAAGAGAAATATCTTTACAAAATTGGGATTCTGTTAGGAAAGAAAGACACATAGGAAAAAAGCAACCAACAAGGTCTGATCACTGAAATATCCTCAAGCCAAGACTCACTTTGCTGTGCCCTATACACACCCATCAAATGATCTCATTCACACTGACATTTTTGAATGCCACCTTATGGTGGCATATATGTTCATATTTTCACCTCAGTTAGTTCCTCTGAGATCTTGATCTATATATAAATTATCTTCCTGAAATCATCCTTTGGATATCTCAAAGGCATTTCAATCAGGTTCAGCTTATTTAAAAGCAATCAGAAGATTTTCAATACCACTCACTACACACAACTTATATATGTGTTCCAACCTGCACCATATGTACTTCCTCAGTGAGTGGTACCAATGTTCATCCAGGGACACAAGCCAAGACCAAGAAGTTATTTGTGATATGTTTGTCTCCTTCACTCCCTGTGTCCAACCACCACCAACTCTACTCAATTCAACTCTTAGTCTTTGTCACCAACCCTGTTCATGGTACCATTGTGGCATGAATATATGAGAAAGCCTGACAGTTGTGCCCATAGTCTTTCTTACTCTATATTATAATGCAAATATTACTCCTGTGACAACCCTTTTTAAGTCTAAGACCCTTTAAGATCTTCTGTTGCTTTTAGAATAAATCAACCTTTTGATAAGCCTTTAAATTCAATAATCTGGTCTCTGCTTACATCTCCAGACTCATCTCGCCTACATTCACTCTTGATGTCTGTATTCAACCACGTGAACTATAATGGAATCTGTATCTGAATCCCTTCTTTTGCTTGGAGAATTTCCCAATTTACTAATTTCTGAGGGCAGCAGAGACTTCCTGTCAGTACTGAAGTTGAAAACTTTTTCCACAGCATCTCTTGCAGCTAAGCATAGGTATGTGGCTTCCTAGACACAAGCTTCCTGTTCACCAGACTCTGGAGTTTGTAAAACAGAAATACAACATTATATTATCTGTCTGGATGTGGATGAAAATCATGGTTATTCTCATAACCAGTCTTGACAGACAGTAAGGGAAGGAGGCACTATAGAAAAGAAAAGCCACTGATGATTAGTGGCAATATCAGCAGAGCCAGAAGAGACTGTGACCCTGAAAGCAGTTCTGGGGCCTCCCAAGACCAATTCTAAATGCAAGATTTTGAGTGATCCTTTTGATTCTTCTTCCTTTCTGGAAAGTTTGGGAGCTGCTCAATATCCTCTAATAAGTGCTTTTTAATGGTTAAGTTAGCTAGAGTAGAACTATTTTGCCTGAGATTTTAAAAAATCCTTTGATTTATAATTTGCTCTAGGAGTGGCTGCAGAAAGCAGACCCTGATAATAATAGGGGGAATATGAACTTGGATTACTTACTATGGTTGGAGATAAAAATCAGTAAAAATCCAGCATATGGATTATGATACCTACTGATCAAACTGTTAAATTAACTATCTTGACTATCTGAAATACAGAGTCCATGAAAAATAGAACTTGGAGGATTAAATAGTATATAATACAGAAGAGTCAGCAAAAGCAAAACTGCTCAAGGACTAGGCAATAAGGTATTTATTTCTTTATGACTATGAAGAGCTTAAAGAAATATGAATAACAAATTCTAGATTCTAAGTACTCAGAAACAAATAATGGCCACTTAAATAATGTGTCACCTTTTAAGGCTGCATGGCTGAAATATGAAAAAAAATGAACTCAAAGTTTGATCCTATGAGTCACTGAAATATATAACATTAGGTTATCTCATAACCTCATTCCTCCATTCTTCGTATCAATCAGGAAGTAGTAGATTGGGGTGAAATGGAATATAATAGGAGGATTCAAATGCTTCTTGACTTACCCTGTTTGTACTATTTTAACAGCTTATCACAGATTCTGTATTTATAATGAACAGACACTTACTTAGTCCAAGATTGAGGAGCTACATCTAGTAAGGACCTTTCTCTGTGTCATTCCATGCAGCAGATATCTATCTTGCATAACACACAAGAGTAAGAGAAGAGTAGGAAATGGGGCTGAACTTACTCCTTTATCCAGAACCCATCCCTGTTACAACTAATCTCCTCCTGTAATAATGGTTTTAATCCATTCATGAGGACACAATCCTCATGTGCTTAGCCCCTTTTCAAGATCCCACCTCTCCACACTACTGCAAATTACATTGGGGATTAAGTTTCTAACACAGGAACTGTGGGGAACACATTCAAACCATAGCACCTCCCAAGCATCTCAACCTCAGTAGGAATCTTTTTATGACACTAACCTCATTTTGCTTGAAGACTGGAGGGTTATGGTTGAGGCAGGTCCCTTGCCAGTGAATCAGTTCTTCTGAGTTATCCCTGCCACTCCTCATTGTTCCCCAGCTTATGACCAAGGTATGAGGCAAAGACAAACCCAGGAAGAGATGTACACAACAAGGGAAATGAAGATGTTGCTCGTATTTACCTTCAAAAATTTTCAGAATGTGGGGTCTAGACCAATGAGCAAAAAACAGTTATTTTTTATTTTGTATTCATTTTAATGAGAAAAAAATAGCAATGAAACAGTTTCAAAACAGGTTAGTAGAACAATTACAATAATTAATACATTACCTATTGCCCTCGTAGTAATTATTCAGAGGACAAGATGCAGACATGATAGCTTATCTAAACAATATTACTACAAACCTTTCTTTTCATTGAACTAATAGAAGGTAGCTGTACATTTATCCTAACTATTCAAGTACCTACAAAAATAAACACAGTTTTAAATAAGGCTGAATTTGTTGGCACGTGTGTAGATTAGAAATGCCATGTTAAAAATGTGAGGCTGAGCATCTGGAAGTGATTTTAGTTATGTTTTCAATTAGTTGATTGATACCTGTGCTCAGGGGTGGCCTAATTTTAAGATCCTAAGGTGCCAAAATTTTGCTGGCATACCTAAATTTTAGGTCAGTATTTCTAAAACTTTAGTATACATATGAATACCATGGGAATCTCATTAAAATTTTAATTTAGAAAGATCTGGAGTACAGTCCAAAATTTTTAATTTCTAACAAGTTCCCAAGTGACACCAATACTCCTGGTCCTCATACACTTTGAGCAGGAATATATAAGAAAGAATACAACACCTTAGGGATATAGAAATGTTGAAATGGATTCATTGGGTGGCATTCTACTAATCCATCTTCTACGTACCCCGAGTGAAATCCAAAGATACTTCCAGCTCTCTTTGCATATAGTCAACTTGGCTCCAATAGCTCAAAGTCAGAGCACTGAAGAAAATTCCAGGTATAGGAGATTAAAAGCAAAATAATGCAGCTGCCCTTAGGGAAAGAGGAGCTAGAGACCAGTTGGTGCAGACTTATGGCTTGTCCACATTTATCCTTTAAATAGATAATACAGGCATGAATTTTAAAAGGAAACCTCAAAAAGTACGAAAGGATTAGACTCATTTTTAATTAAAAAGATATGGTATCTGATCAAATAATTAATAAAAAAGAACCCAGAAACCAGAGAGGTACACAGAAATGGTTACAAGGAATGCAGAGTTCCTGCAGTGACACTCCATCTCAGAGTTGGCTAATTCAGAGACTCAATGCTCTGCATGAGGAGGCATTGCAAGCAGAAGACCCAGTGGATCACTAAAAACATATTAAAGTATTTGTCATGGTTTGGAGTTTTTGCAAGGGGAACAATACAATATAGGGCTCATATTTTATAAGATTATTTTATAATCAATTACCCAAAGAATCACATATAAAGAGTTCAGGAAATCTGTCCACACACTAAAGACCAAGAAATCCAGCTGAGGGCCTGGATCCTAACACCCTGCATGAGTCCAGATGAAAACCTAGAGCTCATAACAATGCTTTCACAAGTCCAACTGGCGGTCTAGAGCCCACAACAATGCCTCACACAGGCCCACGTCATGGGTCTGCACTGAAAAGGCCCGAAGGTCAGTGGTAGAAGCTAAAAAGTCTGTGCTAGCGGGATGATGGATCTGTGCTAGTAGGCTGAGGGATCTGAACTGGAGCCACAAAGAAATGCTCAAGGCATAAACCAGGACTCCCTGTGAAAACCGCCACAGCCATCCTCAGCAACAGTGAGGTCTTGAGCTCCTCCAAAGAGGAAGAAAGCTGAGTTCCCATCAGGAAAGCCAATGCAACAAGCTTCTCCAGAAGGCAAAGCTATGTACCATCTTCCCCTCTGGAGCCAGGAAATGATGCTCAAGGATGAGAGCTTCCCCAAAGTGAACCATAGCCATTGTCAGTGACAACAAGGTCCCAAGCTCCTCTTCCTATGAGAACAGCCAAGTTCATCCAGAGAGCCAGCATGACAAGATCCTCCAGCAGAATAGCCCAAAAAACTAACAACTTCCAACAGCTTCTCCAAACAGCTTCCCTGACAGCCTCTATCAGATCTTCTCTAGTTCTGCCTCTTATGCTGCTGGCAACAATCCTCAGGTGGGCCTCCCACAGCCAGAACCATGCTAGTTCAATGCAGTTGGGTGTAACAAGTTGATTACCAGTTGGCAATCCATCACAGTATTCCTTTTAGTCTTGTTTAAAGGTAAGATGTCCATTTGTAGGGCAAATGGACACGGGAATGGCAACTATTCAGACTTCTTGAGGACTATTAGATACAGGTTCTGAGCTAACACTAATTCCAAGGATCCCTGAATACCACAGTGGATCATCAGAGAGGGAACTGTAATGACCAAGTGATGAATGAAGTTTGGCCCGAATCCATCTTGTGGTGGTTTAGTGGGATTCCAACGACTCAAGATGATTCCCTTACTCTGGAATGTAGACTTAGGAGTAGATATACTCCATAGTGGGCAGAGATTCTGCATGAGCTTCCTACCACAAGGAAGAAGTGCTACTGCAATAAGAAAAAACAAGATCCTGGAGCTACCTCTTCCTACAAAAACTGGAAACCAAAAGTAATGGAGAACTAAAGAAATCTACTGAAAGATGAAGGGAAGTTGACCCTCATTGTATCACCTTTTGAATTATTATTGGTTAGTGTAAAAGACAGCTACATCTTAGAAAAGACACTAACTCAGTCAAGTGACAGAGCAACTGTGCTGCCAAACCTGTCTCTATAAAAACAGATTAGCACTGTTTCTGGAACCTTGTATGCAGCTTTTGCACTAGTGGATGCTTTACTAAAAAAACTAAATCTATCTAAAAAGGTAAAACAAAAACAGGAAAATTGTCTCCTACTGAATGCGCAGTATACCTTCACAATTTTATAGCATGACCATGTTTTGGATTGTCTGCGTTTTTTTTTTTTTTTTTTTGTAGTGTGTTGCGCTGGTTCATTTACATGCTCTAGCTTTGGGTGGGGTCAGTCTCTTCAGCTAGTCAAGCTGCGGCAATGTAGTGAACTTTGGCACTTGACTTTTTTGGCCAGCTGTGGTACAGCAACATACTAGATAAAGCTACAGCAAACCCCAAGTAGAAAACCCTCTTTCAGAAGTAACCATTGAGGCTAGGGTGATGGCTCAGTAGATTAAGTGCTTCCCTGGCAAGCTCAAGGGTCTGAGTTCAATCCCTGGTTCCGCAAAAAAAAAAAAAAAAAAGGAACCATTGTCTTTTCAAGAAACAGTTCCCAGTGAAGGATATGGAAGCCCCTCTTCCCTAGTCCCAGCACTCTGGAAGGCTGAGGCAAGAGGATCATGAGAAATAAAGAAATAGTTTTTAGGTTGCTATTAGACATGAGTTTGTAGTCACAAATTAAGTTTCTAGTCACAAGTGAAAAAAATATGTGAGTTTATCTTCACTTTCCCATATACCAAGCAATAAAGCTAGATGTGCCCAATAGCACTCTGTCAGCCCAACTAATACAGAGTAGGAAGGGTCCATGATTCCCAGTGCTTTCTGCCTCCCATGATTCACATCTTTTTTTTTTATGAGCAGAATATATTTATTGAGAGAAAGAAAGCTCCTGTCCAAGAGAGGGACAGGAGGGGGGCCCGAGCAGGTAGTTCCCCCAACGATTCACATCTTGTAGGATCCCCTTCCACACTGTAGGTTGATATGGGTGACCAGTGGAACAGAGCAGAAGTAGAAATAGCTTGTGAAGCTGGGTTATAAAACAATGCTGTGGATATAAAACAATAAAACAATCTGCCTTGATTTCTTTCTTGATCACTGCTCTAAGATGAGCCAGTTGGTACGTCACGAAGATGCTAAGGCAGCCTAAGGAGTACGCAAGGAGCAGCTGAGGCATCTTGCCAATGTCAACAAGTGAATCACCTCAGAAGTGGCCCCTCCAGCCCTATCTAGCCTTTGGATGAATATAGCTTCACGTGACACCTTGTCACTGCTTTGTGAGAAACCCTAAGCCATTCCCACCTAGCTAAGCCATTCTCAGATCCCTCACCCTCAAAAACTATGTGATATAATAGATTTTTGTTGTTTTAAGATGCTGTTTTAAGGTAGCTTATTATACAGCAATAGAAACTAATACACTGTACAGTCACCTCTTTATATCTGTGGGACACTGGCTCCAGAGCCCCCTCGGGCCGCCAAATCCTTGGATGCTCAAGTCCCTGTAATAAACTGGCATATGTTTGCACATAACCTAAGCTCATTCTCTTACATACTCTAAAATATCCCTGGATTGCTTATAACACCTACCACCATGTAAGTGCTATGTAAAGAGTCCTTTTTCTATATTCTTTAGTTAATAATGACAAGGAAAAAAGTCTGTGTTCAGTAGAGACACAAATTTTTTCTGAATATTTTCTGTTGGCATCTGAGCATATATGTGGATAAGGAGGGCTGGCTGTATTGGTATGTTGGAATGGTACTTAAGTCTTACACAAGTACCACAATTACTTACCATAATGT
Source organism: Octodon degus (assembly GCF_000260255.1). Classification (NCBI taxonomy): domain Eukaryota; kingdom Metazoa; phylum Chordata; class Mammalia; order Rodentia; family Octodontidae; genus Octodon; species Octodon degus. The sequence goes on along the minus strand of NW_004524579.1, from coordinate 27,578,064 downwards.
CATTGTCTCTTAACTAAAGGGGTTTTCCTAGAAAATATGAATTTTCAGAGCACTTTGCACTTTTCTTTTTGATACGGGGTCTCGCTATATAGCTCGGACTCATAGTGATCCTTCTGTCTCAGCATCGCCAGTGCTGGGATTACAGGCATGCACCACCATGCCTGGTTTCAGGGTCAGCATGCACACCTGAGGCTCCAGGGTCTGCACAGCATGCAGTACTAGGGATCGAACTTGGGACCCTGTGCTTTCCAGGCAGGTGCTTAGGCAGCCAAGTTATCTCTCAGCCCCAACTTCGCATGTTTTACAGGCACCAGGGCAATACACAATGGGCCTTATGAGCAATACATAGGGAATCGTTCCAAATAGTCACACTTTGAAGCTGTGTTTCTCTTGTCCATTGTGCCTCCCAAGCCTGCCTGGTGGCAAGGAGACTGATGTGCAAGCTAGTTTTGCCAGGTAGACATAGCTGGGCAGTTACTGATTTAGCAACTCATGCCACTAGAGCAGAATCCCTCCTTATGAGGGTGATGACTGTCTCCAGTGGTTACAGCAGCATCCAGTATTGAAGTCACTAGGGATATGAGGGCCCACAGAATGTTCATAGCACAAGTGCTACAAAGTTGTCTTCGACATAGGTGCTGGATTGACCTCTGCAGTAGTTCAGGGTACATTGTAAGTGACCCTACCTTCTAATAAATTCCTCTTCAGCAAAAGCGGGCTAGGGTTTGCTGTCATTTTCAGTTACGAACACAGAAACAGATTGGCTAACATCGGCTTCCACGATTCAGTCTCACTTCTGTCACAGAGCCTTTGCACATGTCCTTTCTCCCATCTGCCTGACACATGCTTTCTTCTTGCTTTATTCATAATTATTTCCTATTCATTCTGAAGACTTCAGCTCAATTTAACTTTTTAAAGGAAGGCGTCTCTCATCTCCCACTGACTCTTGCCACGACGTCTCTCACCTCTCTTTCTCATTTCTTACCATCTTTGTGCACCTATTTCACTGATACACATGATCCTGCTAGCACATGAGCTCCAGAGACTTGTTCTGCCTGGATCAGAAGCACACTAGAAACATTTGTTGAATGAATATATACAAAAAAAAACTGAAGTTTTTTTTTATTTAAGGAGTTGTCACAAGGAATAAAATGAGCATATATAAAAAGCAGATACCAGAATTTCTCATGTAAAGAAGTAGACCAGTAAATGATTTTTCCCTCTCCTCTTAGTGTTTCTTCCCTTATTCCCCCAAGTTATCTCTAACCTTGTCTTGGCTTTCAGATAGAAAGGTGAAGAATTTTGTTTTGAGATAGTCTTTCCATGTAGTCCAGGCTCATCTTGATCTTGGTATGTAGTCCAGGGTGGCCTCAGACTTGATTCTCCTCCCTCAGCCACGTAAGTGCTAAGATTACATATGTGTACCATCACACTTGGCCTATGTTTTATCTGAACACATAATAGATATTTTATAAATATAGTTGATGTTACATGCTGAAGCCAGTACATTTTGAAAAACATAGTAATTTTTTAATTTAAAAAAATTTAAATCTTTTTATTTATTCACTTGGTACAGGGTGTTGCTATGCAGCTCCGACTCATAGTGATCCTTCTGTCTCAGCCTCCCCAGTGCTGGGATTACAGGCATGAGCCAGCATGGCATGCACAGTTGCTTAGACTGCTGAGCTATCTCCCCAGCCTGAAAAACACAATTACTTTCACTCTTCTCTAATTAAAACCAAATTACTTAATCCCAGCACATAGGAGGCTGAGGCAGGAAGATAGTCATGAGTTCAAGGCCAGCCTGGGCTACCTAGTGAGTTCAAGGCCAACCTGTACTACATAATGAGAATTTGTCTCAACACCCCTCTCCAACCCCCCCCAAAATCCCAAATAACAAAACTAAATTATTAAATTGAAGAAAGACTCTAGGTAGCTGGCATGGCAGCACATGCCTGTAATCCCAGCACTCAGGAGACTGAGGCAGGAGGATTGCTGTGAGTTTGAGGCCAGCCTGGGCTACTTAGTGAGTTCAAAGTCAGTCTGCACTACAAAGTGAGATCCGAAAGAAAGAGAGAGAGAGAGAGAGAGAGAGAGAGAGAGAGAGAGAGAGAGAGAAACTTAAAAGTTTGTTTTATCTGCAGGAGGAATCCGAGCTTCTCTCAAAGTCCTAGCCTGTGGAAATGATTGCTGTCCTTGTTACCTGTGTGTAAAGTGCACGTCAGAATCTAGGAACTGCCTCGTTGCTCTTAGCTTGTGCAGCACAGGCTTGTGGGCAAAGTCTTTTCTGCTCCCCTCACTGATACATTTATTTGGTTTTGCTCCTTGTTTTTAGCTTAAAGTGCAGTCAGGAGCCACTTTGGGGCAGCTGCTGAAGGACATGTGACTCAACACATAGCGGCATGTGAGCCCTGCACAGAACGCGGGAGCACACGTAGCATGAACCGGGATGTTGGCACAGCCCAGCCACCCACACAGACTCCGCAGAGATGTTGCCTTGACAGTTCTTCAACAACTAGCAAGGTGCCTGCCTGAATTCCATTGTTCTTCTAGAGTTTCCAGCACCTGCAAAGTCTGTTTAAATGTCAGGCACCACGACAAGGCCCTTAACAACTTCATTATTCACTTTGGGCCTAACCTGGCACAGAGCTCCAGTAAAGAGTATATGGTCCTTCAAAGACGCCCGAGGGAGGCGCTTTCCACTCAGAGGATATTAAGGGCTGATACTCATTCATGTAATGGTCTGTTATTTCAGAAATGGTGAAAGCCCCCTGCACACTGTGCTCTTCTCTAATTCTCCATTTTGAAGGTCAAGAGGCAGAAATACTGAATTAACTTTGCAACAAGGCAGCACAATGCAAGCTGTATTTTATGTAACACATCTTAACTAGACTGCAGAAATGCTCACCAAGGAGCGTTGCTTGCCCCAGTGAATGGCTGCCAAGCCTTTTCTCCTTCACCCTTGGAGATCAGAGGACTCACCCATTTTTCTGTTACAAAACCAAGACACATAACATTCTGCAAATTATTCTTCCTACCAGTGTGGGAGGAAAAGATAATAAAAAAGGAAGCCGTGCCTGCAGTAAAGAGCATTCTAGCAGCACTGGCATAAGGCTCTCTAACCCTATTTTAGTGACTCCTCCCAGGTCACCAGGCCCCTTGCCTATGGGGGATCCTCTGGTGTCTGAGGACACACCACAGTGGCAGCATCCTAAATTGCTGCTATCAGCCTTCTCTGCAATGGCTGACTGAAGTTTATGAGGTGCCCGAGCCTTTCGTTTTCATAGCCGCTCACGTGCAATACTTATTTCCTGCAGTAGGCCAGAACAGGACCTCACAGAACTGAGACCCGAGGCCAGGAATTTAATTAGCCTCCCTTCCAAGAACACAAACACACATTTCTTTTTGGAGGGAGGGGCATGTGAAGAATTTCTCAGTATTAGAAAAGCAGAGTGCATGTCTGAATTGGTCATTCCAAATTTGCAAATCAGAGTTGAAATGAAAAACATCTATTAGAAGTCTCCATCTTGATGATCAAAGGAAGCATCTAAGTTAACCTCCTGAACTAATCCTCTGTGCATAGTACGTTAGTGTAAACCAGAATGGTTGCCCACATGGCCAGCAAGGACCAGGCAGGGGATAGCAGAGGGACTTCAAGGATGCTGACAATGCTCTGTCTTTATCTGACTGTGTGCACTTAATTCACAGGTGTTAACTGAGCTGGTCATTTCTGATCTCTGTATATTGGCTGTATTTAATACTACAATGAAAGGGTTTTTTAAAAAAAAGAAAAAGTCTTGTCTTTTAGAGAAGTATTTCTCAACCCTGTCATTATTGATTATCTGGGCTTGCTCATTCCACTGACAGTGACTGTAGTATATATGGTGTTATGGTTTGTGTCTAGTTGTCCCCCCAAAGCCTCATGTAGGTCATGGGGCAGATGCTGCTGGAGGAGCAGCGAGTGGCTTGAGGGGCGGGGCCAGAGGACCAGGGCAGAGCTCCAGAGGCACGAACCTTTAAACTGACAGCATGCACCTCCCTATGCCCTGCACCCCGGGCCTGGTGGCCTCTCTTGGAGGTATGGAGCTGATCATCCTGGATACAGCAGCGTCCCAGCCTCTCTTCCAGACCCTGTAGCGTGGGACGGTAGTATCTCGAGGTCTTACTATGTAATTCAGGCTGCTTTAAACTGTGAAACCTCCAGGAACTGTGATCTAAATAAACCTTTCCTTCCCTAAACCTGAGTGTCTGGCATTTGTCCCAGCAATGAGAGAAGAGTAACTAAGACACATGGTCACTATCGCTAGCATTGACCCACTAGACACCAGCAGCAGTAGCCTCTTCTCAGTCTTAGCCAAAAATATCTCCAGACATTGGCTTACGTCCCTGAAAAGCATATTGCCCCTGGTTGAGAGTCACTGTTGCAGACACAAATATTGAAAATTAAAAAAAAATATATTGAAAATTGACAGTTGAAATGATGTCTTAGAAATCTGTCTCAGAATAACCTTAAGAAAGGGCTGGGGTTACACAGAAAGCAAGGTTGACCCTGGTTAACAATGTTGGAACTTTGTGATGGGTACATAAGAATTCATTACACTAGACTCTGCAGTTTTTATGTGCCACAAACCTTCCAAGATTAAAAAGTTTTCGACAACAGGAAAATGTCTGTGGCAATAATCAGTAGAATAAGGTGTATAATGTACAGATAGTAAAACGATTAGAAGCGGTAGGACAGCATGTGGTTGCCTCTGAATGGCATTATTTTGATAGAATTATGGTTAGCTCCATCTTTTATGTGACTATATTTCTCAAGTTTAGTATTATGAAATTTTTATAATTAGAGAAAAAAGTAAGTAATTCAATTTTAGTATGATAGCTTACTGTATATAAAAGTTCAAGTGAAAGAATTTGCTGACTCTGTCAGGAAAGAAAGAAAAGTTCACATGGACTCTCGGCATCTGGGCTGAGTTTAGTAAGACGAATAAATACTTTTATAGGTGAAAAGACAAAGCACCCCCAGCTAAGGGAAGCACACATCTGTGTAGAAGCTGAAGGACATGCTTTCAGCAAACAAGCTGCAAGCCACTTATCATTGCTAGACAAGGGAGCATGCACAGAGGAGCATACGTTCCAGACAGCATTTTGTAAGGAGAGGCTGCAAGGAAACTGAGCAGGTATTACTAGATCCTTGACTCTTTGTGTCAACACCTTTGAGCAAAACTCTCAAAATGCTTTGCATCCTACTCACAACAAAATGCATTGGTCCCGCTCTGCCTCCCAAGACCCAGCCTTCTCAGACCAACTCCCTCTTCCCACACATGTTGGTTCACTCAGGCCATATTGGCCTCCTGGCTTCTCTTGGAACTACCAGGCCCTCAGGCTCCAGAGACCTAGGTAGTGGCTGTTCCTTAAAAAAAAAAAAAAAAAAAAAAAAAAAAAAGCAAAACAAGATAATACAAGAGTAACAATGGTTCATACATTGCAAATTGTTACCTTTAATACTTTATTCAAAGTACAAGAGATTGGCATCTAATTCTCCAAACTTTATCAGCACAAATCTTTCTTTTCAATGAACTAAGAGAAATTAGTAGTATAGCCATCTTGCTTTTCTCTTCCTTATCTCTATTCCCCCAACCCAATTTCTCTTTCCTTTGAAAGTTTCTTCTCATTTTACAGTATCTATCATACATTTTGGGTTTTTTTTTCAAAGTTTTATTGATAAACAGATAGCAATGAGACAGTTTCAAATCTAATCGGAGTACAGTTTCAACAAATAATACACTGCATATATTCTTCTTAGTGGTTAATTGCTGTACAAGAAGTGGACTTGTGATCCTATTTACAAACACCATTAGAA
>NW_004524579.1:27567442-27570217 GCF_000260255.1 Octodon degus | reverse complement strand
TCTGTTTCAAACTCTGGTTCAGTTCTGTTATTTCTTTGCTAAGTTTTTGTCTGGTTGACCTATCTTTTGGAGATAAGCGTGTGTTAAGGTCTCCTGTTAAAATTGTGGTATTGGATATTAGATTTTATCATGCATTTTGGATCCTCCTTACTCTTTCAGCTTCTCACATTAGGGAGACAATATGATGTTTATGCAGGTGTGTCTGATTTATTTCACTTATGATTGTGGTCTCGAGTTGCATCCATTTGCCTACTAAAGCCTTGAGCTTATCCTTTTTTATAGCTGAGTGGTACTCCTTTGTATAAAAAGACCACATTTTTTTTTAATCATTGCTTGATTTTGGGCATTTGGGTTGTTCCTAAGATTTAGCTGTTACAAATTGTGCTGCTATAAATATGAGTACACACATATTGGTATGGCGTGATGTTTTTAACTCTTCTGGGAAGATACCCAGGAAGGGAGTAGCTGGGTCAAATGGGACCACCAATCCTAGTTTTCTGAGGAATCTCCACATGATTTGCACAGTTGCACCAGTCTACACTCCCACCAACAGTGGAGATGGGTTCCTTTCTCCCCACAGCCCCTCCAGCATTCATTATTGGTTGATTTCTTGATGACAGCCATGCTTTCCAGGGTGAGATGGAATCTCAGTGTTTTAGTTTGCATCTCTCAAATGACCAGTAATGTTGAACATATTTTCATATATGTACTTGCTGTTTGTATTTCTTCATCTGAGAAGAGTGTATTCATCTCAGATGCCCATTTTGGGATTAAGTCTTTCAATTTAAGAGGTCTGATTTTTTTTTTTTTTAAGTTCTTTATATGTTCTGGGTAGTAATGCTATCTGAGGAACAGCTGGAAAGCATTTTTTCCCACATTGTGGGTTGTCTTTTCACTCTGTTGATGGTTTCTCTCTTATTAAAGCTTTTTAATAGGAGATATCCCTGGGGTTAATTCCTTGTGGTAGTCCCTGTGCAATCAGGGTTTTATAAAGTCTTTACCAAAACCAATGTTTTTAAGTGTTTTACCTATTCTATCTTCCAGCAGATTTAATGTTTCTGCTTTAATATTTAAATCTTTGATCCATTTTGAACTTAGTTTAGTGCATGGTGAATGATATGGGTCTACTTTTAATTTTCCACAGTGCACAGCCAGTTTTTCCAGCACCATTTATCAAGGAAGTTTTGTTTCTTCCAGTGAGTATGTTTAGCACCTCTGTCAAAGTTAAGGTAGCTTAGTATGTCTGAAGTTGCTTCTGTATTTTCTAAAGTGTTCCACTGATCCTCAGGTCTGCTTTGTTTTTCATTACCATGCTGTTTTTATCACAGTAGTTTTGTAGTGTAATTTCAAGTCAGGGATTGTGATGCTCCCTGCCTAGGCTTTGTTGCCTAGAATTTAATTACTGTTCTTTTTTACCTCTATTTTTACCTGTGCCCCGAGACTTACTGGACTTTTACTTCACTCTGGTCTTTCCTGGTCATCATGTCTCAAACAAGCCATCATCATTCTGTATCTCTCCTCTGTTTTAATGATTTTTTGTTTGGTTAGTTGGTTTTCTTTCCTGTACTGGGACTTGAGCCCAGGGTGCTCTAACACCAAACTACACCCAATTACTATTTATTTTGAGTCTTACTAAATTGCTCAAGCTGGCCTTGAGCTTCAGATCCTCTGATTTCACCCCTTAAAGCAGTTGCGAGAACAGGCATGTGCCACTTTGCCCAGCCTCTGCTTTATGCTTTCCAGCACACTTATCACTACTCAACGTTGGCATGTATTAGTTTACCACCTCTATCAAGCCCTGCCTCAGAAAACTCTCCAATCTCAGAGTAGAATCAGGACAGAATCTGCTTTATGACCTGCTGTATTTTTGTCATCCAGAATAATCACTGGCATATGTCAAGAACTCACTTAAAGTAATAAACTCTCTACTCCATATGGTGGGCAGTAAAGGCAGGAGTTAAAGTCATAGGTTTGGGAGTGAACGAGGACTGGGTTCAAATTCCAGCTCTGGATTTTACAAGCTATGCAGCTGTAGGGAATTCATGTAACACCTCTCTGCTTTTCTTACTCATCACAAAAGAAGGCTTGCTTGTCATAGAGTTGTTTTGTGTGCTAAAAGGAGACACTGTGTGTGCCCTTGGCACCGTGCACACTGGGCAGCAAGCAGCAACAAGCCAAATGCCACAAGTGGACACATGGATAGATTTTCAGTTCATACTCAGTTCACAGAAATGTGAACGGCTCGCACAAACACAGCAGGAAAATTTAGATTATTGTCTCCTTTTAACATTGAGCACTATGACATGCACATCTGGGTCTCAGGCTTATCTTTAACAAAATTAAGTCTGCCTTCTCCCAGGACAACCATGAGCTAGAATGCAGTAGAGGCCTCCCTTTTTAGAAAGGCTAAGTGTTGGACAATTTCCAAGTTGTCCTGCCCTGGGACATCATCTAAGTGGTAATAGCATGGTTGATATTAAAACATCTGCTATGAAAGGTTGCTCTTCTCAGTGCTGGCCAGATAGTTCAGTGGACTAAAGAACCTGCTTAGGAAGGCACAGGGACTGGGGTTCGATCCAGCATGCCATGCCGGCCCTGCCCCTGGAGTGCACTGAGACAGAAACAGAGACTGGGTGTAGTGGTGTGTGCCTGTAATCCCAGTGCTTGGGAAACTGAAAACAGGAGAATCACTTCAAGTTCAATCTATGTGGTATGACCCTGTAGACCCGGTACTAAATATAAAAAAAAAGAGAGGGAGAGGGAGAGGGAGAGGGA
>NW_004524579.1:27560311-27567302 GCF_000260255.1 Octodon degus | reverse complement strand
TTTTTTTTTTTTTTTTTGTACAAGTTCTAAGGATCTGACTATGCAGCTTGGACTCGTAGTGATCCTCTTGTTTATAACCTCCCAAATGCTGGGATGACAGGCACGTGCCACCACGCCCTGTATCAATTGCTGTCTCAGCGTGCCCCCACATCGAGGCCAGCATAGCAGGCCTGGGGATAGAACCACTGGTCCCTGCATCTGTCTAAGCAGGCACTTTAGTCCCCTGAACTATTTGGCCAGCCCTAAAGATCTAATTTTTAAAACCATAGTCCATATTTTAAAAAATATGTTCCTAATGAGAATTATGTAAATACTTACATACCCACATATACCCATACAGACTTGTGATGATGCTGAAGACAATGCTATGTGATGGGCCATTTTTATTAACATCAAATGTGAAGAACAGAAGAGCAGAGTAACAGACTCTCACCACATAATCAGTTATTAATTGTAGAGGAAAAGCACAAAAGAAAGGGCTCCCTTCTCCATGCTTCCAACCTCCTCAAGCCATGAATCCTGGCATCCAAACACACACGATATGCAGAGATGGGCCAGCAGAAAGGGGGGAAGCAGCAAATACTGGGGAGTACTAAAGTTCAGATCCCAGTCCAGCTTCCCCTAGATGAGGAATGTGTGGCCACTTACATGCAGTGTGATGGTTCCCACACCTGTACAGTATGGGTGTCAGGAGAATTAAATGAATCCATGTACATAAGGCCAGCGTTATATGTATGTGACCAGTTACAATCACAGGCTCCACTCCCCTTCTGCAGGGTGTCTCTCCTAATTTAGTGCTCTCTGGTCATTGCCTTGAAATTCTTCATCTTTGAATCTGTGTTTTGTGAGACCTGAGGGAATAGGCACGTGTTGGAGACTTGGAAATTCAGCTCACACACCGTCCTGCTGTCCACTACATCCTCAGGATGGGCCCTTACCACGTGGTCCCTAGCCCCTGGCATGCTGGGCAATGATAACAGTGAGATGAGTGCCAGAAAGGTGTCTCCCTGGACCATAACCATCCAGCTTCCATGAGATGGGGGCCACCTCCGAACTGAATTGTGAACATGCAAGTGAGGCTCAACATGACCATAAGTGAGAACCAGAGTGAAGAGGCCAGGACAAGGAGGCCAGGGAGGTAAGCAGGAGACCATGGGGAACCATTTTTTTCTAAGATGGCTATGATGCCAGTGTGGTACTATTAATCCACCAAAAAACCCTACAGACACAGGTGGAATTAAGAAAGCCTTGGTACTTTAATCACAATTATGTAAGTTTATAGAACATGGCTTGAGAGTATCCTTCAAGACGAGTAAGACCTGTGGTGCAAAGAATTATCTTTGCGTTAACATCTAGTGATTACAAAGTGACATGAATTATATCAGCTCTTGAGGTACCAGAGATTAAAAAATTCAAAAATCGGACATCAATAATATATCATTTTTATGAAAGATTTAAAGAATCTGCAAAATTTTGTGAACCCAATGTGAATTCTCCAGGGCCCATGCACTCATGCTATCACTGATAGAACTGTAAAAAGAAAATTAATGATAACTTTATCACTTTAAGGTAAAAGAAACAAACACTGAGGAGAAAAACCAAATAATGAATGAATTGAATTTAGGAGTCTTAGTCCATTCTGGATTGCTATAACAAAATACTTGGGGCTGGTATAAAATAAAGAGGCTTATCTGCCTCATGATACTGGTGGCTGGAAGATGCAAATGGCATGGCACTGCATCCTGGAAAGGGATCCCCTGGCCCCATCACAACATGGCAGAAAAGCAAGAGGGAACTGGATGCAGGCCAGAAAGGGGAGGCAGGGAGACTGGATTCCATTTATAAATTGCTCTGTTGAGACCCAACCCAAGCCTTCAAAAATTCCACTAATTCCTTCTGAGGCTGGAGTCCCTGTGGCCTAATGACCTCTCATCAGACCCTGCTTCTTAGAGATCCACCACCACCTCTCAGTACTGTTACACTGGTGACCAAGCTTCAAGAACCAGAAACTTTTTGGGGGACAAACCCTACCCAAGCCATAGTAGAAGGCAATAGGGAAAAAACATTAAGTACTCTTAATATTAAATAGCCCTGGCAGTTTATTTTAATTTTTAAATATCTGTCAAAAATATTAAAATCTCTTGAGGGTAACATATGTTTCTAAGCAGTTTAAGCATGCTAATCCATTTGGCCAATTCAGATACAATAATTTGAAACTGGTATTTTTGATGCTGTAAACTAAAATCGGCATCATGAGACCATAGGTTGTCTCATGTTGCTTTTAATTATCCCGAACAGTTTGCCATTCTAATTATCACTAATAGGTACTGCCTTAGATAAACTAAACATAGAAGGAATCAGGTCCCCTTAATTTCTATGACATTTTTCTACCAAGTTTGATTACAAATGATAAAAGCAATTTTAATTCTCCTATTATAATGGGAAAAAAATAAAACACTGTGGTTTTAAACATACATTTCATCAATAGCCATGGTTTTCTGTATTGTTTTTTCAAATTCTCTATCACTCTGGTAAATAAATACCAAAAAGCTGGGAGTGGTGGTGCACACCTATAATTCTAGCACTCAGGAAGCTGAGGCAGGAGGATCACTGTGAATTTAAGGCTAGCCTTAGCTACATAGTATGTATCAAATAAATAAATAAATAATAAAGTTATCATGGAAATTAAGAAAATCTTACCTAGATTTATAAAAAAGAAATTTATAATGCTTCTTCCTGTTCTCACAACCAACATTTTTCAAACTAGGAGAACTTCTCTTTTATTGTACCACCTAATAAATGTGTACGTGAATTTCAAATTCAACTTAAGAGTAAAAAAATACTTTATAGAATTTCCCAATATAGGAAGATTTACAATGGAATACCCATCTCTGACAAAAGTAAACAAAAAAAGGGGATATAAATGAAGGACCATTTTGTAGTGAAAAATATATATATATCTATGTATATACAAAATAGGAGAGATATACAGCTATTTTCTCCTAGTTCAATGAGAAGAATGATTTGTACTAATAGTGTTTAGACAAGATATCACATCTGCATCTTGTACTATGAATAACTACTACAAAGACAACAATATGTAATGTATTAATTATTGTAACTGTCCTACTAGTTTTAAAACTGTCTCATTGCTATTTTTCTCAATAAAATTAATATTTAAAAAAGGAATATTTAGCTACATAGCACATAGACTTGATTTTTTCCGAGACAGGGTCTCATTATGCATTTCAGGCTGGCCTTGAACTCACTATGTAGCCCAGGTTATATGTAACTCAGAGTGATTCCTCCTGCCTCAGCCTGCCAAGTGCTGAGATAATAGGTGTGTACCACCATTCCTGGCCAGACTTTTTTGAGATATATATAGTTTATAAAGATCTGGATGTACCCAAATGCTTAGTAACAAAGGAACTTATTAAATATATCTTTTTTGGGGGGTGGGTACCAGGGATTGAACTTAGGACCCTGCACTTGCCAAGCAGGGACTTATGTCACTGAGCTATCTCCCTGGCCTACATATATCATTTGAAAAGTTATTTAAATGATGCTATAGGATAGTATTTAATGACATGGGAAAATGTCTGTGATTTATTAAGTTTAAAAAATGAGCTAGTTATATTGCATAACACTTCTTTAAATTTAAAAATATATACTGGGAAAGAAAAGACTAGAAGATATATTCACAATCTTAATGGTGATTATCCGTAGGAAGGTGACACATTCTTAAATAGCTGTTCTTCTTTTCCATGTTAATTTCTATGTATGTCTGGTACATCCACTCCTTTTGGAAGTACATTTCTTTGACTCATGCTAGCTAACTAGACTCTTAGTTAAAAGACAATTTACAATTATCTTTTCAAAAATTAGAGAAAGAGGGCCAGGCATGGTGATGCATGCCTGTAATCCCAGTACTTGGGAGGCTGAGGCAGGAGGATAGCTGTGAATTCTGGCCTGGGCTACCTAGTGAGTTCAAGGCCAGCCTGAACTGCATAGTGAGACAGAGACAGACAGACAGACAGACAGACAGACAGACAGACAGACAGAGAGAGGATTCCTATTTCCTTTGAGATGAGTTTACTCCTCACTTTGCACCCTATGTACATAGGCCACTTGTGGGAGCAGAAGACTGCTGCTTCTGCAGGAGCATCTTTTCTGCTAAATACCACCACACCTTCAGCTTCTCTCATGAAGCTTTCCTTGATACCTATACATTTATTGTGGATGCTTCCAAGTACCTCCATAATATCCTGCACATGCACATCAAAGCATGTATCACACTACTATTTTTATTAGCTCAGCTGTGATTCTTCCCAGAATATAACCTTCATGAAAGTAAAAGCTCATGTTTCTGGGTATCAACCCCTAACACACTGACTAATAGTAGACATGGATGCTCAATATATACTTATCAAATAATAAAGAGATCTGTCTTGTCCATCAGTGTGGGGAAAAGAGATGGAGAGTATTTATTCCTCGCTCATCAAACCAGCTCAGGGGGCACATGGTGCCTATCAGGAGGCCGCATTGCAGTCAGCAAGGTCTGAAGACAAGATTGGGTTTAGTAACAGACATAGGAGGTCCCAAAGGATGGACAGAAAAGATGATTCAGAAATGGTTAAACTCAAAGGGCTATTCTGGAAGGAATGGCTGCTCTAGAAGGCAGAGGAAATAGTAAGAAAACTGAGATGGTCACTTTTCATCCTTACAGATAAGCAAGGGTCTCCTTCAGGCCTGAGATAGGCATCTCAACATCTGAGATTACTGCCACCGAGAGGACACCTGTCAAGGTGTCATGATATTTAACTCAAAATTAGACATTACAATATATCCCACTAAGGTTCTTGGAGCCAAAAGTTGTAATGTTTCAAACAAACATCTTTAAAATAAAATGGTTTTTATCATTGTGCCTCTGTTGTTGATAACAACAAATCACATCTGGCACATGAATTCTCAGCCCACAGGTTTAGAACACAGGCCTGTCTTGAAAGGATAATCCAGGCCCTAGAATCTGGAAATAAGGCCATTTGTGAGACTGGGCTGCTCTAAATCTTTTTTTCTTTATTTTAGTCATTTTAATGAGGAAAAAAAGATAAAATAGCAATGAAACAGTTTCAAAACAGCTAAGTAGGACAGTTTCAATAATTAATACATTGCATATTGTTGTCTTCATATTACTTATTCAGAGGACAAGATGTAGACATAATATCTTGTCTAAACAAATCTAGTACAAACCTTTCTTCTCAATGAACTAAGAGAAAGCTGTATATCTAGCCTATCTTTTATATACATATATTTATTTTCCACAAAAAAACCGTCCTTTATTTATATCCCCCTTTTTGCTTTGTTTTGTCAGAGATGGGTGTTCCATTGCTGTTAGAGAAGCTGTATTTGGAGAAGTCTTAAAGGACCTTTCCATACTTGATGCCAGTCCAAATATTATAGGTACTTGCTCTAAATCTTGACCAAGATCAGGAGTCTGACTCAGAGCGGGCCAAGGGGAAAGAAAAGAGCAAATACCCTCTTCCTTCCCCCCAAGACAGAAGTCGGCTCACACTCACAAAGGCACAGATGTTTGTGACTACCCATCTCCAACTCCAACCCCACCCCCCAGGAGGCCTCAGAATAGAAGAGAACCACCCACCTCTATGCCCTGCCCACAGGGAACAGCAGTAGCTTGGGTGTTCCAGTGCAGGGAAACAATGATCACTGTGACTTCTCATGGTCTCTGGCATGGAAATGGTTACCAGAGGGAGTCATCTATTTCTAGCTTACTAATTTCAAAAGCTGATTCTGATATCAGAAAAGACCAGAGAAGAGACCACTTGCAGAGGAACTAGAGCTGAAAATGAAAATACAGATAGAAACACAATTTCTCAATACTCTTTCAAGCTGTGGAAACAGCAAAAATTAAATATACATGTCTATGAGTCCTGTGGGAAGAAATGTAACTGTTCAAAGCAGAAAATTATGTCTCTCCTTCACTCTCAGTAGGGAAAGTCAACCTACAAAAAACGTGGAAGGGAGTGTGTGGGAGAGCTTCCTGCTACCCTGCGCCTGCAGGACCAGTCCCAGCCCAGGCACAACGTGGGCCAGACCCTCTCCCACCCACTTGGGACGCCCCCCACCACTCCGCAGCACCTCCCCCACCCGCCCGCCGAGTAGGAATTTCTGCCCTGTTCTGGGAACCCCCAGACCCAGTCCTAGCCCATACCCAGTGAGTGTGTGGGAGAGCTTCCTCTCTCCGCTACTCCACCTTGCCTCCTCCAGGCACAGCTCAGGCCTGACATAATTGCCTAGGGTGTAACCCTGCAGCTGCAATCCCTGCAGAGAGTGTAGAGGACAGAATCACCCAGCTAGTCCAGGAGCAGAACATCTTGCCACAGGGGCACAACAGGTTCACCCTCAAGGGCAGCAGTGGGAAGGAGCTGAGCACAGCAGCCAGACCCAAGACAAGCACAGGTGGATAAGTCCAAACTGTATAGAGCTGCACCTGAACTTCAGTACGTGCGAAGGTTATAACCACAACGAAGATCTACAACAAAGGTCAGAAGCCAGTGCTACACAAAATGACAAGAAGGAACAATGCAAACTCAGAACGCAAGCCCACCCGTAACAAGTGCAGAGCACACTAATACAGAACAAATTGGGAATCACACAGCTAAAAGCAATGAATCAATGGCTTCTGAAATAAAGAAACAGCTGCAAAAAGCTATAGAGGACCTCAGATTTGAAATAAAAACAAAGAAATCCCTGAATTAATAACATCTGCAGTAAAGAATCAAATGCAGAAACATATAGAGGAAACCCAGTGCCCACCCAGAACAAGTGCGGAAACCAGCTTGGCTCAAATCCATGAATTAATAGCGTCGATAGTAAACAAGCAACAGCAGAAAGATATAGAGGAAATCAGAGCGCAATTCTTTTCTGAAATAAAAAAAAGAACTCTCAGAACTCATAGCATCTGAAGTAAAGA
>NW_004524579.1:27515181-27549659 GCF_000260255.1 Octodon degus | reverse complement strand
ACTTAACCAAAAAAGGGTATACAGATGAATGTCCATTTTGTATCTGTGTATTCAAAGTGGTTAGGATAGATATATAGTGGCATTCTCTTAATGAATAGAATGATTTGTTCTAATGGTGTTTGTAAATAGAATCTCAAGTCTGTATCTTGTATAGCAATTAACCACTAAGAAAAATGTATGCAGTGTGTTAATTATTGAAACTGTCCTAGTGATTTGATTTGAAACTGTCTCATTGCTGTTTATGAATAAAATTATGAAAAAAAACGTGAAAGGAATCAGCTCCTTTTAGTTTTTATGACAAGCATGTGGCATTTTTAATTACTGTTGATCTAGGGAGATAAAGGGTAATGTCCATATTCCAAAGGCATATCTTGCTGCTATCATCCAAACTTCAAGAGACAACTTCCTAAACTGAGGTCGCAGATGGAGGAGTCGCTTAAAATGGACTGACTTTAGTATAGGTAAGAATCATAACTCTCTGCAAAAACATTTAAAAACTATTTGAATACTCTGTGAAATGAGCAAAAGCAAGGAGAACTGGAGGGGATATGTCCCTGGAAATAAGGAAATGGCATGGGGTAAGATATGCATTTAGACAGATTTTCCCTGAAGGCCCTCTGCAGTCAGTACGTCAGATAACTAAAACTCAAATCACAAATTGCAATGTCTCTGAAGTGTCAGAGGAAGGATTTTGGAAGTGTCAAAATGGCTAGAAATAGACAAAATGCTGGAAGAGACAGGGCCAGAGAGGAGACCCCCAAATCTATGTAAGCATTCCACTCAGATATTTGCTGTGAACAAGGGAAGGACTAAGGAAAACACTAGAAACAACACCTGGAAAAATAAAAAGTTGAGCATATACAGCAGCTAATGTCCACAAGAGCAAAGTCAAAATTGTAATATTGAATCCTGCTCAGTTAGAGGAACTTAATAAATATCTGTGGTTTTTCATTAAAGCACCCAGGAAGAATTGGCACCTATGTGCCAGGATTATGAGGAGGCAGATGGGAAACATATGTAATGGGAGTATCAGGAGAAAAGAGAAAAAACTCTAATAGAATTTTGGAAATCATAATGATTAAGAAATTTCAAAAATTAATGACCAATACAAACAATACATTCATGAATCTCTAAAAACACCAAGCAGAATACATATCAAGAAAATCTGCTGTGCTAGCCTTGCCCCTGGGGCATGCTGAGACAGTGATTGAGACTGGGCATGGTGGTTTGAAGCACTGTAATCCCAGCACTTGTAATCCCAGCACTTGGGAGGCTGAAAACAAGAGAATCACTACAAGTTGGATCTATGTCGGTGAGACCTTGTAAACCCTTTACTAAATACAAAAACAAAAAAGGAAGAAGAAAGAAAATCTTAAACTAAAGCATCTTATATTCAAATTACGAAGAACTAAAGAAAAACAGAAATATTGAAGTTGGGGGTGTGTGAAATTTCTCACCTGTAGAGAGACAAGGATAAAAACTGCATCAAATTTCTTTTTTTCCAATAATTTTATTAGAAACAAATAGCAATGAGATAGTTTCAAAACTGATTAGTAGGACAGTTTCAATAATCAATATATTACATATTGTTCTTAGTGGTTATTCATTGTACAACATGCAGACATGACATCCTGTCTACAAACACTATTAGAACAAATCTTTCTATTCACTGAATTAAGAGAATGGAGCTGTATATCTATCCTAACTATTTTGAATATATAGATACAAAATGGTCTTATTTGTATCCCTTTTTTGTTTACTTATTTATTTTTTGCGAACCGGGGATTGAACTCAGGGCCTTGGGCTTGCCAGGCAAGCGCTTATTCCACTGAGCCATCTCCCCGGCCCCCCCTTTTTTTGTTTAGTTTTGTCAGAGAAGGGTATTCCATTGTCATTTAAATATTGTAGGTGCATGAATTCAACACAATATTCCAATATAGTCCAGGAGTCTGTAACAGTAGTGGGCTTACCACAGGACTGGCAATGTCAGTTGACTTGAGCCTTTTGCAGCTCAGCATATTAATATGGCTTTACATTTATACTTCGTTTTTATACTTTTCTGCTGGATGGTTAAGACCAAGATAAAGCAAGACCAATATAACCAGAAATGTAACTTTTGTATCTGACAAGGTCAAATCCCCTCAGGATTTACCCTGAAACCCTGTACCACAGTCACTGATCCTTTGTCAATGTCAGCCATGTGGATGAGTCACGGCCATTGCTTGACCAACACTTTGTTCTCTGTGAAAGCCTGAGAGAATGTTTTCTCTCCATGTGACTCTCTTTAGGCACACTCCACGTCTTCAATCACTTTCCTCTGTGACCCCATAATCTCCTACATCAAATTTCTCATTAGAAACCATGCAAAGAGTGGGACCGCCCAGGGCCCACCGGATCCTCACTCCAGCCAGCTCCAGACCCTGTGTGTGAGTGGGGCAGCCTGGGGCCCTCTAGATTTTCACTCCAGCCAGCTTCAGGCCCAGCGTGTGAGTGGGACCACCCCGGGCCCACTGGATTATCATTCCAGCCAGTGCCCAGGCCAGGCGTGTGTGTGTGTGTGTGTGTGTGTGTGTGTGTGTGTGTGTGTAAGCCTGAGGCAGAACTCCCTGCAGAGAGGCTAGAGGCAAGCAAGACCCACCCAGTTGATCAGGAGCAGAACATCTTGCCAAAGTGGCGTAAGATTCACCTCCAAGGACTGCAGCAGAAAGAAGTGGAGCACAGCAGCCAGACCCAAGCCACACCCACCTGGACAAGGTAGAACTTGGTAGATCTGGACCTGGTGCTAAGGTAATAAATCTACCAAAGCTCTACATCAAAGGTCAGAAGACAGTGCTATACAAAATGACAATGAGAAGGAGCAAAATGCATTCTCAGGTCCCGAACCCACCCAGAACAAATGCAGAGCACAATAGCATAGAAGAAATTGAAAAGCACATACCTGAAATCTCTGAAATAATAGCATCTGAAGTAAAGAAACAACTGCAGAAAGGTACACAGGAAATCATCAGAAATAATTTCTGAAGTAAAAAAACAAATGATAACTATAATGAAAGAAGTACTAAGTATTCTAAAGGAGACAGTGATAAAAAAAAATAGAGAATACAAAAATGATGGAATCCTTGAATGGGCAATATAGGAAAGATATAGAATTCATGAAGTAGATTCAAACTGATATACAGGAAATTGAATTTTCAATCACAAGCTGGCAAAACTGTTTGAATGAAAGTGAAAATAGACTTTCAGACCTTGAAGACACCATTGCAGCTAGAAAAGATCTCTTAAAAACAACTAGGATACAGGAAAAAATAATACAACATCTGTGAGATGATGCAAAGATGAACAACGTGAGACTAATAGGCACCAATGAGAAAGGAGTCAATACAAATGATACAAAAAGAATATGGGCAGAAATAATAGCAGAAAACTTCCCAAATATGCGGAAACATTCTGACATCCAAGTAACTGAAACATATAGAACTCCAAATAACATCAACCCAATGAAAACCACACCCAGACATATAATAATAAAGATCCCAGAAATTCAGCACAGGAACAGTATACTAAGAGCTGCTAAAGAAAAGAATCAGATCACATTTAAAGGAAAACCCGCAGATTTCTCTTCATAAACCATCAAGTCAGGAAGAACATGGAGCAAAGTACAAGTCTTGCAAAAGAAACAAATTCAACCTAGACTGATATACTCTACAAAACTCTCAAGTTTAAAGGAGAAGTGAAATACTTCCATGACAAAGAACAACTAAAGAATTTCATGATAACAAAGCCAACCCTACACAGACTAGTAAAGGATATTCTAGAGAGGGATCAAAATGACCACAACTCCATGAATGAGAACAGAAAGAACTCATCAAATAGGGCAAACAATAAATACAGGAGAAAAAGAGGTCTACAACAGCAGGTAACATATCAAACTTAAATCAGTATATCTCAATTATAAGTATCTGTGTAAATGGACTCAATTCACCAATTAAAAGAAATAAGACTGGCAGAGTGGATTAAGAAGCAAAATCTAACAATATGGTGTACAACACTTCATCTATCAATGTATTGGTTTGTCCAGCTGGCAATTCCAATAGTTCTATGATTTATGCCTCAGGAACACAATGGTTTTCATGAATCATAAGTAATGCTTTGTCCTGGCTTCATGGCTTATTGACTTAGTAGTAAGTTTTCTGCAAGATTAGAATTCAGTGCAGATGCTGCCGAAGTCCTTATCAATTTGAATGTGGAGAAATTAGGGAAATCATGTACCAAAAGAAAAGGTATTCTGTACTATACATCTTAGTTTTGGAATACATCTATAAAATAAATGTGTATACTGTTCTCAAATTATGGAATTATTTTAAAGAAACATCATTTAAATCACATTCTCATTGTTAAATGATAAATTCTCTTCTAATTCTAGAGATGCAAGAAAACTAAGAAATCCTGTTGGTAAATGTTACTTTTTGTGTTATGTTCTAGATAGTTCTTTAAAATAGGTATTTAATTGATAGATCTTCATTTGCCCTCTGATCTGCTTCTTGATTTTGGATTTTTTTTTTATTTATTAATGCTAGGTTTGGATTTTGGTTATGTAGCTTTTATTGTTTTCAATGAATATATGTGCTCTTGTATTTATCATTTGCTGTCAACACTGCTGTGGTCTGAAATTTCACACTTACTATTTGTTAAATCCTAAAATCCTATGAGTAGGTTTCAGACCACTGTTCTTGGTTCCTCATTTTGTTTTTTAATTCAATGAAACTTTTTTTTTTTTTTTTTTTTTTTTTGGCATTTTAGGGAAGGGCTCAGTGCACCTCAGGGGTGGGGCTGGCACAGCACTCCTGGGGATCAAACCCGCAGCCCCTGTGCCTGCTTGCAGGCACTTTAATCCACTATTTGGCTGGCCTTCAATGAAACTTTCTGATGTGTGTATATGTGACATGTGTGACACTACTGCTCTGTATGTCATCAATTGCATGAAAATCATGAACATAATACATTTTTATTTTACATAAAACGAATAAAAATTAAATTAAAAAATGATTTAAAAATAAAAAGAAATTGGATACTAAAAAAGAAAAACCATACAAAGAGTGTGGAATGATATATTAAAAGAAAACAATAATAAAATAGAAGTAAACCTCTTTAGAGTGAAAAAAATATAGTACATACTTTTTAATATAAACAAAACTAAAGAAATCTGCTGCCCGTAGACCTGCCTCACAACAAATTAAAAGTTCTTCAGGTGGAAGGAACATGATATGTGGTCAAAAAATATAATTCATGTTTCAGGAGGTTTTTTTAAATTTTTTTTTTTTTTTGTATTTTAGAGAAGGGTCTACAGGGTGTTCAGGGTCTCACTATTAGATCGGACTCACAGTGATCCATCTGTTTACAGCCTCCCAAGAGCTGGGATTATAGGCACGCGCCACCATGCCCAGCCTCAATCACCATCTCGGTGTGCTGCCGGGGTGGGGCTGGCACGTCAGGTCAGGGGATCAAATCCCCGGCCCCTGCATATAAAAAAATTCTTGCAGTAAAAATTCTATCACCATTAATCCTTATTAAAATATTCCCTCTTGTTTCAAATACACTTATCTCATTGTCTTGCCACTTTCTGAAGCAGTCTGGAAGTCTTCTTTCATAAGTATTTTTATTTGCACTATTATGGCTGCCCCAGTCTCCTGAATAGAATTAAGACATCCACCTTCCATGATGATTTTGATGGTAAGGAAGAATCACAGGTTGCATGGTGCCAGGTCTGGTAAGTGAGGTGAATGAGAACGTACTGTGATGTTTTTACTTAACAGAAACTGCCAGAAACATTTCATTAATTAGGGGTGATCATAAAACATAGTGAACGTTTAAATTAAAACACGACAGTAAAAGACACACTGTCATTAATTTCCCTCAGAATAGCCGACCTCCCCTGCTTTGCACACACTCCATTCTTCTTGGCATTCTATCTTTTATAGCAGCACTGTACACTTCTTTCCATGGATTCTGGTCGCATGGAAAGAGTTAAGTTCGTAAACCAAGGTACCATTAAGAAGTTTTTAAACATTTATTTATTTCAGATACTTTTATAGAAATGTCCAACTAGTAAACTGTGGGAAGCCATTAACTGGTATCCATTTTATAATAGTGTCAGCCATGTTCTTAAGTTTCTATTCCCCTGCTGAGTTAAGTTTCTGGTCCTTCCCGCCTTGCCCATTCCCCGTGAATCACGTGCTATGCCCCAGGGGTGGGACCTTCCTCTGTTGCCTAGATACCTGCTGACATCAAGAGCTGAGATGTCCTCATTCCTACACTCCCTATATATACCCAGCACCTCCTATGAATAAACGAGACTTGATCAGACTCTCCTGTCTTGTCTCCATTTCTCCCGTCTCCTGTCCTTTGTCCCCTCCTTCATTCCCCACTCCTCTCCCAGGTGACCTTCGTTGACTGACCCGCTGGACGGGACAGTAAACTCTATGCAGATATCCCAAAATCTGAAAAAAAATAAAAAAATAAAAAAACTTTGGGGTCCAAACATTCCAGACAAGGGATAGTCAACTTTTATTCTTGTTACCCTTTTTAAACCTTCTGTTATCGATTTTAAGAAAGATAAATAAAATAAGCTGCTTCATCATGAATTAAGCTACAAGAAAGGAAACCAGCACTCAATAGATCCATCTAGTTCAAATATTAACTGAGAATTATCAACAATAACTTTCTGGCTGGCGATATAACAGCTCATCTATTGAAGCGCCTTTCTGGCAAGTGCAAGGATGGGGGTTCGATCCCTGTACTGCATGTCATGCCAGCCTGGCTCCCAGGCACACTGAGCCAGCCACTGAGACCCAGTGTGGTGGCTCAGGCTTGTAATCCCAGCACTGGGGAGGCTGAAATAGGAGGATCACTGTAAGACTGAGCTGCATAGTGAAACCCTGTGCCAAATACAGGGAAAAAAAGAAAGAAAAAAAAACCCTCTGTCAGTATTATTGTTATTTCTCAATAAAAATAATTTTCCTTAAATGAAAAAAAGACAGCTAGAGTAGTTACATAAAATTTAGACAAAGCCAACTTCAAAATAAGGAAAATAATAAGGGCATTAAAGGTAAGGGGGTCAGGCCAGCAATATAGCTCGGCAGATTAAGTGCTTGCTTAGGTAAGTGCAGGGGCCAGGGTTCAATCCCTGGCACCACATGCCGCACTGGCCCCGCCCCCAGGCGCGCTGAGCCAGCGATGGAGTCCAGGTGTGGTGGCGCATACCTGTAATCCCAGCACTAGGGAGCCAGAATCCAGAAGGATCACTATGAGCCCAAGCTACATAGTGAGACCCTGCACTAAATAAATAAATAAATAAATAAATAAATAAATAAATAGAATAAAGGTAAGGGAGGTCAATTCTCCAAGGACTGTTATGCATATGTAACAGTCCTTAATATGCATCATCATAATAATAATAGACTAATTATAGACTGTCAAAATGAAACAAAAACAGATGAAACTCCAGAAGTGGACAAATGCACTAAGTTTGAGGCTTCAGCTCCTTCTCAGTACCTAACAAATACAGTAGGAGGTAGAAAAATTAGTATGGATAGAGCTGAGCTAAAAAGCACCATCAACCAACTGCATTTAACTGACATTTATAGACTACTCTCCAACAAGAACAGAATACAAATTCATCTCCAGCTCACTTGGATTATTCACCAAGAAATATCTGTGGCCATAAATTACACCACAACAAAGAAAAAGCAGAAGTCACAGGAAGTACACTTTCAGAACAACATGGAATGAAATTAAAAAATCAATAATTGAAACATAGCTAGAAAATGTCAAAATATTTGGAGATTAAACTCCTAAATAATACACAAATAAAAAAGTTCAAGGAAAATGTTTAAATATTTTGAAAGAAGAAAATTAAAATGCAACTTATCAAAATTTGTGGGACACAGGAAAGACAGCACCCAGAGAGGAATTTAAAATAGTACCAGGCTATAAAGTAATTTGATAATTTAAAAAATAGCTAAGTGTGCAAGCCACAAGTTCAAGGGCAGCCTGATCTATATGACACACTGTCTCAAACAATAAAAACTAAACATGTGTCACAGGACCCAATGATAGCACTGGTGAGAACTGCATGCCCAGAAGAGTGAAGGTGGAGGTTCACATAAAAACCTGCCCCTTAATGTTTACTTACAATAGCTTCATTCATGACAGCCACAAACTGGAAACAGCCAATTTGTGGTGGCTGTTCTTGTCATCCTGACTGAGCTAAGAGTTGCCTACAAGAAATTGGATTTGGGGACACTAACTAAATCAGTGGTTTATGAGTTCATAACTGAATGGGATATTAGGGAGTCTAGTCAGAGAAAGGTCACTCAGAGTTTGATTTCGCAGGGTGTAGCTTTTCCATTTTCTTCCTGCTCTCTCTGCTTCCGAGTCACCACATGGTAACTTCCCTCCTCTCTGCCTTGGTACCATGCTGAACGCCTAAAAGCAACGGAGCACACTGACCACGGGCTGAAACCGCTGGAATGATGAGCCAGAATAAATTCTTTCTCCTTTAAGGTTGTATATGTTGTGTATTTGGTCACAGTGGTGAAAAGTTGGCTGATAGGCCATCCACACTTTAGGATATTACTCAACAAAAAGGGCACCTGCGGAAAATGGTGCTGTAGTGGAAAGAACCAACCCGAAAGCCTTTATGGTGTATCATTCATTTACATAATTTTATTGAAATGACAAAGTTATAGAAACAGAAACCAGATGAGTGACTATAAGGCTGGGAGGGGAAGCAAGTATGGCTCCAAAGGGCTATTAGGAGCAGGCCTGGGCTGCTCAAGTGTTTTATATCCTGACTGTAATAATGTCTCTATCTTGGATATGATAACGTATTATGGTTTTATAGGATGTTACCATAAGGGGTAACTGTGTAAAGGGTGCAAGGATCACTCCATATTATTTCTCAAATTTATGTGAATGCAAAATTATTCTGAAAATAAAAAATTTAAGAAAAAACCAAAATCACAGGTATGTAGGTTACATGTACACACTGGTCAATACTTACTGATCTATTATACCCTTACAATCTGTGAAGTTTAAGTTTTCTCTCAATTTAAAAAAATAAAAAGGATGTTCTCCCCTAGCAGCCCAATTTTACTGAGTTTCAGGGTACCAGGGCAAAAGAGTACTAATAGAAAAGAATTTGGGGTAATGCTTGGTAGAAATACCATAATTTCTCACTAATATTTTTTGTGTGCTCCTTAAAGGCTGAGGTAACTTTAACAGAGTTCAACTGTTATTGTACTTCTACTTTTAATTATGTGTATTTATATGCATATTTTTACTTAATATATAAGAATGTAAATATAATACAAATATATATATATATATATATATATATATATATATATATATATAGAGAGAGAGAGAGAGAGAGAGAGAGAGAAGAAAGTCTTAACTTCAGTCTGAGTAACATTCTTTGAAATATATCAGGAAGACTCAATATCTTGAGTAATTCCTTTTTTTCCCTTGCATTAATTGATAATAGTTATAGAACAATGACAATGGTTTATTGGGAGATGGAGCATTTCATAAAGACAATCATTTAATATTATAAATTAAATTATAAATTATATGCTATAAAAGATTTCTATTTAATGTATCAACAACTTTATTTAATAGGCATAAGTTACAGATTGTGAAATCCTGAACTATATGTAGTAAGAAAAATAATTTTAAAAACTAATAACATAGGCTGAAAACAATTTAAGGAAGTCTTTTGTCAATGGAAGCTTTACACTTTTAACTATGTAATTGGTCATTTAGAATTTTAGTGGGTTTTTTTAATGTGGCAAATTCTACTTCATGAGCTTCTTAAATCCTCAGTTGTTTACTAACCCTCAAGTCACCAAAATGGAAAATATTTTTCCAAAAGTATTCAGCCATTCCTTTTCTGTCAGGTCTGGTGCATCTTTTAACCAACTAAGTTGAGTACTTTACAAACTGCATTACCTGATTTAGGACTGCTTCCCCTACCAACACGTAAGATGCCAAAGAATTTTAATATTTCCTAAAGCTTAATAGTTTATAGATTCTTTGCTTAAAGGATGAGATTTCCATATAAGATTTTTTTTACTTTTATATCAACCCAGAAAGAATATTCTTTCATTTCAACATGAATGTACTTTCTAAAAGAAACTAGGAATATTAGAATCACAGGATATTAGAATTGGAGGGTCCTTATAGAAATTTTTGTGCAATCAACTCAATGTCATACAGGTAAGGAAAGGTGAAGTTACTTGCTTACAGCAACTGTTTCAGCTAGTGTGTGCAGTCAGCAAATATTCAGCGCCCTCTACTGTAGAACATGGTAGAGACAGGGACCCAGCAGGGAATAAAAGGGACAAAAACTCTCCTACCCTCATTTATATGCTAATCAAGGGAGAAAGAAAAAAATAAATGAAATACCCAAACCATCCGATAGCCTTAAGGACTACGAAAAAAAATAGAGCAGACAAGGGAAGAATTCTTACAGAAGAGAGCAGTGACTTTAATAAAGGGTGGTCCAAGGAGATCTAAGGGACCAAATGGCACTGAGCAGATATGCAAGACAGGTAAGCAGGAAGTCACCTGTGCCAGGGTGAGGAGTTTTCTGGACAGAGACAACAGCGAGCGCAAGTGTCTGAGGGAGACAGCCTGTTCCAGAAAGAACACCAAGGCCAAAGTGGCCAGAACAGAGCCAGCAAGCAGAGAAGACAGTGTGCTGGGGGAGGAGGGCCGGAAAGGCCTGGCAGGCCATTGGAAGGGCTTAGCTTCTATTCCACGAGACAGGAAGCTGCTGAAGGTTTCTGAGCAGCAGAGTGGCTGGATCTGACTTTGATTGATGTGGAGAATACATGGTAATAGGGTAATGACAAAATCAGATAACGCAGGAAACTATTGTATTAATCCCAGGAGAGACATGATATTGCTTGGTATCAGAGTGCTGCTAAGAAAATTGTTGAGAAAAGGGCAAGTTTGCATTATAAAGAGTAAGCGGCACAACCAGGACCAGACTCCAAGGTTTCTGGCATGTCAGTGTTCTTATTTATGTGTTTGGTTTTTGGTGTGTGTGTGTGTGTATGTGCGTGTGTGTGTGTGTGCGCGTGTGTGTAATTTGGGGGGGGGGTTGGAGGGTTTTTTGTATTTTAGGGAAGGGTCTACAGGGTATTCAGAGTCTGACTACTAGATCAGACTCATAGTGATCTGCCTGTTTACAGCTTCCCAAGAGCTGGGATTACAGGCACGTGCTACCACGTCCAGTTTCAATAGCCTTCTTAGCACACCCCAGGGGCAGGGCTGGCTCTGCAGGATCGAACCTCCGGCCCCTGCACCTTCTTGCAGGCGCTTTCATCTGCAGTGCGTGTGTTTTGAGACAAAGTCTTTCTACATAATATCCTAGCTCAGCCTCCTCAGTGCTGGGATTATAGGTATGTGCCACCACAGCTGGTTCCTTTTTGACACACCACTAGTTGCTGAAGAGAATATTCCCAAGAAATAATTCAACTTCTCAGTCACAGTAAAGGATTAGATTATTGCACTTTTTGTAGTGCTGGGGAAGTGAGTCCAGGTCTTCCTATATGCTAGGCAAGTACTACTGAGCTATACTCTTGAGACCTAGAGCTGCAATTTTTAGTAAAAAAATGAGACACAGCTTATAGTCACTACACTAAGAAAACTTTTGTCATTAGAGTAACGGTTAGGTTGAATACCTAAAGGAAGGAAACTGTAATGACCTGAGCTCTTTGTGTCAGCCAGTTAGCCACAAGTCAGCTAACTGAATTTACGCTGCTAACCAGTCATAGATCCAGGATCCGAACTCTGGTTACCCTTCTCCCTCCAAAATCCATGATACTACTTCAAAGTTTTTACATACATATATTTTCCAATTGCAGACTGTGGTACTGAACTTCATTTATAAAAATAAACATGGTTTTAAAATGGGTTGACTTATATCAAGGTCCCCAAAATGTATTTAATGGAGCATTTGTCTATAAGAGATACTGATATATATTCCTTAAAAATAATTAAATAAGTAACAAAAATAACAAATACCCTGTCTCTTTTGGAGATCTGTAATATAAAAAGACATAATAAAGGACCCAAGCCAGATATGGTAGCACATGTCTATAATCTCAGCATTTGGGAGGCTGAAGTAGAAGGACTGCTGTGAGTTCAAGGCGAGCCTGGGCTACAAAATGAGTTCAAGGTCAGCCTGAACTCCATAACAAGATTCTGTTTCAAGAACCTGAGAAGTGGTGCAAACATAAAACTGTCTACTATACTGAGAGAACCTACTATTCAAGATGCACAATTTAGGAAATGCTGAGCTAAAGATCTACACACTTTATCATAGCACAAGTTCCCCAGAGGCAAGGCAAATGCTTTCTTGGGAGTTACATGCCCAGAAGAGTGAAGAAAGAAGTAAGACTGGGAAACATAACACACCTCAGTTAATCACAGCTCCACGAACCATGAAAGCAACACAGGGAATTATTCAGCCACATAGGATGTACCTGGACAGAGATTAGAAAACTACCCTGGAACAGCCCCTCAGGAAAGAAGAGCAAGGACTTTATCTGCCAGCTCCATTTCCTAATTCTCACCAAGAAATGTACGTTTGACAAGCAAACTCTTACACAGCTGAGTTATCACCTGGCCCCTTCAGCAGCTTCCTGGGAAGCCAAAGCCCACACCCTGTTGTCAGGTGCTTCATTCCTTGAGTAGGGGGAGCCAGAACCTCCAGGGATCCAGGTGGGTTGGGCTGGAAGCTGGAGCTGCAGAGGTTGCACCTAAGCAGGTGCCATCCAGGCCAGAGCCTGACACCTGGGAGAGACAAAAAAGCAGCCCAAAGACTGGGACAAGATGAAGTCAAAACAATGTGAGGGGACACACAGTCTGGGAGAGTGAAAGGGGACAGAATATAGCTTTGAGAGAATGGGCCCAAGAAACAGATGAGAACAAAATATGCCCAGGAGAGGATCAGAGGACGGAATGTACCTTGGCGAGGAATGAGGGACAGAGCACACCTAGGAGAGCTAGGAGAGAACCACAGAGGGGTACAAGGGAACAGAGCATGCCAAGGGACAGCCACTCCAAGAGGTACAAGGGGACAAAATGGACCTAGAAGGGGTAAGGGGAGACCAAGGTGGTAATCTCCCATGATTATTTTTAACCAGCCCATGTTTTCTAGAAGAAAAAAAAAAGTTCTCTGCATAAATAACCAACTTTCCAAGAAAACATGAACCTATAATGGAAGATTTTATCACAAGAAAGGACTTCAAGTGTCATAAAAAGGAGGCCACAAAATTCTTTAGCCAGAAGAAACACAGGCACAAGTCACCTAGGTCATTCTGACATGAGTGGTCACAAGCTCCCTGATAGTATAAAGATAATACATAACCCATGCTTAAAGCCTTTTCCAGTCTACAACAGTTCTTTTCTGGAATATGTAATACATATGAGCAAGGAACCATTTGTACTACTTTTGTCAGCCAATGTAATTGTAATGACACACCTTGTTTTTTAATCTATAAAACTAGCGCTTTGGATAGGTAGCCATGTTGGAGTGCTTAGGCAACTAGAATGTGGTCCTCAGGTGGGACCTTGTTCATATTTAGTGAAGTCCCGAAACTGAGCATCAGAGACCCATATTTACCTTCGCTAGACATTTGCATTTCTTTTCTGGACGGCCACCCTCTCTATCCTGGCCCATTATGTGACATCAGCAACTGCATGTAGGTAAACCAACCAGTAAAGACAAATTATCACAGTTCTTGAGAGTTGCAGGCCTGGAAAATGTCATGAAACTAAGCCATCAAGAAGAAATATGCACCAAATTTCACACATCAATTTACAAATTGCCATAGCCACTGTGAGAAGGTATGCAGCAGTCTATAAATGCTGACCGCCCACCAACACGAACTGCTTCTAAATCAGATCCCTGGCAAGATGGATTTGGAACAACAGTTCTCCATCACCTCTACCAGCCAACTTTTTGAATAGTTATTGTCCATGCTCAATTCTTTGTCTCCTCACTTAACTGGCCTGTTGTGTGGCAAGCAGCTAACGTGGGTCCAGCAACATTCCGACTTGCTGTTGGCACCTTTTCAATGTCCCTCATACATAGCAGCCTGTAGGAAGTTCCAGGTGCCCACTGCCAATTTCTGCCCAGGGCCTCAGGCTAGCGAGAACAGAAGGTGGCAAACCAGGCCACAAGCTCTGCAGGGCCCAGATGGAATCAGCTGCCAGGCTATATTCATGTGAACAGGGGAAAAGCAGAAAAGGCAAAGAATAGAACTGAAGGGAGAGGCCAGGACTCCAAACTTCTCTCAAAATTACATCTAAAATGTTATTTAGAAATTAAATACAAGTCTTTCATTTTGCTTGAAAATAAAATTCAAGCAACAGAGTTCATTTTAAAATTAACGCTCTAGTTATTCTTTGAGGAATATTTGATCAACTACACAGCCAAATTAACGTAATAAATTGATTTTACACTACCAAAATAGAGATTAATGATGGTACCACTCATATTTTAAACAAGGAAAATATTTTTCAGAAGGAAAAATGATTCAGAGAAAAAAAAATCACAAGCAAGATGTAAAAACAAAAGACAATGCCATTATTTCTATTTTAAATCAGGGCATAAAAAGTAAATTTTCCTGCATATAAATTAAGAAGAATAATGCAGGGCCCACAGTGCACTCTGTGGTTATCACAGTGATGCTTTTAGCTACATCAGGGGGCTGGCATGACTGTTTTTCTCTAGGACAGGGATGTACTCGCCACGCATATGGCATAGCCCTGAATAAAAGACAGTCTCCCTGTGTACAGAGCACAGTTCAATTCTTACAGGCCAATTACTCATTTTTTCATTAAATCCTATCAACCCGCTGTCACATTATTTGTCATCTGTTCATGTTACCAGGGAAAATCCCTGTTTTTTCTATATTACATCATTCATGTAGTAAATCTGACTCCAAGTATGTGTTTGTCTATGTGTTTCCCATACTAACCAATTCTCTACCCTGGATATGATCTGAGTGTGCTACACTTTAATTCTGATATCATGGGTTTGGGGCTCAGTCCCACAAGGCTCCAATTGTGATGAGTGAGTGGTTCCCCAGGTTTCTACACTCCTGTCCCACTTAGCTACAAGTCAGGGTCCCCACAACACTATCTCTGAGTGTGATAATTTGCTAGAATGACTCATAGAACTCAGAGAAACACCTTTCTTATGGTTACCAGTTTATTATAAAGGGTAATAGGAAGGACACAGATAAGCAGCCAGTGAAGATGCACATAGACTGAGGCCCAGCAGGGTCCTGAGCACAGGAGCTTCTGTCCTCATAAAGGTCAGGGACACCATCCTCCCAGCACATCCATGTGTCCACAGCCTGGAAGCTTTTTGAATTCCACAGCATAGGAAATTTTATGGCTTCATCACATCAGATGATTATTAACTGAATTTCAGCCCCTGTCCCCGGGGGTGGGGTGGGGTGGGGTGCTGGTAGTAGTGGTGGTGGTTAATAACAATTAGAAGTTTCTAGGCATGGCTTGCAAACTCCATCCTAAAACAAGATAGGAGCCCACCAAGAATCATCTCATGCAAACAAAATTATTCCTACCAAGAGGCAATTTGAAGAGATTGAAGAGCTCTACATCATGTCAGAAATTAGGATCAAAGACCAGCAGAACAAAAGAAGTACCCCTAATAAAGCAGGATATTACAAAGCTTTGAGGAGCTGTGAACAAGGAACTGGAGATGAAGATCTAACTCATATTTCTTATTAATCCACAATATCACAGCATCTCAATATACTTTCATTACAGGTTGAAGTCTACAGACTGGCTTAACTGACGGTGAGTGGCAAGCTGCTCCCGCAGGACATGTGAGAAAGCACAGTAACCAGGTGGACAGACCACCCCAGGGCCACTTCAAGTCCACCTGTAAACCAAAATGTCCTGAATGGAATGTCAACACTAATGACCTTTCATTCCAAAGAGCCTTTGTGTCCTTGACTTTATTTTCTTGGCCTCTTACTTCTAATACCATATCTGTGTCCATCTTATTGGGGTCTGCAGCACTGTACACTAAACACAAAACTAGACATGAGTTTTTAATTCCATTACATGTCAACTACAGAGCCTTATGTGGCACATAGATAAATATTTGCCAAAAGGAGGGTTTTTTTGTTATTGTTTCTACTTCAGACTGCCTTAAAGGCAGAGCTGGTACAGCATCTGGAGCTGGGAATCGAACCGCGGTCCCATGTGCCTGCCTGCATTTACCCAAGCAGCACTTTAAACAACTGAGCTATCCAGCAAAGCCCCACTGCCAAAAGGAAGTAAAATTTTAAAGTATACATTATTCAAAAGGTTTTATTTTTGTGAAAAACAGGAATAAACACTTCAAAGCCAGAGATTATATGTAAGATAATTACAGGACTAGCATCTATGCCTTACTACCTGTCAGTTAAGCCAAGGCCTCAGGTTATGACATAACGGGTAAGTCCACCCCCTCGGACCTCTGACAGCCTCCGGCAGTGTCGCAAAATATTCAGGATCACATGAAACCTCTTGTCAGCCTTCAGAGTTGTGAACTCCTTTATGTCAGCTTCCACTATAAAATAATGACCTGAAAATAAAGATACGAAAGCTAACTTTTTTAAGACCAACTTTTAAGGTAAGTGTTTAAGGTACTAAATTGTGAATACGAATGACATTAATCACTGTTGTCACTATCCGATTAAAGTAAGAAATTGTGTTCCTACTAAAACAATAATTATTCTATCAACTGAAGTTGCATATTACAGCATGTAGCATTTTAGCATGGCAGCCCAGCTCTTTAGCTCCCTAGCTACCTCTTGGTGTCTCCTGAACCACTCATTTTTCCATAGGTATTATGCAGTAGAGGTTAACAGAAATGAACTCATAGCGGCTGTCACTGGATGACTTGTATAAAGTAGGCACTCTGCCTAAACTACAAAATGGAATAAGGAAAGCTGGGCACAGTGGCCCCTGCCTGTAATTGCAGCCATCAGGAGACTGAGGCAAGAGAGTCATGAATCAAAGCCCAGTGGGGGAGATATAGTGAGCTCACTGCGAGCCTGAACTAAATGGCAAAACCTTCCCTGAAAAGGGACTGAGAGGGGAGATAAGGACATTATAAAGACTAAGGCTTGTAGCACATTAACTGGTACCAGTATGTGCTACAAAAGCATGATCAACTGTTAGCACTACTACTCTACTTCTCAAAATATTGGGTAGAGTTTCATAATAGACTCTGGAGCAGCGTTTCTCAGCTTCAGCACTGCAGACATTCTCAGGGCTATTCTGTGCATTGTAAGGTAGTGTCTCTGTCCCCATCCCAGGTATAACCACGAAAATATGTTCAGCATGACAAATTGCCCCAGTTGGAAAATCACTCATAGTTGAAGAGTAAATTCTTCCATTAGAATTTTCTAGCATAAGCTTGGTTTCTCATGATTAATTATTCTCCAAACAAGTGACACACACGCAAATATACAGTATCATTTTACCTTTAGTATCCTTTGTTTCTTCATTAATAAATCTTTGATAGAGATTTCTAGTTATAGAGTTCATAGACTTCTTCGATTGATGAACAATCCTGTATTTGCTAACTACTGCTTTATTGATTTCTTTAATAACATCATTAATTTGAGAATAGGTTAAGCGGGATTTCATGTACCTGTAAAAAAGTATATAGTTGTTTTTAAATCATTATACAAATTACTTTCTTTGAAAAACATAAATACTGTACCTTGGTACCATATCAAAGCATTCTTTATAAAGGACCGGCCAAATAGCTTAGTGGATTAAAGCGCCTACGAGCAGGTGCAGGGGCCAGGGGTTCGATAACCAGGCCTGCCCCGTGCCAGCCCCGCCCCCAGGGCATGCTGAAT
This sequence comes from Octodon degus, assembly GCF_000260255.1. Classification (NCBI taxonomy): domain Eukaryota; kingdom Metazoa; phylum Chordata; class Mammalia; order Rodentia; family Octodontidae; genus Octodon; species Octodon degus. The sequence goes on along the minus strand of NW_004524579.1, from coordinate 27,531,696 downwards.
TGGCGAATGAGACTGGGTGTAGTGGCACATGCCTGTAATCCCAGCAGTTGGGAGGCTGTAAACAGGTGGATCACTACAAGTCCAATCTAGTAGTGAGACCCAGAATACCCTGTAGACCCTTTCCTAAAATACAAAAAAAAAGTACCCTTTAAAAAAAAAATTATATCAACTGCTGAGTAGTCCAGACACATCTTACTATCTAAAAATTGAAATAACAACATACTAATGCATACCTTCTGTAATTATATCTGAATGCGTTAATCTCTACTTTACACCTACACAGTATTAACACTACAACTTAGAATAAGGTCTCAAATTCTAATTCAAACAGACTGAATAACTGCAAAATGTAACTGTATCAAACATTTTTAAGGTGTTCAAAGGAAAGAAAATTTTAAATGTTGAGCAAGTATACAACTGAAAAACTCTTTATGTGTGTAAAGAAGGTTTAAAAAAAAAAGAAGAAGGAAAAGTAGACAAAACCAGAAGAAAGAAGATGACAATTGAGACCCAGGACTCACAAGGTGTGGGAGGCTCAATAACTCCAGGCCTCCAATCCTATTGCAAGTGGGTTTCCCGGTTCCTCTTCCCCTATCTCTACTGAGCTAAGCTCCTAATTCTTCTTACCCCGCCTATTTCCCATAAGTCTCCTGCTATGTCCCGGAGGTGGGACTTCCTGTCATAGCCCGGTTGCCTAGTTACTCGCGCCTTTTACCCGCCTAGGTCATTTCCCTATGCCTCCACTATATATACCCAGCACCTCCCCTGAATAAACGAGACTTGATCAGAATCCTGTCTTGTCTCCATTTCTCGCGTCTCCTGTCCTTGTCCCCTCCTCAATTCCCCGCTCCTCTCCCAGGTGACCTTCATTGACTGACCTGCTGGTTCGGGACAAGTGGTGCCCAACGTGTGGGCATCTGGTACGGAGGATACAGAGACGGAACCGTCGGAGAGAGCCGGCAAGAGAGAAAGTAAAAGAAGCCCGCGCCACAGTTGCCTGCTGCGACGTTTGAACCTCAGTAAGCAGACGGAACCCCTTCCCCCTTCTCTTCGGCAATGGGACAGGCATTAAGTGAACATGAGATATTTGTAGAAAGTTTGAGCAAAGCACTAAAGGCGCAAGGAGTAAAGGTTAAAATTAAGGATTTGTGTCAATATTTTGAATATATTAAACAAGTTTGCCCATGGTTCCCTATTGAAGGAACTATTGATCAGAGGCAATAGAAAAGGGTTGGTGATGCCCTTAAGGATTATTATGAGACTTTTGGACCTGAAAAGGTCCCAGTTACGGCCTTTTCCTACTGGAATCTAATTGATGAAATCTTATCCCAGAGACACTGTGACCCGGTTGTTGCTAATGTGATAAAAAAAAAAAAAAAAAAGAGTGAAAATATACTACAGGGACAAAAAGGTAAAACTCATCTTAAAGGACAAAGAACCCCCTAAGGGTGTGTGCCCTCCTGTAAAGGAACAGAATCTTGAAATCGAAACCAGGAAGCCAGAACCACCAAATTCCAAATTATAGCCCGAGGAGAAAATTAACCCCTTTGATTTAGAAGGAGCTACGCTCAAAGTTAAAAAAATATATCCCAAACTATCAAAACCTCTTCAAGTTGAAGCCAATTATAATGAAGTTGATTGGGACGAAATGGCGGAGGAAGCCACTCGGTATCAGGACCGAGATGGGCTGCCCGAGGTTCAGCGCCCTAGGCCATATAGCACTGATCCCAGCACGCCTCCTTCGGCGTGCTCGGCTTCTGACCCCAGAAAGGAATTAAAAGGCAAAATTGAACTTCTCAAAGAATAGATAAAATTAGAGAACGAGCACCAAGACCTCATAATCCAATTAGAAAGATTAAAATCAGGAAAACCCAAAAATGAAAGTATAACTGGACCAAAGGACCCCTGTGTTCAAAGGCCACCCGTGAGGGGCGCTATCCCCCAAAGCTTCCTCTTGTTAGACCCACCCATAGATCTAGATAAGGCAGAAGTATTTCCAGTATCAGAAACAACAGGCACTCAAGGACAGATTTGGCACCATTACACTAGTTTCGATTTTAAAGTACTAAAGGAACTAAAAGCGGTGGTTGCCCAATACAGAGCCATGGCTCCATACACCACAGCCATTTTAGAAACTGTGGCCGACAATTGGCTTACTCCCGAGGACTGGCAGGCATTAGCCAGAGCCACCCTCTGGGGGAGTGGGGGGGGGGTAGGAATTATCTCCTATGGAAGTCTTCCTGCATGCAGGGAGGCAACCACAATGATAGCTTCACTGTTGATATTGGATTTGTTACCTTCACCAGCTGCAATCACATACTTAACTACAGTAGCCCTATTTGCCCAAAAAAGGGACACGTATTTGTATGTGGGGGAAGTTTAGCCTTCACATATTTACCTAACAACTGGACAGGACTCTGTGTCATGGCAATTGTATTGCCTGATATTGATGTCATCTCTGGTAATGATCCCCTACCCCTTCCCAGTTTAGATTATGCTATGGGCCGCACAAAGAGGGCAGTCCAGTTTATCCCTTTATTAGTGGGGCTAGGAGTCATGGCGGCCATGGGGACAGGCACAGCAGGGTTGGGAGTAGCCATACATTCTTATACCAAATTATCTAATCAGCTGATTGATGTTCAAACACTGTGTGGCACTATCCAAGATATCCAAGACCAGATAGATTCATTAGCAGAAGTAGTCTTGCAAAATAGGAGGGGCTTGGACCTTCTAACAGCAGAGCAGGGAGGGATCTGCTTGGCTTTACAGGAACGCTGCTGCTTCTACCCAAACAAGTCCACTACTGTTCAAGATAAAATAAAGAGACTTAAAGAAGATCTTTAGAGGAAAAGAGAGCTATTTGAAAACCTTTCTGGAGCGCATGAAATGGAGTACTACTCTACCTTCTCCCCCTATTGGGACCCTTGATTGGACTATTAATACTTTTATCAATAGGACCCTGTCTTTTCAATAGGCTGATGACTTTCGTTAAACAACAATTGGATGCGGCCTTGATGAAGCCTATTCAGGTCCATTACCACAGGCTTAAGATGACTGAAAGGGAAAACTACGCTGGAATACAACCAGCTTATGATGATGAAGGTCCGGAGACCTCTTAGTTCTCCTACCTTTGGTGAGATGGTCAAGCTAGCCAGAGATGGGTAATGAGGGGCATACACGAGACACCACTCACCGCCTAAGACAGGAACGGGACCTTTTGCCGTCCTGGTCTCCTATGACAGGTAAGGTTTGAGTCGGGTCCATGTAGAGGATGCCTCGACCTAAGACAGGCACTACCCCCTCAAGGGAATCAACCGTCTAAAAAGCCGTATTTTATATACATATATAAAAGTAAAGAGGGACCTGTGGGAGGCTCAATAACTCCAGGCCTCCAATCCTATTGTAAGTGGGTTTCCGGGTTCCTCTTCCCCTACCTCTGCTGAGCTAAGCTCCTAATTCTTCTTACCCCACCTATTTCCCTTAAGTCTCCTGCTATGCCCCGGAGGTGGGACTTCCTGTCATAGCCCGGTTGCCTAGTTACTCGCACGTTTTTTACCCACTGAGGTCATTTCCCTATGCCTCCACTATATATACCCAGCACCTCCCCTGAATAAACGAGACTCGATCAGAATCCTGTCTTGTCTCCATTTCTCGCGTCTCCTGTCCTTTGTCCCCTCCTCAATTCCCCGCTCCTCTCCCATGTGACCTTCATTGACTGACCCGCTGGTTCAGGACAATGAGGCAAGAGATATAAAGCATTAGAAGCTTTAAATGTAAGCACAACCAGTGGGTAAGGAGCTCTTTTTTATTGGCTAGTTCAAATTCTTTCAAACATCTTCTCTTCAACTCTGAGTTTCACCTGTCAGCCTGGATCTCATTCTTGTCTGTCCTTATTATCACCACAGGTCTAGTCTTAGAATAACAATGGGAGATTCTGAGTTTGGAGGGGTTTGAACACACCAAGACCAAACTCAATGATCTGCCTCAGTATAAATTGTGAGTTCATTATCTTCAACTTTTGTCAAAGAGTTTCTGTTTGAAGTGGCAGTTTGGAATCAAAAGTTCTTTAATGGGGGCCGGGGAGATGGCTCAGTGGAATAAGCGCTTGCCTGGTAAGCACAAGGGCCTGAGTTCAATCCCTGGTTCTGCCAAAGAAAAAAAGTTGTTTAACATAAAGCAACAAAGGAATTTAAAGGAGAATGTTCATCTTTCCAAAAGTACTCATTTTTATTATTTTTCTTTTCAAAATTCAGTTTTGCCTATCTGCTTTTTCTAACTACTATTTTCAAACTCTTGAGACCATTCCTTTCAATGCAACTGATGCACTGAATCAGTTCTACACAGAGTCTGAGCTTTGAATTCCCCAGTCTTCCCAAGTATGCCCTTTATTTCTCAATGTTCATCCTCTATCCCTGCCAACATTTCCCACTTTAATTCCATCTTCAGTATTTAAATAAGTAAACAGAAGTTTATCCTAATCTCATTTATTATATAACTCCTTACTTTAAAAATTGAATATTCTACCATAGCTATTCCAATGTCCTTCAATTCTTCACAAAAGCATTGTCTACACTTGCTTTTACTTCACTGTTCCTTGTAGTCCTTTGAGCTTCCCTTTAACTCAGCTGATAACCAGCAACTGCAATAAGCAAATCTGAACAGCATCAAAGTGTCAAAGCATTTTCATGGAAATAAAGCTATCAATACAGGAAATGACACCCCCCCAAAAAAAAATTAAAGAGAAATGTCAATCATTAGTCAGGATTATAAAATAGCCAGATAGCTTTCAAGTGACCAACTGGAAACAATTTCTAAAGCCGCAGGTAATGCTGGCAAAGGTAAGAGGAGAAGGGTATTCTTACGTACCACTGACAGAAATAAAAACTAGGGTGTAGAGCTCTGACATGTAAAGAGACAAAAAGCCATCATTCCATCCCTCACAAGAACAAAATGAAAACCAGTACAATAGTTCTTCCAAAAGCTGTTACAGACCTGAGGTTACAGACCAAAGTACTCCCCCAAAAGTGGAGAAACAAGAAAATACCAAAAATCACAGCTTTCTAATGAAAACAGGAGACTGAGAAACAACAAGCAATTAAGACAAGGACCTCAATAAACTGAGCTAAGCTCTAGGAAAATCTGAACAGAAGAGAAAGTGGCTCACTGAAGTCTGCCCAGGGAAGTTGAGGCACAAGGTAAACCCGTTCTCCTGACATCAGAAGCCTAGCTAAAAATTGCACCCACAGTGTTTCCAAGGGCAAAAATCTGGGTAAATTGAGATATGCTATAGGAAGCTGGGGTACAAGGGAAGTTTTGTTCTGACCAGAGGCCTAAGTGAAAACAGCAACTACATCATTTCACTCTCATGTACCCACCTAAATAGCCCACTGTTTACTTTTCACTCATTGCTGGGACAAAATACCTGATGCTCATAATTAAGGAAGGAAAGGTTTATTTAGCTCAGTCTGGAGGTTTCAGTCTATATTCAGCTGGCTCCAAGGCAGAGTGTCATGTGGCAGGAAGCAGTCATTCGTGGTGGCAGCAAAGAGCAAGAGCAAATGAGAGTAATGGCAGCAATGATGGCAACAGAGAGCAAGTCTGTCTCCCTCATGTTGCATTCAAACTATCCACCCTAGGCTGGGTGTAGTACTCACACCCATAATCCCAGCAGCACTCACACCCATAATCCCAGTGGATCATGAGTTAATCACAAACTCTAACGTCTGCCCAATGACTGCATGAGGCTTTGGGGGGGACAAATAGACACAAGCCATAGCACCCGCCAAAGTCTGCATGTAAACCCTTGAATGTGGGAAGCTTGTCAGTGTCCTCTCTGGAGCCTCTCTCAGCTGGTGAAAGAGGCTCTCTTCTGATAAACTATGCCTGGTTCATTCCCCGATGCTGTGTCTGTGGACTTCATTCTTCTTCATTCTCAGGCCAAGAGCCCAGAGGGAAGAGAAAACTAATAGTACTAGGAGCAGAAACCACTGGAACTAGCACAGGAATAAACAGTAGCTGGCAAACTGCTCAGGCTCACTTTGGACTGGCTTGAGACTTGAAACTCCTAGAGTCACAGTGCTTAGATAACAGCACAGACTCAACCAAGCATGTGGTACCAGAAACAAATAAAAAGGAAACACACACTCTTCATTCAATTCTCAGCTACAAGTCACACTCAGTTTACTTAAACCCACAGCAAAACCGAAGTTACTTCTGAGATGTAACTCTGTATCACAGAAAGGTCCCAGAGAGCGACAAGCAACAATCTGATTTATCTACACTCCAGAGCTTTTACAACTAAACAAAAATCATGATTTTAAGCATTTCAAACAGAAAAAAATACTCTTCATTTTCCCAGTACAATGTAAAAGTATTGTAGACAAGATGGATATTTGAACACAGCATATGACCAAGTCTTATAATTTAAACAATCATTATTACGTTGACTGCTAAAGAGTTTGACATTAAAATTTATCTTATATACTCACGAAGGAATTCCATTGAATTCATCAGTAGATATAAACAGCATTTCTTTAACAATGTTTTGTTCTTTTGGAGGCTTCTTTTTGGGTTCAGGTTCCTCAACTTTGACTGGCTCTTCAACATCAAGATCTGATCCACTAACCCTACAGAGTAGAGTATGTATATAATTGTCAGAATAAAGCAGCATACCAAAAATGTTTTCAACTGAAAATAATCAATATCCAACGTATAACTTTCAGATATAATAATTTTTTATCCAACCGTTTCTTCTACCCCTACACCTCCACTATGAAGACCTAATAATGAAAAGAATATTGAAAATTTCCTTATATCTTCAATAAAATAGCTACATTTACTTACATACCCAAAATATGGTGTATGTAGGATATGTATTACACTTTTCTCCCTAATACTGTTGATAGAACCTCCTCATATATGCTAGGGAAGTAGCCAAATGTTCTACCACTGAGCTACATGCCCAGACTTGTTTTTAATTTTAAGAAAGAGTCTTACTAAATTGTGCAGGCTGATTTTGAACTTCCTATGTTCCAGGCTGGGCCTCCCCAGTAGCTGGAATTATACATGTGAATAACCATGCCTGGCTTATGCTAGACATCTTCATCAAAAGTCCCACTGGCTCATGAAAGGCAGAATATACAAAGTTGAACTATCTTAGCTCTCAAACAGCACCTCTTCTAACTGCCATAGAGCCGATGTACAATATCTGCTATCTTCCACTTCTTATACCTTATCACTGGTTGTTAATCATTGCCTACTGCACGCTCATTTCAATTGCTAGTAATAACTATGGGCCATCCTTGGATTCGTTCTGCCCAATTTTATTGAATGAGAAGCCTAATATGACCTCTGTTCCACTAGTAATGAAGTCTATAAACAGGCTGTAGCTTCTAAGTCAGTGATGGCACCAACAGCCCCCTGCAGCACATGTACTGCAGTTTTACCACCACTGTTCTAGGTTAAGTGCCAGGGAAGGAGCAGACTTCTGTTGCCATAGTGGCTTTCAGAAAAAAGACACTGATACAGAAAACAGTAGATCCAACACAGAAGAACCCAAAAGGATCCCTGGAAACATGACAAATGAGAACCCAAAATGTCAGCAGAGAACCAGAAAGAGCATAGCCAGGCCTCACTAGTGTTTATGGGCTGACAAAACTGTCCACTGAGAAGGTGCCGTCACCCTAACATGAATGCTAATGTCAGACTCTTATGGATAAAATGAATTTTTCCTGTACTTAACTTGATTATGTGCTGAGGAAATTCCCAGTTGTTTCTACAGGCCCTGCCATGTGTACCAGTGAAAAACACCATCTCAATCTACAGAAAGACTTCACTTTGACCCAGTCCTGAGACTGACGGTAGGCCATCCTGAGCTCCTGTTCTCCTAGTCACAGTCATGCTGGGTAGCCAATGTCTGCCCTGACAGATACCCTCTGATGACCCCTGACTCCTACCATTAACTCATGACCTTTCCCAGTGGTCTCCTCTTCTTGCAGGAAAATTCAAAGTACCTTGATCATGTCTAGGACACTGATGAGCTCCTCCTGGAGACCCTCAAACATGAGCACTATAGTGACCCTTTTCCTACATTCCAAGACTTGTGTATGCCTTTCAACTTTTCAAGTTTAATCAATTTCTCTTTATGTAAAGGCAAAATTATCATAAAGGCCAGGAGAGTGATTACCTCTGTGACAAAAGGAGAATACACTAGGAAAAGTATTGTAATCTATTGGTAATATCCTGTTTCTTAACCTGACTAGTAGAGGTTTATTATCTTTCAATTTTTATAAATATTTTAACCACTTTCCTATATGTGGCACATTTCATAAATTAACCTAGCTATGAAATGTTTTTATTTATTCAAAGCACTGTTTAGAGCTAAAATTTTGGTGTCAGAGGACTAGAGATATGGACATGGAAAAACACCATGCTTGAAAGACAGCGCATAGGACTTCTTAAGTCATAAAGAAAAAAGATAGGGGCCAGGGAGATGTCTCAGTGGAATAAGCACTTCCCTGGCAAGTGCAAGGACCTGAGTTCAATCCTTGGTTCTGAAAAAAAAAAAAAAGAAAAAGAAAAAAGATTATGGAAGATCCTATTCAGAGCCAGGCAATAAAAACAAGGCAGAGGTAGAATGGATGGCAATGGCTAGCAGAGCATGACAGGATGAAGATGCCACATCCCTGCCCAGGTAACAAGAGAACAAGAGCAGCAGTTTGGGTGGACAGGTAAGAAGACAGGCAGCGAGTTCAGCCCTAGACTTGCAAAGTTTGAAGAGAAAAAATTCCCTCAACAAATTCCAAGGAAGCCACAAAATCCCCAGAAATAGCTATCACATCAAGGCTAGAGCTGAACATTTGAGAGCATTGACACTGGGATCAGGTAAGCAGGAATACAGTGGCTCTAATTTAAGAAGGAAGAAAAGCAGAGGTAGCCATCTCAGGATGTGGGCTGATGGGCGAGAAAGCATAGCCAAGGTGCACAACACAATCTCAAAATAAACGAAGAAATCAATGTGAGATATGGAAAACAAAATCAGGTCTAAGAAAGGATTTCTGGCTTTTCCGCAAACTGCAAACAATCAGTTTTACGAGCATGGTGGTAATGACAGCCAAAAGCCAGACATTAGGGCCTCTGGGAGAAAAGCAAGCACGAACATACACGGCCAATGAAGAGACGGAGAGAACCAGGATGGAGGTGAGGGACAGAAGAAGAGCAGGCTTATTATTCCTTTGGCTATTTTTCAGAAGAGAAGTTTATCAAGCTTATTCTTACCCTAAGGCCATCGTTCTTAAGGGTCAAGGGAATTTTGCTCATAAAAGACATTTGGACCATCTGAAGACCTTCTTCATTGTCACAACAAAGAACTGACCTCAAAAGGTAATGAAACCAAGGTTTAGAAACTGCTCTAAGGGACAGAACTAGCAGGAAGAAAGTCTGTGGAGCCTGCTCTCAAAAAAGGGGACAGAGGCCTGGGAGATGGCTCAGTAGAATAAACACTTGCCTGGCAAGGGCCCAAGTTCAATCCCTGGTTCTGCAAAAAGGGGGGGGGGGCATGTCCTGCAGATCTAAGATAAGAAAATTAGTCAAGACGCGTTCACACTGTTTCTGGTACAAGTGACAAAAACTAAGTAATCAACAAAACTGCAGGTATGTGACTGAGTAAAAGGCTTTGAGGTGTTTGTTTTCATGGGTTTATAAATCCAAACAGTAAAAATAATTATGAATATACTTACAAGTTCTGTGATACTGTTACTTGAGGCAAATGGGGAGGAATGTTTTCGTTCATATGTTCCACATCTTTATAATCTTCTTCAAGAGATTCAAAGAGTTCCTAAAAGTTTTTTAAAATACTCATGAATAAGCCCCTTTCCTTGCTGTGAGTGTCCTAAGATATTGTAAGACAAGGAAGACTATGAGCAACCCCGGGGGTGAGAGGGGAGAATGTTGACTTCTAGAGCTGTTTTTTGGATGGGGATACATTTTTCTCTATTGGATTTTTAGAAAACAATCCCTATAATTGCATTACAATTACAAAGCAAGGTTGAGATTTAAAGGTTTAAGTCTCTCCCAAATATTTTAACCTTGACAGGCAACCAAGAAACAGATACAAACTTCTGATCATTGTTTTTCATCCTGGCAAGTTGTTTTTATTGAATAGCACACATTCTCCATGTTACCTGTATGATAGCACCAGAGCGAGAACGTCCTTACAGATGACAAGCATGCGGTGCTGCATGGAATGATTTCCACACTAGTATTTGTATATTCCACTTTAATATTTTTTTCTTGATCATAATTGTGTGGGGTTTTTTTCCCCTTAACTTTCACTAGAACTTGAGGCACTGAATGTGTGCAAAATTTAATAAGAAAAATATTCTATGCTTTTGGATTTTTGTCATCTGACATTCACTTTTCCCCTGAATATTTGTTAGGCCTGCAACAAATGCTGGGTATTCTTGGGTAGGTTAGAATTAAAAATACCAATATGGGCTTTTAATTTATGACAGCTTTCTTTTGAAGAGCTAAGTGATATTCATTGACACTAATTTACTTTTGACTCAGAGTAAGACAGGCACAAGCATGCCCATTGCTATAGCTAAAAATCCTCACAGAGTCCAAGGATAACAAAGTTGAATGGGGCCAGAGGCTACTCTGTTCAATTCTATTGAATACTTCAGTGGTTCTAACAACAGCATGAGGTTAATTACAGTGCAGACTGAGTATTTTCTCATTAGGAAGTACACAAAACTTGTACTACTTGAAATTAATTAGAAGTATTACTTAGAACAAAATGCACACGTATGCCTTAAGGCTTTTATTGGAGAATGTTTATACTATATAAAAATATGGAAATGCAGAAAGAAAAAAGAGCTTGCAAACAGTTCAGTTGAAATGAAGATCCTGGACTCCAAGAGGGCCAAGCATGCCCATTGCTATAGCTAAAAATCCTCACGGAGTCCAAGGATAACAAAGTCGAATGGGGCCAGCTGGTTTACTCAGGCTGACACAGGTAGGAAGAACAGCCAAAATGAGCATCCACATCTCATCCAAGGCTGGTGTTCTTTATACATCACACTCCTAGGGTACCATCTGTTGACATTAAACCTACCAAGAATGATTCAAAAAATCTTTTTTCTTCTTCCCTACAAAGTGTAATTCCTCTGGCTGTCAGCAGGAATAGCTCCAAAGCCCCAGATTCCACTATAAGGGGAACATAAAACCAAATGGCACTCTGCACCATTAGTAATCTTTAAGTTTATAATGATAAACTTAAAGATCTTACAAATTACCTGCTGATTAGTTTTATTTGTTGCCTTTTGTTTCTTGATTAGAAAAACATTACCTTGAGGGAACTGTTGGTTTGTTCTTGATACTGAATTTCCATTTCAAATTTATTTAGAAGTTCATTTACTATAATGATCTCTTCTCCTATTTTATTTAATATAGTTTTCAATGTAGGCTCCTGGCCTGTTACAAGAAAAGACAAAGTAGGAAACTAAGTATATACCATATATGTAAAATAACATAAGAAAATTCATGAAAACTCTTGGAATAGCCAGCCAAGCCTTAGAGACATAGAGGGTAGAGAAAGGACATGTTCCAGTCCTGTCCTCATTTCCATAGATAATCTAAAAACCTCAATTTAAAGTACCATGGAAGAGGATTGGGGAGAGGCATTTACAAAATGTCCCTGGCAAATTTTTCCACTATAATAAAACATCTACATTTACTGAATATATGTATTAAAAAAAAAAAAAAAAACCTTTCTACAGGCCTAGCTGAGCTTTCCTGAGAATTAGAATTCAATCTCCAAGGGATCCAATGTGAAAAGGGATCCTCAGATGAAATACCATTGTGAGCTGATGCTGCGGTATCTCCATCCTACAGAGGGCCGAGGGAGGCTGAAGAAAAGGCTTTCGGCCTCAGCAACTGGATATACTTCACCTTAAGGAGCACAAGATCCCAGATTTTGAAGTCTCAAACACAGGGGATTGGAAATGAGAAGCTCAAATGGGGTCAGGATCCTGCTTCTGAAAGTATGTTCTGAAAGAGCCTAAACAGACTAGGGAAATAAGCTTATGATTTGGATTGGCCTCAGGAGTGTGTGCGGAGGGAGTGAGGGCAAGAATGAGCGTTCTCTGTGGAAATTCAGATATAGATTTGGAATTCATATTTCCACCACCTACACTACTCATAGCTGCTAATCAGAAGAGAATAATGTACAAAGTCATAGGATAGTGGTAACTTTGGGATATTTAGAAAATAAATTGCAGGACATATAAAAAGCAGCATGTTTTTTGGGCCGGACAAAGAGCTCAGCAGATTAAAGCGCCTGCTTAGGCAGACACAGTGGCCAGGGTCCGAGCCTGGGCATGCCGTGCCAGCCTCAACCCTGGGATGCGCTGAGACCGTGATTGAGACTGGGCATGATGGCGCACACCTGTAATCCCAGCTCTTGGGAGGCTCAACACAGGTGGATCACTTTGAGTCCAGTCTACATAGTGAGACCCTGTAGACCCTGTACCAAATACAAAAACACACCAACATGTTTTCATATCATCTCCCCAGACCAACCTCCTAACACCCCTCTCTAGCTTCATAAATTTGATGAAAACATCAGAGTCCCTTCCTCCGTAGAAATACAAAAAGTAATAATTTAAGAGAACAAAAACACAGAAAACAATTACCTTTACAATTAAATCTTTCCCTCTGCATTTCCAGCAACTAAACAAGATACATACAAATAAAAGCATACTTCAGCCATTTCGGTAGATTATGGAAGCTGTAGAGTTAATATGATTTTAGTGGAAAGTCAGAGACAATAGTACCTGCCTAAGGCTACTACAAACATAAGCAAAAGTACATAGTAAGTGCTACAATAGGCATTCTTTTTTTTTTTTTTTTTTGCCATTCCAGAGATCAAACTCAGGACCTTGTGCTTGCCAGGCAAGCACTTATGCCACTGAGCTATACCCCTGGCCCTGCTACTATTCATCATTCTAATGAAGCATGGATTATTTTATCTAATGGAGCAATGTGAATTGTCTTTGACATTCAGCTTATAACCACTAAAACAAGAATTCTGATGTTCCTACAGCGAGTAATTTCAGAGGGTAAAATAACTAGTTGGATATAGTTCTCTCTTCCCTATCTACTGGTATCTCAAACAATTTTTGTTTTTATTTTATGAAACAATAAAAAATTTTCATAACCAAGTAAGAAGAGAAAAGATAATTATTTAGTCACCTCAATTTTAGGATTTTCATTACTAATGTACAGTAATACAATCAATTGAACAAAATCACTCCTTTTGATAGGATTCATCTACAAAGTTACAGCAGTAAAAGTGCAAATTACCAGGCTTTATTAAGTAGGCTATGGAAACAAACTGCCTTCCCCAACTACAAAATAACAATTGTCCAGTGTAGTAATCTAATAGGTCTGCAGTTTCAACCAGGCCTCTATTTTGGAGGATCATCTGAATCTAGTATTACAGATCTCCAAATTATAGTGGCACCTTGTTCATGCACACGTCTGTTCGTGAACAATTTGGTTCACAAACAAAAGCATTTGGTTTTGGGGGTTTTTTTTCCATAATTTTATTGAGAAACAAATAGCAATGAGACAGTTTCAAATCTGATTAGTAGGACAGTTTCAATAATTAATACATTGCATACTGTTGTCTTAGTGGTAATTCATTGTACAAGATGCAGACACGATATCCTGTTCACAAACACTATTAGAACAAATCTTTCTATTCACTGAATTACAAGAATATAGCTGTATATCTACCCTTACTATTTTGAATATATAGATACAAAATGGACGTTCATTTTTATCCCATTTTTTTTGTTTAGTTTTGTCATTTAAATATTATAGGTGTGTGAATTCAGCAAAATATTCCAAAACAGTCCAGTAGTCCATAACAGTAGTGGTAAGACTGGCGATGTCAGAAGTTGTTGACTTGAGCCTTTTACAGCTCAGCATATTGATATGGCTTTACTTTTTTTTTTTTCCATAATTTTATTGAGAACAAATAGCAATGAGACAGTTTCAAATCAAATTGGTAGGACAGTTTCAATAATTAACACATTGCATATTCTCTTCCTAGTGGTTATTTGCTGTACAAGATGTGGACATTATATCCTACTTATAAACACTACTAGAACAAATCCCTGTATTCATTAAGAGAATATAACTATATATCTATCCTAACCATTTTGAATACACAGATACAAAATGGACATTCATCTGTATCCCCTTATTTGTTTAGTTCCGTCATTTGAATATTATAGGTGTGTTAACTCAGCAAAATATATTCCAAAAGAGTCCAGTAGTCCATAATAGTATTGGGTCTTTCACTTGACTGGCAATGTCAGATATTGTTGACCTGAGTCCCCTACAGCTCAACATAACAGCATGGCAAAAGCATTTGGCAAAATTTTGTCTTTGTGAATTCTACATTGGGTGACATACAGGACAGTGACCATCTTTCCAGCACACAGACATGGCCATCTTTCCCAAAATTGTGGAACAAATTAAATTCTTGAACTGAGGTACTGCTGCATGTGAAGTGTGAGCCAAAAATAAAGTGAATGTGTAAATTTCTTATGCTAAAAAAACCACAGTACCATTAATACCCCTCAGAATACATCCTCTCACTTCAAATACGCATATGACATTATCCTTCTAACTTTTTGAAGGCCTCATTAGCGTCTTCAGTTGTGATGTAATGGCTGCCTCAAAGTTCTGAACTGACTCAAAACATTTACCTTTCGGGTATAACTATGAATGTCCATTTTGTATCTGTGTATTCAAAGTGGTTGGGAAAGATATATAGTTGCATTCTCTTAATGAATAGAATTTTTTCTAATGGTGTTTGTAAGTAGGATCACAAGTCTGCATCTTGTATAGCTATTAACCACTAAGAAGAATATATGCAGTGTATTATTTGTTGAAACTGTACTTTCGATTTGATTTGAAACTGTCTCATTGCTATATGTTTATCAATAAAACTTTGAAAAGGAAAAAAAAAAAAAAAAAAAAACCATTTACCTTTCATGGTCATTTTAACTCCAGGGAAGAGCCAAAAGTCACACAGTGCCTCAGCTGGTAAATAAGAACACACCATCCTAGGGTTTTTACAAGCCTGCTTTTCCATTGGATGGTAGTAGTCTTGGCAAGGATCACCTGTTTCTTTGAATTTTTCAGGATGTCAGGATATTTTCAAAGACAGGCATGACCCCTAGTTTATGGATTCCTTAAAATTAACTTTATTTTCAATTAGCTGCTCTCCAATGATATATAGAGATAAGCTTACTCCAAAGCAGGCTGTGCCATGACTTACGAACTACTTCCTCCTTTGTGGATCTTTTCCATTTCAAGATTTGTCTTCCCCCTGCCTTTTCATGTATCCATTAGGTTCCAGAACTATGGATGCCACACACCTTCAAAACGTACTACTGGGCTGTATGCCTCAGAAGAACATAAATAAATAAATCTAGTGTGTATTTAGTTCATCATTCAGTGTATCCTCTGCAATAGTCAAGACTGATACTGAAATGTTTTAAAGACTAGAAATCTAAAATTATCTTTATAAGATACATTCACTTAACCAGATACATTATTCAAAATGGAATAATAAAAATGTATATTATACCTAAAATCAGTGAATCTGTTTTACTTACCAAGATTTCTTAATGATAGAGTTTTTTTAATATTGCCAATCTTTTCATTAACATGAGAATATAACTGTTCCAGCTCCGAGGTCATCTTTTAATCCTGTGAATGAAAAAAGTATAAACATATTTGTAAAACAGAAAGAGGGAGTAGAGGAGGGGATAGGGAGGAGACAAACCAGATAAATGTCTGATCATATTTAAAATTCAAAAGTGGTAAACACTGAGTAAATCACATTGCCTGGAAAGTTCAAAAAGGGCAATTTATTTCAATCTACAAAATCCATTTTCTAACCAGAGTACAAAACTGGGGGGTCTTAGAGACTTGTAAGGTTAATAGACCCCAGACCAGGGTACAGGGAATGATCCTAGATGATACACCTTAATATTCAGGAAGACAAAAGTACTGTTCAAATACAAGACAACATAGATAGTTCTTTTAAAAATGCAAAATGTACTCGCATTTTAAAGAACCTCTTTAATTTGAAAATGGCTCCAGGGAAACATTTTTCCTACGGGGTGGATGGGGGTGAAGATAGGGGCTTGAAAATGTGAGATCCACAAGAACTCAGTTCCTAGTCACTCTGAGGGCAAGTTAGAAGGGGCTGCTCCGCTCTGGACCAAGAATAAAAAATTAGGTCCTATCTGCCGGGCCAGCCACGAGCTCCTCACTCGTCAAGGGACGCATCCGGCGGCCTCCGAGGCCAGGGACCCTCCCCCCGCCACACACACACACACACACACACACACACCAGATTTTCACTTCCTGCCGGTTGGCAGCAAAGGGGCCACCCGCAGCTGAGTTACCGGCAAGAAAACTCGAGCCTCCGTC
>NW_004524579.1:27508788-27515036 GCF_000260255.1 Octodon degus | reverse complement strand
GCATGATCTCACTGGTCGCCCTTCGCTGACCTCTTCCCCACCAGGGTTCAGGTGATCCAAGGTGCAAAATCTCCAGGGAGAGTCACGGAGGGCAACTTTTGCACATCTCAATGGATAGGCACAAATCAATAAAATCAGACTCTCAAAAGATGAGTCCTACATCTTAGTTTGCTCTAAGATTTTTCAAATATTTTTTGAAAATTTATTTTTCAAATTCAGATAATTCCAAAAAGAAGCCAAACTGGTGACCTAACATGCAAATTTAAAATTTTATAAAGCAAGAGTTTAATTTCTCTATCAGAAAGGAAAGGTTTCCCAGCAAGGGAGTGGTAGCTCCACAGTCAAGTTTTCGGGTTCTTTCCATTGTTTAGTTCCATCATCTATACTATCCTGGTGCCTTTACCAATCGCTGTTTGTGTTTGCAGTCCACAGTGTTTACATTCCTTGTGTGGAACTGGTACATGTACTAACACATCTTTTCTTTTTTTATCCCTTGGACTTCCCTTCCTTTGTCTCCTGATGTCCTTCCCGTTTGAGAAAGAGCTATCTCCCTACTATTATTGTGATGGCCTAAACCCAGACTTTTTACATAGGTATTGCCATGGTAAACTTTAGCTGACCCCAGGGTAGTAACAACAGGCCTATGTGTAAAAGAAGTAACCATAGGGAGGAAATATACCCTGAGAAAGCGCTGACCCTAAACAAGCAATATATATACACATATATACATATATAAGTATATATATGCAATATATATACAATATATAGACATATATATGTATGAATATACGTATATACTTTATTCTAACTGACAAGCAGGATATCTGCTGATCTAGCTGTTTGACTAACAGTATTTTCATTATACTTTCTTTGTGTTTTATTTTTGTTTTTCTCTCCCCTCTATATAAACACTTCATGACTTCTGGTCAGGACTTAGACTCTGAAACAGGGGTCCATGCTGACAGTCTCTGAGCTCAGCTAATAAAAATCTTCAAGTTTTAATTGGCTACTTTGATTCCTATTTTGATTATCAACCCACAACATTATCTATGAATATTTTTTTTTTTGCTCTTTGTATTTTGGGTTTCTCCAATAAGAGAAAACTTAATCTTGTGCACCTGATTTATTTTATTTAATATTATCATATCAAGGTACATTGATTTCCCTACAAATAATGCAAGTTTATCTTTCTTTGTGGCAGAGTACTACTCTGTCCTGTGTAAATACCACGTTTGTCCCAGGCAATGGAAAAGAGGAAGACAAAACATGGTTTTTTTAGACCTGGAACCTGCCTGTATCCACTTTTCCTTAGTCATTCATATCTGTTAAGGAAACAAAAAAAAATCTTCAAAAACAATTAATCCTGACAGTTAAATCATCTTCTCAAGAGTACAGAAGGTCAATTTGTTAAAAAGAAATTAAAACAAGAACAATAAGTAGGTGAAGGATTTTAAATATGACCTTGAGAGTGGCATAAGATGGCAAAGTGGTAAGCAACAGATAAAGAGCCCGAGTGTTGCTATCCAGACACTCACTATAGCAATGTGATGAAGACAGGAAGGACAGAAGTGGGTCCGCTGGACCAGGGAAGGATCTGAAGCATGAATTGAAGCCTACAGAGAGAATGAAGAGAGAAGTTTCAAACCATTGCCCACAGGCCAAATCTACCACCATCATCTGTTTCTACCAATAAAGTGCTTTTTTTATTTTATGGAAAAAGGCAAAATGAAATTTCATAACAAAATAATAGGAAAATAATAATATATTGCTTGTTTTTATTCATTCATGAAGAAAGGAATGGCTTGAGGATGAGTGACTAAGAATCTCAGGAAGTAGGTGAGTTTTGTGAGCTGGGCTAGGTAGGAGGCCTGAAATCACGTCTGCAATATGCACAGAGAAGGATATGCAGAAAGAATAATCTGCACAATACAATTGATATAGTATCTAACATTTTGAGGTCAGTGCTTTTGCTCTGATATGTAACCTTTCAAGCCCCAGGAAGTCATAACCTCTAACTCCTGGCTCATTCCCAGCCAACAGTGTGGAGCATTGGTTCTTCATCCCATCTCAACCAAGCTTACACTAAGGAGCAGCAGATAGTAGTTGGGTAGGTGGGGGTTGGGGGGAGGGTCCAGGGAAACACACTTGCCATCTTCAAACACTACCATCAGCAGCTCAGCTGGACTGATATGATTGCTTAAGGCCAACTGGAGTGATAAGGAAAAGTCCTAGCCAACTCTGTACATGTCAATACATGGAAATAAGGTTAGGCTCAGCCAAAATGGACACAACTGCTCCTCTTTCAAGGAGAGTTGCCCAGGAGGTCCTCCACAGTGAAGGACTACAGTAGCTGGCTGCCACGTTCAGTGCAGCTCTCGAAGTTCTGGAGGGTGAGGGCAGGATGGCAAAAGGATGGAGAAATAAAGACAGAAACAATATATAGAAAGCTAAAGGGCCAGCCAAATAGCTCAGCAGATTAATGCACCTGCAAGCAGGCTCAGGGGGCAGGGGTTCAATCCCCAGGCCTGCTGTGCTGGCCCCGCCCCCGGGGCATGCTGAGAAGACAATTGAAACTGGGCATGGTTGTGCACACCTGTAATCTCAGCTCTTGGGAGGCTGAAAACAGACGGATCACTGTGAGTCTGATCTAGCAGTGAGACCCTGAACACCCTGTAGACCCTTCCCTAAAAAAAAAAAATAAGAAAAGAAAGCTGAGGTCAGGTGGAACCCTCTCTCCAAATAGTAGAAAAGGGACTGCTCAATCACCATAGTGCATTTATTAATACAGTTAGTAAGCTGATGTCAGGTGAAAACCCTTTGCCTAATAACTAGTTCAACTCTCACACTCAGGTTCTCAGGTCTGGAACACCTGTTTGCCTTAGGTGCTCTGTGCCCCCAGGGCCTTTCTTGAGGGCTTTGTGCTTTCAGCTCTGTACAAGTGAATCAGATCAGCCTCTCCCAACAGCTGGCAGTGACTGCTGAGGGCTCAGTCATACTCAAGGCAGCCATTGGCCAGGAACCATCTTGAGAGGGGCTGGCTGAGGTCAAATCAGAGTGGCTGCTGCTCTATCTAGCTGCTCCCCACTGGGCTCAGGCCCTGAGCAGGTGCACTGATGCCCACAGGCCAAATGAGTCAGTCTCAGCCAGAAAAAGGAGCAGTCTCACTGAGATTATCCACTGCCCCACTAAAAAGCTACTGCTGGCTTGCTGGAATAAATCAACATGGATCAGGACTTTGCTCCACATGTTGTCTACTTGTGACAGTAGAAACAAGCCTAAAAGAGGACTCTCTCTCTTTCTCTCTCTCTCTCCCTCCTCTCTCTCCTCTCTCTCTCTCTCTCTCTCTCTCTCTCTCTCTCTCTCTCTCTCTCTCTTGTTTTTTGTTGTTGTTGTCATTGTATTTTTGGTTTTTTACTCCTTCATTGTTTGATCTTGTTTCTGTTTGAGTGTGAAAGTGGTTTCTAGCCTCTTTGTGTTTATTGTTTTGTTGGTTTTTTTATCTCTTCCTTCTCTCGTTCCCTCTAGTCTTATGCACCAGTTTCCCAAAGTTAATGTAATCTCCTTTGTCCTCCAGCCTCACTTATAATGTCTTCCTCTTCTTCTATTTTTTCCCCCAATCCCTTCTAAATTTTAACCCCTGAGGGTAAAATTGACATATTAAGGACTTATGTACTGTATATAATTTTATTATCTGTTTTAGATTTTTTATATAACCACAGATCTGGTTCATATGATCAAAGGTTGCAAAGTAATGGTTACCTCAGTTTGTCATTTTCTTTTTTATTATTATTACTTTTTTATGTGTTTTAGTACAGTCTACAGGGTCTCACTACAGATTGGACTCTTAGTGATCCTCCTGTTTTCAGCCTCCCAAGCACTGGGATTACAGGTGCGCACCACCACACCCAGTCTCAGTTGCTGGCTCAACATGCTCTGGGGTCGGGGCTGGAACACAAGCCAGGGATCAAATCCCAGGCCCTGTGCCTGCCTAAGCAGGCACTTTAATCTGCTGAGCTATCTGGCTGGCCAAGTTTGCCATTTTCTAGGCTGTGATTTATGCTACTGTTACTGTTAATGGTACCACTTTAGCCAAAAGTGACATTATTGTTCTAAACAGCTATTATTCCTGGCATTCCAAGACTAAGATTGACTAAGGATCATAGACAATATAGTGGCACAGTGCCAAAGAACCAGGGGCTAGGCCAGACAGGTAGCGACTTCTCATCCCTAGCATATTGAAAAGGTAGGAATTTGCAACAGACTCAAAACCAAAAATATCAGTTACACCTGGACAATACCTCAAAGAGGTAGTCATTTCCAAAGAATTCTAAGAAATATCCATAAAGCAACCCATAATGGGCAATGACAATCATCACCCCAGGAATTAAACTTAAAAAAGGAAGGAAAAATGAAAAAAACACTCACACAAGAAGCAACACTAAGCAGTTCACCAATGGCAAATGCAGGGGAGCAGTGAGGTGGGATAATCCAAAGACACCCATGTGGTCTCTCCAAAGTGGTAATAAAAAAAGCAATTGAATAAGGCTCCAGAAAAATTCAAGTCAAAAATAATTTCTGAGATAACTGCCGAGATGGTCTCCACAGTGAAAACCAGTCTTAGTGACTCTAGAATAGATACAGACAAAAATAATAGAGGAGCATAACAAAATGAATGAATGCTCAACATAGGAAAGAAATGGAATCCAGAAGACAGAGTCAAACAGATATCCAAGAGAATAAAAATTTCATTGAAAATATCCGTAGCAGATTAAGCCGGTGTGAGGACAGGATCTCAGATATAGAAGACAGGCCTGCTGTAAACAATCATGAAAAGAGAGATTTCTTAAAATTAATGAGTGATGATGAGAAATCAATCCAGCAGCTGCTAAATGAGAGAAAGAAGAGAAACTTAAGATTGACTGAAGTCAATGAAAAAGCAGTAAAGAACACAATATATACATAATAGAAAATTACCTGGTAGGGAAAAAGAATTTGATATACAAATAAGCGAGGCATGTAGAACTCCAATTAACCATAATTTAAAAGATCTATACCCAGGCATATCAGAATCAAGACTCCAGAAATTCAAATCAAGAATATAATCTTAAAAGCTGTTAGGGGAAAAACAAATTACCTAGAAAGGAAAGCCCATCAGAGTCACAGCTAACTTCTCGGCACAAACCCTCAAGTCAAGGAGAGTTTGGTATGAAAGATTCAAGTTATAAAGGAAAACTGTCGTCAACTTGGATTTATGTACCCCTAAATAAACTATCTTTCCAAACTAATGAGGAAATAAGAGGCTTCCATGACAAAGAACAACTGAGGAAATTCTTGACCACCAACCCAAACTTACAAAGAGTACTAAAAGATATTTTTATTTCCACACAGAAATAAAAATGACCACAATTCCAAGAACAAAAAAAAAAAAACCACCAAGTAGGGCAAGCAATTAAACAGAGGGAAAATACAGGGAATGGACAGGAGGAAAATAGCATGACAAAGATAAGCCAATACGTATCAGTTATAACCATCAATGTTAAAGGACTCCATTCACCAATGTAAAGAAATATACTGGCTGAATAGATCAAGAAAAAAGAGCTAACAACATATTGTATCCAAGGAGCACACTTAATGCAAAAAAAAAAAAAAAAAAAAAAAAAAAAAAAAAAAACAAGACTGAAAGTCAAAGGATGGAAAACAATTATCCACATATCAGGAACCCAGAATAAAACAGGAATAGCTATTCTGTTCACAGACAATATGAAATTCAAACCAAAAATGATCAAAAGAGATAAAGAATGTCACTTTATACTTGTTAGGGGAAAATTTTGAGAGGACAAGATAACAATTATAAATATGTATGCACCAAATATGGGAGCACCCAACTATATGAGACAAATATTAATGGACATGAAAAATCAAATGAGCAGGGCTGGCCAAATAGCTCAGCAGATTAAAGCACCTGCAAGCAGGTGCAGGGGCTGGTGGTTTGATCCCTGGGCCTCCCATGCTGGCCCCGCACCCAGGGCTCACTGAGATGGCAATTGAGACTGGGCATGGTGGCACTCACCTGTAATCCCAGCACTTGGGAGGCTGTAAACAGGCAGATCACTACAAGTTGACCTAGTAGTGAGACCCTGAACACCCTGTAGACTCTTCCCTAAAATACAAGAAAGAAAGAAAGAAAGAAAGAAAGAAAGAAAGAAAGAAAGGAAGGAAGGAAGGAAGGAAGGAAGGAAGGAAGGAAG
>NW_004524579.1:27487326-27508688 GCF_000260255.1 Octodon degus | reverse complement strand
AAGAAAGAAAGAAAGAAAGAAAGAAAGAAAGAAAGAAAGAAAGAAAGAAAGAAAGAAAGGTCAAATGAGCAATAACACAATTGTATTGGGGGAATTTAATACCCCACCATCACAGATAGATCAACCAGACAAAAATCAGCAAAGAAATATCAAACTTGTGAACAAATAGTCTTAGTAGGTACTTACAGCATGTTCCACCCAACATCAGCATACATATTCTTCTCAGATACACATGGGACATTCTGTAAAATAGATCATATACTAGACCATATAAAATGTTTAAGTAAATTCAAAATAAGTGAAATTATCTCATGTATATTCACTGACCACAGTGAAATGAAATTAGAAATCAGTGGCAAAAGAAACCACAAGAACTCCAGAAACACATGGAAATTAAATAACACCCTCCTGAACAACCAGTGGGTCACAAATGAAATTAAAGAAGAAATTAGAGTTTCTACAATTAAATTGTAAAGACAATAAACATACTGTAACTTATGGGACACAATAAAAGTAGTCCAAAGAGGGAATTTATAGCAGTAAATACTGATATCAGGAAAACAGAGAAAGCACAAATAAACCACTTACTAGTTAGTGTACTTCAAATTTTTAGACAAAGGACAGGCTAAGCCAAAAGCACATACAAGTAACAAAATTATAAAGAACAGAACTTAACCCATTGTAGACTAATAAACAATACAAAAAATCTATGAATCAAGAATTGGTTTTTTGTAAAAAAAAAAAAAAATTTCCAAGCCAAACTCTATCCAGCTTTATTAAAGATACTTCCATAAACAATCATGTTATTTCAGGCAGGACACGGGCACACAATCGTTATCAGTATATAACAGCTTCAAACTCCCTTTTTGGATAGACTACCAAAAATCAGAAAGCCACTATAAAATCCAATGAAGTCTTCATCTGAGACTCTGAAGTAGGGAGAGTTTATAGTGTGGGTTGACATTTCACATTTAGCATGTTGTTTGACAACTTTTCACAAGCCGACCCTGACTTTCCAGAAATGAAAATGGCAGAATTATCAATCTGAAGATCCACATTCTAGAAAAAGAAAGCAATTGCTCTTGTGGGACACCATCTGAACTTTACTGGCAAGTCCAGCTTGCCTGATACACTGGTAACATCACTTTTGGGAACCAGATCCCAATGGATCTCTGGGCTTAAGGGAGTTAAGCCTATGCTGATGGCAGAGGAAAGGAGGACATAAAATGAACTGGGAGCTGTCCCGTACCACAAGGCATTTATGCCACGGTGGCCACATGTGTCAACATCAGGGAATCCCTCCTCCTGGGAGCCAAGAGGAAATCCCTCAAAACCAGCAGAGTGACTGGCTGTATGTATTTTCCCCACATCAATCCAGCATATGTCATTGTACTTCTGTCATACGTTCCTTCCCCCCAAAACAACAAAGAAGTGTTCTGTGTGCTAACAACATAGCTTTAAAAAAAAAGTAAAACAAAATTTTGCATTTTCATAAAACTTGATAAAAAGCAGTATTTCAAACTGTACAGTCACCGGAAGTACACAGTTGTCAAAAAAGTACACACTTCACTTGGCATCTCCAGCACCTTCAGCTTTTTCCTTTTTCCCTTTGGGTACCTTCTCTCCCCTATCTCTGCGGGGGCCTTTTTAGGCTCAGGCTCTGGCTTTGGAGGAGCTGGTTTAGCAGACAACCTTGCAGATCTTCTCTGAGGTTCATCCTTCACCTTGGCTTTACCACCTTTGCATCCCCTTCAGCCTTTCTCTTAGGCGTGGTGGCAAGAGCAGTGGGTCACAGGTGCTAGACATGAGATGCAGCAGCGCGTAGCTTTGGGTGGCCCAGGGGTCATCCTGGCTTCTTCACACTGCTCCTGTTCTTTGTAAGATTAAATAAAACTGACAAACTCTTACCGATCCTTATTTAAAAAGGAAAGAAAACACTCAAATCCACACAATTAAGAATGAAAAGGGTGAAATTACAAGGGATACTACAGAAATTCAGAAGATCATCTATACCTACTTGGTAAACTCTTATTTGAAAAAAATGGAAAATGTGGAAGAAATGGACAGATTCCTAAATACATATCAATTACGAAAGGTGAATCAAGAAGATATAAAAACCCTAAATAAACCAATATCAATCAATGAAATCTATGATGTAATTATAAACTTGCCAATGAAGAAAAGCCCAGGCCCTGATGGATTAATTGATCAATTTTACAAGAAGTTTATAGGATACCAATACATCTCAAACTCTTTAATGAAATTGAAAAGGAATCAATACTCCCACATGCATTTTTAGAAGCAAGCATTACCATTTCCAAAACTGGAAAAAGACCCAGCTAAGAAATAAAACTACAGGCCAATTTCCCCAAAGAGCATAAATGCAAAAATGCTCAATAAGATGCTAGTAAACAGAATGCAGCAAATCATGAAGAAGGCTATATACCATGACCAAGTGCAATTCATCCCAGGGATTCAGGGATGATTCAACACATGTAAATCCATAACTGTAATACACAATACTAACAGAGCCAAGGACAAAAATCATATGACTATCTCGATAGATGCAGAAAAGGATCTTGACAAGTCCAGCACCCATTCATAATAAAAACTCTACAGAAAATTGGAATTGATGGTCTTTATCTCAATCTGATAAAAGTCATCTGTGACAAACCAACAGCCAACATCATACTAAATGGACAAAAGCAGAAAATTTTCACTCTAAAATCAGGAATAAGATGAGGTTGTTAACTATCTTCACTCTTATTCCACATAGTGCTGGAAACATCCAGAGTAACTAGATGAAAGAAAGGAAGAAAAGAATCAATTATAAAATAGGAAGAAGTTAATTTATAATTATTTGCAGATGACGTGATACTCTATGTAGAAGACCCCAAAGATTTCATTAAAAAAACTGCTAGATTTAATAAGCAAATTCTGTAGCATAGCTGGATACAAAGTTAACACTCAAAATTTAGTAGCCTTTCTATACAAAAATAACAAACTCACTGAAAGAGAAATTAATGAAACAACACTTTCACAATAAAATCCCCCCAAATGAAATACTTAGGAATCAATTTAACGAAAGATGTAAATTATCTCTACCTTAAAAACTACAGTACTCTGCAAAGGGAGATTGAAGTACATATTAAAAATGGAAAGATAACCCTTGCTCTTGGGTAGGGAGAATACAATGAAAATGGCCACATTTCCAAAACTGTTATACAGATTTAATGCAATTCTGATCAAGACTCGAAAATAACTCACAGAATTAGGGAAAACAATCCTAAAATTCATTTGGAACCAGAAGAGACCTAGAACTAAGAAAGGCAATTCTGGACAGCAAAGGCAAGGGAGAGGGCATCACATTCCCTAACTTACAATTATATTAGCCCAGTACAAGGAGATCACCAACCACAGCCAGGCTGAGGCTGAGAGCATGTACCAGATCAAGTATGAAAGAGTTGCAGATTCTGTCCGGGAAGCATGGGGATGACCTCCATCGCATGAAGTCCAAGATCTCTGAGATGAACCACAACAGTAGCCACCTGTAGGCGGAGATTGAGACCCTCAAAGGCCGGAGAGTATCCCTGGAGGCTGCCATCTCTGATGCCAAGCAGTGTAGGGAGATGGCCATTAAGGATGCCAGCACCAGGCTAGCCCAGCTGGAGGCTGCCCTGCAGAAGCCCAAGCAGGACATGGCCCAGCAGCTGCGCAAGTATCAAGAACTCATGAATGTCAAGCTGGCCCTGGACATCGAAATCGCCACCTACCGCAAGCTGCTGGAGGGCGAGGAGAACAGGCTGGAGGTTGGGATGCAGAACTTGAGCATCCACACGAAGACCACCAGTGGCTATTCAGGAATGGTGAGCTCACCCAGGGGAGCCTCACAAGCCCTGACTTCACCCGCACCAAGTCTACTGTGGTTGTGAAGAATAATGAGACCCGCGATGGGAAGCTTGTGTCTAAGACCTCTGATGTCCTGCCCAAGTGAATGGGCCACAGCAGCCTCTCCCAGCCCGCATCTCTTCCCTGGAGCCCACGGGGAGACAGCTGTATAAGGGAACAGTGGGAACAAGAGACCCACCTGAGGCTCAACTTAGCCCTCAGCTCACCCTTGGGAGGATATTATTGCCTGGAGTACCCTTTCTTGCCTATACCATCCACCAAAAACCAATTCACACATTGTCTTTTCCAAAATAAAACCTGGTTGTGCAACCTGAAAAAAAATTATATTATGAAGTTACTGTGATGAAAAACAGCATAGGGGCTGGTGAGATGGCTCAGTGGTCTAAAGCACCTACTTAGAACAAGCTTAGCAAAGCACAGGGACCACGGTTCAATCCCCCAGCACCACATGCCAGCCAGCCCCGCCCCCTGGTGGGTTGAGCTGGCCACACACACACACACACACACACACAAATAAATAAAATTAAAAGAAAAACAGCATAGTACTGGCAAAATAAACAGGCCCAAAGACTAATGGAACATATTAGAAGATGCATAAATAGCTCCAGACATACTCAGTCACCTTATCTTTGACAAAGGTGCCAAACATCCTCACTGGAAGAATGACAGCTTCTTTAGTAAATGGTGCTGGAAAAATTGGCTCTGCACATGCCAAAGATTAAAATTGGACTCATCTTCACCATGCACTAAACTAAATTCAAAATGGCTCAAATATCTAAATATTGAAATATATATGTTACAAAATGTCATCATGAGGGGCCGGGGAGATGGCTCAGTGGAATAAGCACTTCCCTGGCAAGCGCAAGGGTCTGAGTTCAATCCCCGTTCTGCCAAATAAAAAAAAAAAAGAAAATGTCATCATGCTTGTCATGCTATGTTACATATGGTTTTGATTTCTAATTTTCTGTGTAAAATATGTGACTGTTACCATTCTGTAGGGACTGAAATGTTACCATATCCATATTCTTTAGCATCCATATGTTAGAAAATAACCATTCCATTTTATGTTCTAAGGTGTTTGGTATTCAGATAAGACCATAATATTAAGCTTGCTGCCTCTATTACAATGTAAAGTCAGTAATCTTCTCTTCTGGATTTTCAACAACGGAGGTTTTCAGACCAAAAATTAAAGAGATAGATGGGCTAAGAGAATGGCCAATATTTAAGCCCTAGATCTCTAAGGTCAGTGAAGACCCAGGGCATAAGAGAACATCTGCTTTAACATCTTATAACTTGTTTGAGTCTTTGCTCTTCTGATCAAAGACATTGTGGGACCACAGAGAAAAGTGATTTACAGTGTGTAGTGTGCCAAACAGAGTCACCAGGAAAAAAAACATCTACCAGATTTCACAGAAAGCAACCAGGTCAGGGGCCGGGGAGATGGCTCAGTAGAATAAGCGCTTCCCTGGCAAGTGCAAGGGCCTGAGTTCAATCCCCGGTTCCACAAAAAAAAAATAAAAAATAAAAGAATAAAAATAAAAAAGAAAGCAACCGGGTCAAGCAATGGCTGTCACTATCAAGACGGATGACACTAACAGAAGAACTAGAAGATGCGATATTTGGTTCCAAGGTAAATCCTGAGGAGACTTAACTGGCCTTGATAGATAGCAAAAACTGATTAAACAGGTCTCACCTTAACTTGGCCTTGAATATTCAACAGTAAATTACAACCCCAAAATGTACAAAACAAGGCCATAATATGTTATCTATAAAATGTTCAAATCACTAACACCTTTTTGCAATTGGCAGTTACGCTGGTAACTGACTATTGTTACGGGTTAATGGACTGTGCAATGTTAAATTGTGGAAAACAGGAGCCTAAGACCTTTGGACTGGGAATCTTTAGCCTAAACAAGTTAGTTCACTCAGAAGGGAAAGGGTTTGAGAATAAGAAAGTCTTTGACAGAGTCCTCCAAACACAGCTCTTCCAACTTCGATTGACCTTCCATTGCTTACAACTACAAAACAGAAAAGGGGGAGATGTAGGGAGTGGCTGAAGCTGGAGGTTGATCACACATGCCAGGGCGAGACAGGGTAGGTCTGGGAACAAGGAGTTGCTGGTGCAGGCCACAGAAACAAGTGGTTCCCGCTCCAAAAATGGGAAGCACTCAGGCTCACATACAAAGTTCATAGGCAGCGAGGTTGAAATTGACATCAACTTCCTGAAAGTATAAATAAATGCACTATGGTGGCTGAACATTTCCTTTCCTTCCATCTGGAGAAAGGGCCCCACCAGCTTTCTGTCTTTTATGTCTCTATCCTTTCACCATTCCCCTCCCTGGGAACCTCAAGAGGTGTTGGGACACAGCGATCGTCCCCTGTAGGAAGGCCACCATCTTTCACCTGTCTTGTTATTGTTGTTGGCATATTTATCAACAGTGTTTTTGTTTTGTCTTCACTCTTTTATGCTTCATCTATAAATTGAATCCAATCTTTGTATAGATTCACAAGTTCCATAAATTTCCATCCCAAGTCCCCATGAGTGTACCCAGCTCAAAAGTACAAGGGCTTCTCTCTGGAGGATTTTCAGTCTAATTCAAGTGTGTACTTTTAAAATTTTGCTTAGTAAAATCTCATTATACCTCTTATTGTCACATCCTAAAACTTCTTTTTCTATGATAGAAGTCAATAAACCTCCAAACTGTCCCATGGGCAAGTCAAGGAAGATTTTCCTACTGTATTGACCTACTGAGGTCAGTAAATAAAGGTTCTTAATTAAATTCCAAGTTGGCCTATCTGGTTCCTATGCTGAGTAATCCATAACAGAGCCTTCAAAAAAGGGTTAACTTTAGGGGCTGGGGAGATGGCTCAGTAGAATAAGTGCTTCCCTGGCAAGAGCAAGGGCCTGAGTTCAATTCCCGGTTCCGCCAAAAAAAAAAAAAAAAAAAAAACGGTTAACTCTTACTTGCACAAGACTGAATGAGTTACTGTGATAGTGGCTTCTTAAGATAATCTACCCTTCATGTTGTGTCTCTTCCACACATGCTAGCTTCCCTGTCTGCTTTTTAGCACAGTATAAAGGTTTTGCTGGCACCATGCTCTTGAAATTCTCAACCTCTAGAATCAGCCTCC
Source organism: Octodon degus (assembly GCF_000260255.1). NCBI lineage: Eukaryota > Metazoa > Chordata > Mammalia > Rodentia > Octodontidae > Octodon > Octodon degus. The sequence continues at coordinate 27,501,647 of NW_004524579.1, read as the reverse complement.
ACAAACCTCTTTCTTTACAACTTGCCCAGTCAAAAGTAATTCATTAATAAAAGTAAACAAGAAGGGGGCGGGGAGATGGCTCAGTGGAATAAGCGCTTCCCTGGCAAGCGCAGGGGCCTAAGTTCAATCCCCGGTTCCGCAAAAAAAAAAAAAAAACCTCAAAAGTAAACAAGCTAAGAAATGAAGTACCCATTATAAAAAATCTCTAAAATTCTGCGTTAAGAGACTCTCTAAGATTCTACATTGCTGCATACATGGAGGTAATAAATATGGTTATGCGCCCCAGAGTAGGCAAGAAAATTTTGTGCTTTTCCCATAATTTGCCCTATGCATCTTCTCCAGTGAGCGTGAATCTGTACCCTTTGCAATGTACTATAATTAAGTGGTGTTTCCCTAAGTTATGCAAGTGTTACTTTACATCATATACAAAAATAAACTGAAAATAATCAGATATAAATTTAAGACTTAAAATTACAAAACTTTTATGGGAAAACTCTTTAAGATATTGAATTTAACAATGCTTTTTGGATATGAAATAGGTTGCCAGAAACTCTGCTTCTCAAGGGAGTTTTATAAAGCAAAATCACAAGGTGAGGCAGATCTAAGATAGGACAAAACTATAGTCAATTAATACAATTGCAAGTATAGTTGCTTAGGTAACATCGATCCAGTGGAAAATTACATGATGGGTATGAGGTAAGACAAAACTATAGTCAACCAATACAATTATAAGTATAATTACTTAGGTAATACTGATTAAATGGGAATCAAATGGGGAAGTCTGTCATGTAGTAGGTGTGCATGGACAGTACGGGTCTTTATGGAGGGGGTGGGCCAGTCACTCTTTCTGGCCCCCCACCCAAGGTGATCAATACCTATTTAAAATAGCAGTCACTGTTGTTCATGCCTAGAAGTGTGTATGTGTATTCTGTCTTTCTAATAGAATAGTGTGGTGGTTGATACACTGTGTCAACTTGCCTAGCTCACCTGATAGTCAATACATCGTGTCAATTTGGCCAGAGTGCCTGACAGTTCCACACTCTGGGCTCATAGGGCACTGCCCCCAGAGTAACACAGCACCAAAAGGGGATATAAAGAGGTTGAGGAAGAATTCAGCATTCTACTTCCTCGGAGGAACTTCAGTCTTTCCAGTCAGCTTGTACTTTATCTCCCGGATTCCGTGCAGACTCTTCAGCCTCCAGGTTGGATCTTTCAGCTTTCCAAAGTTTCAGATTCTTCAGTCTTCCATTGCAGACCCAACAGCCAACCATTAGAGACCGTTAGAGACTGTTAGAACCCATTAGAAACTGTTAGAGATCGTTAGAAACAGCTAGAGACTGTTAGAAACCTTGGCACTGAATCCTTCAGTCTGTGGTGTACAGACACTCTCCATACTTCGTTCGACTCTGTGACTGGTACATCTTATGTTATATATGTTCCTTGTATTATATCTGTTCCTCTAGTAAAACCCTGACTAAAACAAATAGTTATTTTTATTCTATCTTTTGTCTTGAGGTTTGGCTTTTTTCCAATGTGTCTCCATCTACCGTTGTAATCTATGTTCTGTACTGACTTCTTTCCAGGGCCTAACCCTGCTGTACTGCCTATAATATTTCAGTCTAACTTAACTGTCTACAAGAGTTGTACTAGTTGATATTCCCCAAAACAATGCAGGGTTCCTTTTTTCATCACAGCCTCATCAACATTTATTTTTGTTTGATTTCTTAATGATTGCCATTCTTTCCAGAGTAAGCATCTTAGCATTAATTTGTATTTTTCTAATAGCCAGAGATGTTGAATACTTTTTCATATATTTGTATTTCTTCCTCTGTGAAGTATCTGTCCATTTCTCTTGCCCATTTCTTGACTGGATCTTTAATTTTAGATGGTTTAATTTTTTAAGTTCTTTGTATATTCTAGATATTAATCTTCCATCTCAGGAGAAGCTGGTGATTTCTTTCCAATTCTATAGGTTATCACTTCACTCTACTGATTATTTTGCAGTACAGAGGCTTTTTGGTCTGATATAATCTCATTTGTTGATTCTTGATATTATTTCTTATACAATTGAGGCTCTGTTTAGAAAATCCCTACATGTAGGTCTTCAAGTGTTTTATCTATTCTATCTTTCAGTACATTTAATGTTTCTGCTTTAAAATATCAAAATGGATCAAATATCTAAACTTCAAAACTAATAATTCTTTTAAGAGAAATTTAGTAATAAAAATGAAAACATAGAATTTTATTTTATTAACTACTCTTATAATGCCCAAGTCTAGATAAGGTAATAAATAGACTATGGGAACCAAGCACACATCCATACAGTGGATATATTTATAAATTTATACTTATAAATTTATAAATTTCATGTGTTATAGAAGGCTAAATTAGTGACTCATACACATCAAAGATGCCTGTAATACATTACAAGATTTTATATGTGTGCATCGAAGATTTATCAGATATGATTTGGATACCCTAAAACTTCCAAATAAGCTTTCCAGGTTATCTAGAGAATGATGGGCTTTTTTTTTTTCTTTTTTTTTTGTGGAACTGGGGATTGAACTTAGGCCCTTGCACTTGCCAGGGAAGCGCTTATTCCACTGAGCCATCTCCCCAGTTCCAGTGGGCTATTTCTGATGTTGACTACTAAAATAGGCTCAGGTATAGTAGACTTCAGTGGAACCTGTGGCCATTCAGAAAGAGATTGAGATGTGGCTACCCCCAGAGCTTGGCTACCTACAAAAAGAACAGTACAATCATTCTGGATCATGTGAGCCCATGCAAAACAGCCACACCCAGTTGCCCTCTGTCCAGTGTAGCAGTTACACATACCTTCTGCACTTGAGTGGCTTGGCTTTCTTTCACCAACTCAGATCTTTACCCTTCTCCTTTCCATTGTACCTGGCATGCGTTTGTACACCTCCTGACAAAAATCAACTTCACCTCAGTGTCTGAGCCCATATCTGTCTACCTCACCCACCCACACCCCACAACACACTACTTAACTACCTGCCTTTCTGATTGTCTGGGTCTAAATTCCTTACTGTCCATCCTACTCTATTGATCTTGTCTAGCTTTTAGTCCTGCCCCTTCTACTCTGGTCTAATTCACTGCTATCCGTGGCAGCTCTGAAATTGACAGTAGCATCCCTTTTCATATCAGTTGATTTATAGCCATTATTTGTCACCATTTATAAAAATAGCATTAGTATTGTGACTTAGTCAACAGACCACCAAACAGTGGAACATGATGGTAAGGAATGAACTCAGTAATAAAGCTGAACTCAGAAGAAAACCAAGCTTAATTTGCCCCTAAATTCCTCTCCTGGAGAGTGCATACCTCTATGAGGTATTTTTTTTCCACATTGTAAATAAATTATTTACAAAATTAAATGAATATAATAATAAAAATTGACCAAAATAAAAATAAAGAAGAAACAATTTACAGATCAGTCATATAATGGTTCACTCTGTGCCAAAATCAAGAAATTTATATTCATATAATTAAAATTCTCAAAGTAGAAAGGGATGGGCAATAAATATTTAAAGATTTAAAATTTCTGAATTTAGTTGAAATTATAACATCACATTTCCAAGAAAAATGAAACTTTTGCACTAGAAATTTGAATAAAATCATACCAAGATACGCAAAAGTGAAATTGTCCAAAACTAATTGTGAAGAAAAAAATCATTAGGGACCAGGGAGATAGCTCAGTAGAATAAGTGCTTGCCTGGCAAGTGCAAGGGTCTGAGTTCAATCCGTGGTTCCACCAAAAGAAAAAAAATCATTAAAGCATATACATAAAAAATATTAGTTATGGAAGAACAAAATTAAATAACATCTTATTCCACATTAGAAAAACAAAAGAGCAAGTGTGTAAGAAATTAGACTAATTAATTCAAAGGACTGAAAGAAAATAAAGACCTGTCCTCATTGAATTTCATACCTAGCAAACATACCTTTGAAAACTAAAATTAAAACATTTTCTAGTTACACAAACTAGAGATATTCTAATACCTCCAGAGGTAGCATATAGAAAATAATGAAGAGCCTAATCCAGAAGACAAGAGAAGTTGCTATATGGTCCTGGATAAAGAATAAAGAGCTCTCAAAATGGTAGTTACACAGGATTATGTAAAATATATTAGATGATGAGAAAAAATATATTAGATGAGGGGAGTTTGCAGGATACTTCCGTTGTTTAAGTGCCTGCTGTGGCAAACCCAGTCAGGTTCAGGGGACCGTGGCCTGGTCCCCATACCTTAGGAGACCAGCTTCCAAGGCAGCCTGAGCCAACCAAAAAAAAATATATATATATACATATATATACTATGTATGTATATATATACGAACCCATTTAAAAGGTCATTGAAGATTTCTACAAAAAAAAGTATCAATCTTACATTGGATTATATACTTTTTTTCATATATATATATATATGTGTGTGTGTGTGTGTGTGTGTGTAAAAGACAAGGAGGAAGTAATATAAAGTCAATGGAAAATGGCAATATACTTTTTAAAGTTTCTAATACTAGGAGAAAATATCATACCATGTCTTATAAGTAGATTCTACAGTCTGGGGAGATAGCTCAGTAGAATAAGCGTTTGCCTGGCAAGCGCAAGGGCCTGAGTTCAATCTCCAGTTCTGCCAAAAAATAAATAAATAAGTAGATTCTAAGTCAAAGATACAGTATAGATCTTAAAACAAAAATTAAGACTAACCAATATTCAGAAAATTAATTAAATATTAATTCAAAATTAATTCAAAACAATTCAATTAAGAAAAAGTTTTCATGATAGTAAAGAATTAGTAAGAATAAAACATAACATAAATACTGGAATGGCAAATATATGACCAGTACTTCTAACAGTTTGGGGATAGGATATCGCACAAAGCTCTAGTATGTTGTGGACATGGACAGTGTTCATGATGTTTACTGATGGCCAGTTATCACTTGTGGGACTGAACTACTGCTATTTCCTTGATATCCACCCTGTAGACCTGGATAGAATCATGACACATAGGGTGCAGGAGAAGTCCATTTGTAGAGTATACTGATGGAAATATTTTGCTGCTGTATACAAAATAATTGAAAGACCACTTTTGTATACCTCTTTTTCTCCTGTGTTTAATCGTTTGCCCTATTTGGTGGGTTCTTTCCATTCTCATTCATGCAATTGTGGACATTTTGATCCCTCTTTAGAATACCTTTTAATAGTCTGTGGAGGGTTGTCTTGTCATCATGACATTCTTTAGTTGTTTTTTGTCATGGAAGTATTTCACTTCTCCATTATACTTCAAAGAAAGTCTTGCAGGATATATCAGTCTGGGTTGGAATTTGTTTTCTTGCAAGACTTGTAGTACTTTGCTCCATACTCTTCTTGACTTGATGGTTTGTGACGAGAAATCTGTCATTATTCTGATGGGTTTTCCTTTAAATGTGATTTGTTTCTTTTCTCTAGCAGTTTTTAGTGTACTGTTCTGTGCTGAATTTCTGGAATCTTGATTATTATATGTCTGGGTGTGGTTTTAATTGGGCTAATGTTATTTGGAGTTGTATATGCTTTTGTTACCTGAATATCAGATTGTTGGGCCCAAAGAGATAGCTCAGTAGAGTAAGTGCTTGGCAAGCACAGGATCCTGAGTTCAATCCCTGGTACTGAAAAAAAAAAATGGGGACAGATTGTTTCCCCATATTTGGGAAGTTTTCTGCTATTCTATCCATATTCTTTTTATATCATTTGTGACTCTCTTTCTCATTGATGCCTACTAATCTCACGTTGTTCATCTTTGCATCATCTTGGAGATGTTGAATTATTTTTTCCTGCATCCTAGTCATTTTGAAGAGATCTTTTCTTACCTTTTCACTAGCTGCAATGGTGTCTTCAAGGTCTGAAAGTCTATTTTCACTTTCATTCAAACAATTTTGCCAGCTTGTGAATGAGGTTTTAATTTCCTATATAGCACTTTGAATCTGCTTCATGCACTCTATTTCTTTCCTATATTGCTCATTCAAGGATTCCATCAATTTTCTATTCTCTATTTTTTTTATCAGTGTCTTCTTGAGAAGCACTTAGTACTTCTTTCATTATAGTTATCATTTCTTTTTTTACTTCAGAAATTATTTCTGATCTGATTTCCTCTACACCTTTCTGCAGTTGTTTCTTTACTTCAAACACTTTTATTTCAGAGAGTTCAGGTGTGTGATTTTCCATTTCTTCTATAATATTGTCTCCTGCATTTGTTCTGGGTGGGCTCAGAGCCTGAAAATGCATTTTGCTCCTTCTCTTTCTCTTTTTGTATAGCCTGAACTTCTGACCTTTGGTGTAGAGCTTTGGTAGAGTTATTACCTTAGCACCAGGTCCGGATCTGCCAAGTTCAAACTCGTGCAGGTGGGCGTGGCTTGGGTCTGGCTGCTGTGCTCCACTTCTTCCTGCTGCAGCCCTTGGAGGTGAACCATCTGTGCCACTCTGGCAAGATGCTCTGCTCCTGGATGAGCTGGGCGGGTCTTGCCTGTAGCCTCTCTTCAGGGAGTTCTGCCACAATGTTCCACACCGGGCCTGTCTGATGGAGGAAGTTCTTCTCACACCTAGGCCTGGGCTCTGGGTTGAATGGGTATCCGACGGGCCCCAGAAAGTTCCACTCACAAACCAGGTCTGGGTCAAATGAGGTTTACAGATAAGTTAACAACTATATCCCTGTAACCTGAGTCCCATGGCATCCTATTCCCGCTGGGACCTGTCTTCGCTCAAGGCTAATTTCTGCTCTGTTCCTGATAAGAATGCCTGTAACGGACAGTGACAGTGATGGCTGGGGCGGCAGTGCATAAAGGGGCTACCACCTGGTGATGCAGTGACTGCTGTAGTAGGCCCAGAAGCCATGCGAGCAATGGCCCTCAGTCCATCCTACCGGACCCATGCTCTCGAACGTTCCATCTGGTCCTTGACCGCCAAGGCAGTCTCAGGCCCCCTAGTCCGTTCCCCATCCCTCCTCCACCCCCGGCCCCACCCTGGGGGACTGCTGCCACCCACCTCCGCCATGTCTCTGAAGAGAATCCATGAAGAGTTGAATGACCTGGCACGGGCCCCACCAGCACAGTGTTCAGCAGGTCCTGTTGGAGATGATATGTTCCATTGGCAAGCTACAACAATGGGGCCAAATGATAGTCTCTATCATTTTTCTTGACAATTCATTTCCCAACAGAGTACCCCTTCAAACCACCTAAGGTTGCATTTACAACAAGAATTTATCATCCACATATTAACAGTAATGGCAGCATTTTTCTTGATATTCTACTGTCACAGTGGTCTCCAGCACTATTTCAAAAGTACTCCTGTGCTCTGTTGTAGGATCCCAATCTAGATGATCCTTTAGTGCCTGAGATTGCTCGGATCTATAAAACAGATAGAGAAAAGTACAACAGAATAGCTCAGGAATGGACTTAGAAGTATGCAATGTAGTTAAAGAAATTATTGGAAAACCTCTACAAGTAAAGATAGGGGAACTCTGAAAGAGAAAGGCCTTTTGATGTCCATTTGACTGCTTTTATGAGCCCACGCCTCGTCTTCCCCTGTGCACATGTTTACCTGATACAGCAGTGCTGCGTGTTGTACACACTTGGAAACAACAAACTAGAAATACTGTACTTCTGTACCAACATTGCCTCCTAGCAGAGAAGTGTGTGTGTGTGTGACAAGCCAGTTCTTCAGGCAGAACCTAGGTGTGAGACTAAAAAGCTTTCCTTGTTGACTTAAATTTGCATAACAGCAAGGTGTGATTGGTGGTGGGTAACATGTGTGCATGGATGGGGAAAAGCTGCACTGACCTGTAGGAGGAGATGTTTTTCAGTGGAATCCGTTTATACTCAAACAGTTACAAAAAGCAAGGTGAAGAACATGAAGCTGTTTCTGTATTTATTTTATTCTGAAGGACCTTCAACTTAGGTGAAAGTTACGACCAACCGGATGAAATTCTACCCACATCTTGTATTTTAAGGTGTAAGTTTAACTGGTCAACATCTAAATGGATAGGAGTTATTAGCACATAAAGTGTGATGGGCTTTGTTCCCAACTCTTAAATCTCTCTGCCCCTTTGTCTCTTAGCTCCTTTGTCTCCATATTCTTTGGTTTGTATGTGGTTTCTCAGTTAATACATAGTTAACAGCTCTTATTTTTCTTATGTTTTTAACTTCTTAGGTCTATTTGGATATAAGGGTGAAAATTCATTTGATGGAAATACTTGTGCATATTTAAAGACCCACTTGCTCCTCTGGAGCTTGTACGTTCAAGAATGATTAATCTGTGTAATCAACTGGTTACTACAGTCATTACATTTAATTTTGTGTGAATAGGCTTTTTTGATTTTAAGAACTTTGTCTAGCTGAGATTAGTGGTGGATTTTTCCCCCACTCTTAAAATGTTTTAATTTATACTGGTTGCACTTCAAAGTCATGAAACAATTCCAGTTTACATCCTAAAAGAAAAAAATCTTGAGAATAATTTTATTGAACTAAGACATAAACTTGAAAGCATTTTCATAAAACCTGTATGTGCAACATTTTGGGAAGACGAACGTTAATCTAAGAAATTTGCTTTGTTAATGAAGCTAAGCTGCATTTCATCAATATCTTGTGACATTCCCTTGGCACATAAGACATAAAAACGCAAAGGCATTGCTATTTGCTAAGTTAAGCTCTGTGATTATAATTATAGAAGAGTAACTTTGACCAGACCTGGGAGACAGGAGCACAATCTTGTATCGGAGAGTCTGCATAATAACTTCGCATTAACCTTTAGAAGGATGTTCATCCAGTTTTGAATACATTGTCTGTAGCTTTTTGAAGTCTTTCCTTGATTGTAGTAAAGTGTAGTTTGAAACTTGCAAGCAACTGTGTTGCCAGAAACATCATTCACGTAAACAAGGCAAGTAAACTTCTTCCTTCTTTTCCTAATCTAATTGCAAACCAGGCCAGCCTGGAGGCCATGGCTGATGCTCTTTAGCCATCAGGTTCTTTAAGATGCATCTTTATACTCTCGCACAAACACTGAGGGATAAGTGTCCATTGCTTTTGGATTTAAAAAAAAATGCCTGTAACATACTGTGGCACCCACAACATCCAGGTTTATGACATCCTATTCTCATAACATTCAAAAGGTTACAAAACTGTCACTACATGAATAACTGTTTTTGTCTCTAACCCCATCTCCTTTCACATCACTGAGCAGGCCAAACCCCAGGTACCTGTATAAAACCTGTAGCATTTTTTTCATTTGACATTCAGTCTTTTGTCTGGCTAAGTTAGGTTCATCTAATAAAATCCTCCTGTTTCCAAGTGGCCTCTCTGATCTCTGTATATTTGTTGTCATTTTCAAACTTGATAATAAGATAGTTCTGTCCTGTGCTAATGGCCAGAAGGCTTCTTTGCCATATGGCCACAAGGTGGCAGAACAGCACCGCTCTTCTCAAAGGCGCCAGCAAAACAAGGTGGCCACATGCTCTCAACATTTATGAAGCTACATTTCACCCTCTTCTTTTTTAAGTACTCTTTTACTGAATACAAAAACAGCACAAGTATTAAGAATTTCAATAATTCATTATTGTACCCATCAGAAACACACTTTGGGTTCTCGTCCTGCTCCTATGGATAAAATGACAATGTGTGGATCATTCCCTGCTTTCTCTACTGCTACCACCTCCTGAACATCCAGCCCTCTCTCACCTCCGTGCTGACATGACTACTGCATAAGCGGATACATGCATTCTGAGCCTTAAAGAAAATCTCATAATTTTAACAGAACAGGAAGTTTGCCAAGTATGCTGTCTGATGACAATATAATGAAACTAAATAATACATGGGTCAAACAGGAAGTCTTGGGGCCAAGGAGATGGCTCAGTAGAATAGGTGCTTCCCTGGCAAGCTCAAGGGCCTGAGTTCAATCCCCGGTTCTGCCAAAAAAAAAAAAAAAAAGGAAATCTTAAGGTAAAATAAAATTTTTGAACTAAAAATAATTAAATTAAAATGCTTAACTGATTAGAGGTAAAACTATTAATAAAAATGTATCTCTGTATGTAGAGAATGTCTTTTGGTAACATACAGTTCTCAATAAGCAGGGCTGAGGCGGGAGCGATAGCTCAGTGGCATAAGCGCCAGCCTGACAAGAGCAAAGTCCTGATTTGGATCTCTGGTACCCTTCCTCCCACAAAATCCCCCTTATTCACCAATAAGCAGGATAAGTAGAGTAATAGGTTTCCAATACTGTGTATGTAAGATACAAGTTATATAAATTAAGGGTGAACTTAGACCTTGAATATTTCCTCTGCACATTAAAAAAAAAAAAAAATCTAAAGAGAGCTACTGGAAGTTATTCCTGAAATGCAGAACCTCAGGTAGAGGTGAATCCATGGCTGCCTGGATGGAAGGAGATCACAGGTTCCAGCCTCCTTGGTTCCACAGCCTACTTGCCCTATTTCTGGCCATGGCCCCACCCAAGTGGTCACCATTCTCTGAGTGTGACAACCAAACCAACGTGTATGAAAGGGCCAGAAATGTATCCAGCCAGTCATTTGTGTGGGCACAGGCACAGGTGAAAGACCCACTGCTAATGTCATGATCACTGTATACTTGGCACTGGGGATACAGTGGACACTAGACATGACCCAGTCCAGTGGACCAACAGTTAGGGCTCTCTTTAGGCGAAGATATGACTTCACATTTGAAGGGACACATTTTACTATCCACTGCAGTTGGCTTAGGTCCATCTTATCTATCAATTCCATATTTGGAGAAACATCATTTGGTATTTGGTTAGTTGGGTCTTGAAGGACTTCTCTGGGTATTAATGAGGCACTGGGGTTCTCTGTTCTTTCCAGGGGTCCTTTTTAGGCTCTGGTTGTCCTGAGCGAAGAATTGGAAAGAAAAAATTAAGGTTTTATATGTATTAATGCTATTAAAGGTAAGAAAAGAAGGGATAAATGCTCTGGGAAAAAAGTGCTCTAAAGTGTAAGTGTAGTGCCGGAGAGATGGCTCAGCGGAATAAGTGCTCCCCTGGCAAGCCCAAGGGTCTGAGTTCAATCCCTGGTTCTGGAAAAAAAAAAAAAAAGAGTAAGTGTGGACTAAAGTAGGAAAATCAATAAGCTCTGCAGAGTTCAAATGGGCCACTGAGAAAGAAGGTACTGGTCACAAGGCCAAGGGTCACCATCTTTTATGCCCCCATTCTTGTGTCAGAAGAATTGAAGATAGTATTCTCTGACTGGGACCAGGTGCAGGGCTTGGAAGCTGTGCCTGCATAGCCATGACTGACAGGCCATGCCAGCCCATCCAGCTGCTTTGCCCCACCCGAGTATCCTGTCTCAGGCATCTCCTTCAATGTGGAGAAGGGTGTCACAAAATACGCATCTGGTTAAGAAGCGGTAGGTCCAGGCCTGAGCTCCCTATTATACAGTATGATACCCAGCAGCTTCCTGAACTGTGCAGGGTCATTGGATTACAAGCAGGTTTACTTTCTACGTTGTTATAATGTTATCGCCTCCAATCATGTCAGCTTCTAGACAGCAAGGATGGGTGTATATAAGGGACATGGTAGTACAAAAATGCTGCAGAATGTTGACATCCAGAAAAATGACATAAGCAACTGCTCCAAGGACCTGGGTTCATTTGGGACTTCAAATAAGTTCTACAAGACCAGACTTCTGTGCTTATACTTAGACAATTACAGAATCACTATGCAACCACTGAATGCAGGGTTTGGTGGAGACAGAACAGTGAATACAATAAGCTTGGAGAAGTTTGTCTTCACTTTTTAGGAAGCTGATCCCTGTCTTCAAGGAGTTTATAATCTAAAGTGAAAACAGCTGGTTCATTGATTAAGTCATTACTTGTTGCTACAAATAAGTGCTACATTGTCTCTTATAGTAGAATGTTATCCTTCACACACATCACATCTGAGTCAATGAAGAGACCTGCTCCCTTTTCTCTGTAGATATATGGATCTGAAGCTAACCAGGTTAGACTACAGCTTCCTGTGCATTGCAGAATTGAAGGTGGCATTTATAGATAAACTTTGTAGGTTTATCTCTTTATGGATATCTCTTTTTATCAAAAGATATAGTTTCATCAGGTACCAGTGTCACACATAGGAATCAGCTTCCCAGCTCAGACACTGAACTCCAGACCTTGGTAGTTGGAATCAATTGAAACAGGAAAAATCTACCAACCAATCAGAGGTGTAGGTCAACTGAACACTTTGGCTCACTAAGGAAATAAAGGCAAAGAAGAGAAGACAAGAGTAGGAAAATGGAATGTCTGCTCTCTCAAGGAGTCAGAATGTGCTAGGAAATGTGGTAGGGGGATGCTTTGGTTTCTTGGTGGTTCCTGGGAGAAGATGGCAAGGGGATTTAGAGAATAAAGACAGAAGACAAAGGCTGGGTCAGGGCCATGGAGATAGTTCAGCAGTCTAAGTGCCTCCCTAGGCAAGCACAAGGACCTGGGTTTGATCCCTGGTACCACATGCCAGCCAACAAGATTGGGAGTGGTGGCACACACCTGTAATCCCAGTGCTGGTAGGCTGAAATAGGAGGATCATTATGAGTTCAAGCTGCATAGTGAGACCCTGTACCAAATAAAGTTAAAAAAAAAAACTGTGTCAGGTGAAGGCTCTTACCTGATGGGTAAAGGAACAAGCACAATAATAAATGTATTTATTTGTGCCTTTGTGTTGTGATTTGGAGTTTTTGCAAGGGGAACAATATGATTCAGGACACATTTTAGACTATTTTATAATCACCTAAAGAATTTTATACAAGATTTCAGGAAATCTGTCCACACACTAAAGACCAAAGAATCCAGCTGAAGGCCTGGTTTCTAATATCCTGTATGAATCCAGCTGAAAATCTAGAGCCCATAATAATGTCTCTCACAAGTCCAGCTGTAAGCCTAGAACCCATGACAATATCTCATGCAGGCCCCCTTTACTGATCAGCCTTAGAAAGGTCCAAAGCTCAGTGATAGAAGTTACAAAGTCTATGCCAGCAGAATGAAGGGTCTGTGCTAGCAGGCTGAAGGATCTGAACTGGAGCCCAGAAGCAATACTCAAGGTAAGAACCACAGCTCCTTGAAAAAGTGCCACAGCCATCCTTAGCACTATTTTCCCCTCCAGAACCAGGAAATGATGCCCAAAGTGAGAATCAGGTGTCCCCCAAAATGAACTATATCCATTCTAAGCAACAGTGAGGTCCCAAGATCCTCCCCTACAGGATGATCCCAGTTCATATGGAAAGCCAGCATAATAAGGTCCTTGAGCAGAATAGCCCAAGAGAACTAGAAACTTCCATCATCCCCAACAGCTTCTTCAAACAACTTCTCTAACAGCCTCTTTTTTTGTTTTTCTTTGTGCAAGATTTATTAAATGTCTCCACACAGCAGCCTCCATTTTCAGATACTGCTGCCAGGAACACCCTGTTATGCCATAGGGACCGGATGGAGTATGGCAGGCAGCTCTGGTTTCCCACCTTTCTGCTCTGAGATGGGAGTGGGGGGGCAGAATCTCATCTTTGGGTTCCACAATGCTCACGTTACCAAGAAGAGCTTTCTTGGGGCCAATCTTACCACTGGATCCCAGGGCAACATGATCTTTACTTTGATACCTAGCACACCCTGTCTGAGCAGCACGTGGCTCACGGCAGTGTCAGCATAGTAGTTGACAGGGTCCCCACTGTGGATCACCAGGCCATCCACAACTTCAAGGACTTAGCCCTCTGTCCACAGAGTTTCCCAGACACAATGACCTCCCAGCCCTCGGCTCCGCTCTCCATGATGAACCGCTGCACACCTAGCAGGCCCTCCACATGGCAAGCCCTCCTGGGAGTTTGTGATGCAGAGATTCCACCTGGGCAATTCACAGAGACCTCTCCTTCCCCCCTTTTCAGCATGAAGCTCTACACTGCCCTCAGGGAAGCCAAACCTCTTCTGAATGACAGCAGTCAATTTGCGTGTATCCTCAGGCCCTTCTCACGAAGAGCATTCTGTGTCCTGGTGGCTAAAATGATGATTTCTGTCCGGGTGGGTGTAAATCAGACTTCTACGTCAGAGTAGCCATCTTCAGCCAGCTCCCTAGTGAGGAACTCATTCAGTTCAGCTTTGAAGATTCTGGCAGCGACAAACTTCCTCTTCGTCGAAATCCATACTGCCATCTTTTTTTCCTCATAATTTTATCGATAAACAAATAGCAATGAGACAGTTTCAAATCAAATCGGTAGGACAGTTTCAATAATTAACACACTGCATACATTCCTCTTAGTGGTTAATTGCTGTACAAGATG
>NW_004524579.1:27457999-27478423 GCF_000260255.1 Octodon degus | reverse complement strand
TACTGCCATCTTTCCACTGTGAACCTCTGAAAGGAAAAGCTCTAACAGCCTCTAAAGCTGCTGGCAACAATCCTCAGATGGGCCTCCCACACCCAGCACCACACTAGATCAATTCAGCTGGGGGTAACAAGTTGGTCACCAGTTAGAAATTCACTATCACTACACTCTGACAATTTATTTATTGTTTCAATCTTTTATTTATTTATTTGATACAGTGTCTTGCTCCACAGATAGGACTCATAGTAATCCTCCTGTCTCAGCCTCCCCAGTGCTAGGATTATATGCCTGTGCCACCACATCTGGTTTCGGTGTCCAGCTCAGTGCCTTGGGCTGACACAGCATGAGGTGCTAGGGATCGAACCCAGGTCCTTGTGCTTGTCAGACAGGCATGTAGACCACCAAGCTATCTCCCCAGCCCCACTTTGCAAATTTAGTATCAGGAGGCACAAGAGTATCTAATGACTAATTGAAATTATCCAGGCTTTTCTCAAGACTGAGGTAGCTTGACTGCTTTAGGCACTCTGGCTGTGTCCTGCCCTCACACGTGACCAATTTCCAGCTTCATCCACTGCCAACAAAGCAGGTGTGACAAGAACAAGGGGCTGGGAGGATATGAAATCACCAAAAGAACCCAACTAGTTTATCCTCATAAATGATTTGTAAATATATCCAGCCCAAGGTTCAAGACATCCATACAGCCCTGTATAGTTAATAATGTAGTCCCAAAAGATCAGAAACTTTCAACATTACTATGTAAATCTTAGCAGTACTTTTCAAAATTTCATTGTGCAGTGCTCCAGTATGTAAAGAAAGATGTGATCATGTCTCCCTACTACACTTTTATAAGTCTGATCTTCCCAAGAAAATCCCACTTCAGTCATCTCTTATTCACGACATTACTTTTTGGTAGTACAAACTTGCTAGGAGCAAGTCATCAAGGTACTGCAACAGAAGTATTTCTGGATTTTCTTTACTAAATAATATGAAATCTTTGGACAAAGCTTCCCTAAATATAGAAAAATTCTTAAATCTTTGAGGGAGTCTTGCCTCAGTTAGTTGACATTTCTGTCCCCTCTCTGGATCCTCCCATTCAAACACAAATAGTTCTTGCAACAGAACAATGGAATATGGAAAAAAGCATGCTTCAAATCCAACCAGCATGGTAGCTGAATTTGAATGGGTGGAAGGAAACTAAGAAGAGTGTAAAGGTTAGGTGCAGTAGGGTGGAGAGTAACAATTAAGGCATTGACAATTTACAAGTTCTGAACAGGATGATATTCATTTGTCCTGGGCTTCAGGACAGGCAAGAAAGATGTATTCCAGGGAGGCTGACATTTCCTCAGTACTGCCTTCAGCAGCCTTTGAATATGGGATTTAATTTCTTTTCTAGCTTCCATAGTCACTGGGTACTGTGTCAAGCAGACTTGGCCTCCCACCAACCCCATTATCACTGGGGGCACACGAATTGCCAGACCTGGAGAATTCTCTTCCACCCAGACTTTTGGAAAACACTAAGTCCAAGGAAGGAGGGTAGATTGTCTTGCATCAGTGGAATCTAGGTGGTGATAATGCTCCTGCATAGTCAAGGTAACAGAACATGGGCCTCAGGGGAGGATTCTTCTCCCATGGTTAAAACAGTTTCCTGTGGAGCAAACAAAACTTGTGCCCTAAGTTTACAGAGAAGATCTCAGCCAAGAGGGAGAAGGGGCAGTCAGACATAAGCAGAAAGGAGTGGCTAACAATATCCCACCCCACATAGGTCCTGCTTTACCTTGGTCTTAACCACCCAGCAGATAGGTATAAAAATGAAATATAAGAAATAAAGCCATGCTGTTATGTTGAGCTGCAGGGGACTCAGGTCAACAATTTCTGACATTGCCAGTCAAGCAGAAGACCCAATACTATTATGGATTACTGAACTCTTTTAGATTATTTTGCTGAGTTTACACACCTATAATATTCAAATAACAGAACTTAACAAAAAAAGGGTATACAGATGAATGTCTATTTTGTATCTGTGTATTCAAAGTGGTTAGGATAGATATATAGTTACATTCTCTTAATGAATAGAGTGATTTGTTATAATGGTGTTTGTAGATAGGATATCATGGTTGCATCTTGTACAGCAATTAACCACTGCGAGGAAAGTATGCAATGTGTTAATTATTGAAACTGTCCCACCAATTTGATTTGAAACTGTCTCATTGCTATTTGTTTATCAATAAAATTATGGGAAAAAATATCCCACCCCAAAAGAATAGATGGAAGTCTGACCCATTGCCCCTTGAACATGCACCACCTAGCTCAAAAGTGGAGCCACGGGCTGAGCAACTACTAACACAAGTCCACATTGCTATCTGTCAAAAATCTAACAGGCTTTGCCCCTACATTGGCAGTTAACGTGGACTTCCTGGCTCTGGGAGACAAACACTTGTGACCTTGTCAATCTGAAACCTCCTCTGATTCCATCACAAACACTTCCTTTCATTCTCTTCTCTTTTTTCTAGCAGCTTTGTACTTTCTCATTTGAAACATCCCTTGCAATAGGTACACTGGTCTGGATCTACGGGGCATGACAACTTCCCCTCTGTTTGTCTTTTTTTTCCTTTTTCCCTAGATCCTGACTGACCCTTCTTCTTGTGTGCTGCCATCATCACTTTTCTTTTTTCTTATCTGTATTTCCATTTTGCATCCTCCATATTATGAAGCACTTTCTGGGCAATTTCTATTAACTGAGACAGATTCATTTCTGCAAAACCTTCTTTTTTCTTTCTTTCTTTATTTTTCTTTATCTTTCTCTCTTTCTTTATTTTTTGGCAGAACCAGGAATTGAACTTAGGCCCTTGCTCTTGCCAGGCAAGTGCTTATTCTACTGAGCTATCTCCCTGGTCCCTCTGCAAAGCCTTCTAACTTATGCAGACTGCAGATATCAGGGGCCAATTGAGCAACAGATGCCATATCAATAGTGTGAGTGTTCTTGGGCACCTCCGGGTCATATGGGATATATGTCCAATATGCCTTCACAAGGTGCTTGAGAAATGAGGTGGGGCTTTCAATTACTCCCTGATATATCTCTGTCATCTTAAGGAAGGTAGTGGATGATGAGCAGCAGAAAGAAGCTCTTTCTTCAGAGCATAGTGATGCTCCTTCAAAGCATTCATCCTTTCCTCAGTGTTGTAATTCCAGTTAAGAATGTCTCAAGGTAGAAGGTAAGCCACTGCTACTTCTTTGTCCTGGGCAGTTCCCCCTGCATCTAATCTTACTTGTTCCTCAGCCACCTTTCAATCCTATCCCTTTCCTCTGAGATGAATAAGGTTGACATAATCTGTTTGCATTTATTCCAAGTGGGGTGATGAGTCTTAAACACTGAATCAAGCAATGTGATCAAGATCAGAGGTGCCTCCAAAAAGAGAGGATTCTGTGTTTTCCAATTATATAAATCACTGGTGGTTAAGGGGTCACATACCAGGGTAGACTGAGGGTTCCTCTCTGGTCCCACTACAGCCAATTGCTGCAGGAGTAAGACAAGAACTGGACCTGAAGAAGAGACTGTGCAGTCCAAATCAGCCATAGGTTTAGTGAGGAACTTTTTTTTGGGGGGAAGGGCGGTACTGGGGGTTGAACTTAGGACCTTGTACTTGTCAGGTAAACACTTATTCTACTGAGCTATCTCCCCAGCACAGCCATATGTTTAAAGAAAGGCTGTTGGTGGCAGTGGGAGAGATGGGAAGCCATACATCCAGCGCCACAGCAGTGTACCCCTCCTGGCGGCAGCGTTGGAAGAGGGGGTGCCTGCTAAGGTGGGTGAAGGAGAGCAAGCAGCAGATTTGGCAGAAAAATCAGGATAGGGCAATGGTGGAGCTGGGAGGCAAGGAGCTGGATTGTCTTCCTCAGGCACCAGGGCAAAATGGGCTTTTGCTCTGTAGGGTCTTCCTTAATTACCGAAACTCAGTCAGGGAATCCATAAGCATGCACTATAAGCCTCTGAGGTATCACCCAAACCACATACAGCCAGGAACCCATATATAGAGAAACTGATTCATAATGCCTTGTTTCCCAGGAACAATCTCCTATACCCTACTGGTTATGTGAGCATTCCCTCTTATGCCATCCCACACCAAAAGAAGACCACTATAGTTCCCAGGGTGTGTGAAGCTTTCCCCTCTCATCTTTACCCTGTAGTCCCCTTTAAATTTATGAAAGTTCTTGACCATACATTCCAGTAGAGTTGGCTTGCTGTTGTCTGCTGCCATAGCAGTTAGCTAGTGCATTTGATCTCTTGACCCACATAAGTAAGAAACCAAGGCCAACAAAGTTGAAAACAATTGTCATAGTTGTGGTGATCTATAAGAGTCAAGCCAGGTCTGGATCCCTCTGGGCCTCTAGGAGGATAATGTAGAGGGGTAGAAAAGGCAGGAGCAGGACTGCCACCAGTCTGCTAGTCCAGGTGACAAATTCAGGCATGATCAGAAAACATGGGTACTTTGGGGAAACACAAAAGAAACGTAATAAACTAAAGTTGGGAACTATCAATTGTTTCCCACTGTCAGTTTAAGGTATTTTCAATACTAGGACTGACCAAATCCAAAGCAAATTCAAAGAAAAGCCAGCCAAATTCTTTGCCATGCCAAGATCAAATGGCTGCCACAACAGAGAGCCTAGGCCCATGTCAGCCTAGAAGGAAAAACAAGTTTCTAACCAAATGTGAAGACAAATTAGGAGTCCAATTTTAAATCTAACCTAGGTTGGAGAGTAGAGCTTCATTGTCCCACTTTGCAGCCATGACACCCTGCCTCACAGTTGTCCCCAGGTGGCCAGCTGAAATCAGGGTACCCTGTTGCCCGAAGAGCAGCCACAAGACTCAGAGGCACAGAGTTCCCTCGAGCAAGGGTCTTCCTCCTGAGCCAGTTTCACTGTGGCCTCAAGAAAATGTGGCAGAATTCAATGAGAGAGAAACACTCACAAGAGACTGAAAACATAGGAACAAAGAAACTTTATGGAAAGCTGGCAACTGATACCCTGACACCAAGTCAGGAAAACAAAACGTCAGCACTTGTTTGGACTTTACCTCCAGGTTATATACTATTCAAGTTTCCATAGTAACCACATTACCACATATTCTCATTCTTAAGAATTTTACAAGAAGGGCTGGCCAAAAAGCTCAGCAGATTAAAGTGCCTGCAAGCAGGTGCAGGGGCTGGGGGTTTGATTCCTTGGCCTAGCATGCTGGCCCCACCCCCGGGGTGCTCTGAGACAGCAATTGAGGCTGGGTGTGGTGGTATATGCCTGTAATCCCAGCTCTTGAGAGGCTGTAAACAGGCAGATCACTATGAGTCCAATCTAGTAGTGAGACCCTGCACACCCTGTAGACCCTTCCCTAAAATACAAAAAAAAAAAAAAAAAAAAAGAATTTTACAAGAATGCCACATAATTGTCAGAAGGTTTGCATTTTCCAGACACAGTTAGCCACCTGTCAGTCATGAGGACATTGTGGTTTAACATTTGACCTACTTCCCAATTTGTTCTATTTGTTCCTAATTTTATGACCTTGTTTTTCTCTTAATGGGTTTATGGTCAGCTACATGGGAGAGGGTAAGGGAGTGAGTTCTTCTACAGTTTAAGTGAACTTAAGTGACTTTTTAAAATGGAGTTGCACAAAGAAAATAGAATCTCCTGTGCCTTAGTAGCAGGTCCATGATGCAGGTCATTCCAGGCCCATCTCAATTAAGTCCTTCCCAGCCCACGGATACTGATCATGTAGATACTCCAAGACTTCAGGGATGTAATGTCCGAACTAAGCTGCTGTCCATACTGCTTGTCACCCCCATTTGCCCTTCTCAGCCAAATTAGGATTCATAGTGCTGCAGCTGTTCAGTCTGTCTGTTCTACCCACAAGTGTCAGCTTTCCTTCCTGACCTGGGGCTTTGGCCTGCAAGCAGAGTTTCGGCTATGATTCCCATCTTGATCCAACTAGCCTTTTTACTCCTGGCTGTATATTCCTAAAACAGCTAAAACTGTAGGAAAAATGATAGCAAGGAGGTGGTATACTGGATATGCCTCATCACTGAGAACTAGTTTGAAAATTTCTACAAGCTTTATGTTAGTTGTTTAAAACAGCCACTATTAAAAAGTAAACTGTATGAACACATAATTCAAAATTTTTTTCCTCATTTTCCTTCATCCCAGTTGTTCCTTCCCTTTGAATAGTTTCTTTCCTTTCATAGTATCCATGGTACCTTTCAGATCCTATTTATTCTTCCGGGTTCTTACACTAGAAAGATAATATGTTTACACATGTGGGTCTGATTTATATCACTTATGAAATATATATGTATATATGACATATGATAGTTTGGATAATTGTACTACTAATTTCTACTAGACTATTAAAAGGAGCACTTGATGCTTAAATATTTTTCTCTCTCTCTTTTTAAATTTTTTACCAATCTTATAGGCTTATTTCTGGTAATCTGAAAAGCTAATTTGAGGACAATATGCAAAATGACAACCATTATTAAATTTTTATCATTTTGTTTAGTGAAATTCTGTATTGTTTCTAATTGGTTTTTTTCTACTATTTTTTGCATTCTCTTTTTAAAATTTTTAAATTCTACATTGAAGCAAAGGTCATATACCATGTTCATGCTTTGCAATATTGTTTACATACCAATAATCCCCAAACTGACCTACACATTGAATGACAATATGATGAATAAAAACAAAGGTTGAGGTCTTAAAATTTCTGATTTTTGCCAGGCATGACAGCACACTATTATAGTCCAAGTATGTAGGAAGCTGAAGCAAGAGAATTTCAAGTTTGAGCCCGGTGAGACTGTGTCTCAAAATTTAAAAACTGTTGGACCCTAGGTCAGTGGTGACAAACTTATGACACATGTGCCTCAGTGTGCACACAAAGCTCTCTCTGTTGGCATGCAGGCCATATCACCAGCCAAGGTTGACAAATTATCAGCATGCACACAATAGCAAGGATCACATTAACTGTGCAAATGTATACCAAATGCAAACTTTTACCTTTCAGTAAAAAGTTGTTTATATCATTAAAAGCTCTGCTATTGATCTTATCTTAGGTCAAAAGATGTTAATATATGAACTGATTTTTCTAAATGATAACCTCAGTATTCAAGTTTAATAAAAGTGTTTGCACTTTGCAATAAACATGTGGATTTTGGGTTGTGGCCTGGGCTCTCAGTCTTTAAAAGATTTTCCGTCACTAGTACAGTTTTCTTACATGAATATACTTTTGACTTGTTTCTTCATATTGAGGTTTTTGTACAGAATGCATAGTTAGGTCTTACTTAACTTGAAGAGTTTCTCGAATTTCTCCCTTGTCACATAATTTAGTTGTTGATATGGCTGAAATTAGGTGTATGTCCGTGTGTGTGTGTGTGTGTGTGTGTGTGACCAGTCTTCTTTTTTGCTGTGTCCCTCAGTTCCCACTTTCCTACTTGTTATGGGCTAATTCAATGTTTTTAAATTTCTTTTCAAAATTTTAGCTATTGAATTTTTAGCTATTTCTCCTTGCATTATTTTTGGGTTAATGTAGTACACATCACAATTATGTTTAACTTTCTCATCCTACTTATGATTAGTATTTAACTTCATATAAATCTTTTTTTTGACATTTTAAACATAAGCTTTATTTTAAACTTAAATGTTAAAAGTAAACATTTTGCTTTACAAATTTCAAGTTACTTAAAACAATTAAGTAGGAACATATTTTTCATTCAAAATGATAACATCTGTAGAATACATGTTGGTGTTGGCCAAAATTAAAATAAAAAAAAATTTTTTTGTAGAGTGGCTCCATCATTTTACAAGCCCATCAAAAATAAGTGACAGTTCCAGCTTCTCAGCATCATCACCAGCATTTGCAATGCCACTGATTTGTATTTTAGCCTTTCCAAGGGCAATGTGATAATTCTTAATGGGTTCTTAACTTGCATTTTGTGAATGGTTAATCATGACCATTGACACTAAAAACATTACTATTGTATATATGATTCCTCAACAATTATTGATATATAGGTTAAGCAAGTCTTTAACATAATATCCCAGATAACTTTTTCAAATATAAAACATTTATACCAGCAAGGAAATTATAAAAAAGTATGTCAATTATACCGAAGGACTTGAAGACTATTTAGATATAGACTGTTATACCCTGTCAAAATTGACTCCATTTTGTTACCCTTCTAACCTCGCCGAGTTCCTGTTCCATATGTGCCTACCCCTCCCAACTCCTTACCCCTGTGACCCAAGTCTTATGACATCTGTACCCCAAACTTTGTTATCTTAATGAACTCTGTGTGACTGCCAACTCAGCACCCCCACCCAACAGGACCACCCAATGAACTAATGACCCGCTGTACCCCATGATTGCCAACTCAGCGCCCCACCCAAAAGGTCCAAACAATGAACTAATGACCCTGCCACTTCTTCCTTTCCACCCCTTCCCTGTTTTTGTGGTTTTCAAGCTTAAATACTGACCCTTGTCAGTGCTCAGCGCACCTCTTTGCACTCTTGCATAGAGACCGCCGCAGGGTACCTGCTAAAATAAAGCGCTTCTTTTAACTTTTGGACTTGCCTCGTTGTCATTTGATTTTTGAGCTACAACATGGACAGAATTGTTTCACTTTAGGAAACATACATAGTCATATACAGAATATATCCATTCTTCTTATTTTTTTTTAACTTTGCTACCATTTGCGTTTTGGTGTTTTTTTTTGGGGGGTGGTTACTAGGAATCAAACTCAGAACCTTATGCTTGCCAGGCAGGCACTTGTGCCACCGAGCTATATCCCCAGTTCCCCATCCATTCTTAGTTTTTTCACACAGCCAACTACATGTTTGCAAATGTCACTCTTATCAACTGAAAAAAACACACATATATTTTTTAAAAGCCTCTGAAGACATGCTGGGGTATAATGCGCATCTCTTCAGAGCAGAGCTTTCCACAGGTCACCTCTGTCCAGCCAGCTCCCAGGGACCGATGGACTGTGCCTACCCTCAGGAAGACAGGATGGTCTTGTTAATGATTTCCACAGCCTCCTGGATCTCATCCTCTTTGGTCACGAGCAGAGGGGCCAGCCTGATGATGCGGTCATGGGTGGGCTTAGCCAGAAGCTGTTATCGCGCAGCCACAGACATACCTTCCAAGCATCATAAGCTCTGGTTTCTCTAATAACAATAGCATTTAACAGTCCTTTTCCTCTTACAGCAGTTACAATGTCAGAGGGCAGCTTCATGAGTTCATTTCTCAAGACAGTACCCATTTTCTCTGCATTTTCTTTTTTTTTTAATTTAATTTTTATTTATTTGTGTGTGTGTGTGTGTGTGTGTGTGTGGCCAGCTCAGCCCACCAGGGGGCAGGGCTGGCTGGCATGTGGTGCTGGGGGATTGAACCATGGTTCCTGTGCTTTGCTAAGCTTGTTCCAAGTAGGTGCTCTAGACCACTGAGCCATCTCACCAGCCCCCTCTGCATTTTCATTAAGCTTTTCTTCTTCCAAAACCTCTAGGGCTGCAATAGCCACGTGACAGCCCAGTGGATTGCCACCGTACGTGGACCCATGCTCCCCGGGCTTAATGGTCAGCATTATGTCATCATCACATAGCACTGTGGACACAAGGTATATATAAGCCCCCAGAAAGGGCCTTTCCAAGAAGAACTATGTCAGGCCTAACATTTTCATGATTTACAGCCAGCCATTTACCAGTTCTGGCCAATCCTGTCTGTATTTCATCAGCAATAAACAGGACCTCATGCCTCGTGTAGAGTTCTTGAACTCCCACGACGTACCCTGGGTCAGGAACAACAATGCCTGCTTCACCCTGAATTGGTTCTACCATGAAGGCAGCAACGTTTGGATCCTGCAGAGCACACTCAAGTGCAGGCAGATCATTATATGGGATGATTTCAAAACCTGGCATGAAGGGCCCAAACCCTTCATAACTGCTCGGGTCTGTGGAACTGGAGATGGCAGACAAGGTTCTACCCCAAAAGTTTTCAGCTGCAAAAACAATCTTTGCTTTGTATCTCGGAATGTCCTTCACAGTGTAGCTCCACCGCTGCGCAAGTTTACAGGCAGTCTCGCCAGCCTCCACTCCTGTGTTCATAGGAAGAACTTTTTGATACTTGAAAAGCTTAGTAATGTACTCCTTGTATTCACCAAGTATGTCATTATAGAAAGCCTGGGATGTTAAGGTCAGCTTGTCCACCTGACTCTTCAGAGCATTCACAATCTTGGGGTGACAGTGCCCTTGGCTGACAGCACTGTAAGCACTCAGGAAGTCAAAATATTTTCTGCCTTCTACATCCCACACATAGACACCTTTCCCTCTCTCCAGAGCCACAGGTAACGGGTGGTAATTGTGTGCACCATATTTAGATTCCCTTTCAAAAATGGCATCAGAGGATGGGGGGCCTTGGACTGTCTTCTTAGTTGCAATGGATGTGGCACAAGTCATCGAAGAATGAACTCCACAGCAAGGTACAAACGCTTATAAACGTGCTAGTTTGGAAAACATTGTGTCCTTTGAGCAAAATGAACAAACAAATCACAGGTCAACTCTTCCTTCTTCCACCGTCCAGATTAGAGTATAGATTTTTCACTGGAGATCCAGGGACAATCCTCGAGGGTCCAATAACTCGCCCAGAACCTCTGGAGATTCAAGGTGGCAACTTGCAGAGCCAACTTCATATAAATCTTAAAAACCCTGCAACCACATAGATCCATTTACCCTCTCCCAATTCATTTATGTTCATTGTCACATGTATTGCATTAATACACACACAAAATGTTAATGATGTACAATAAATATTTTTACTTAATCCAGATATAAAATAATTCAGACATTTAAATAGTTTTTTTTATTTCAATTGCTTTATCTCATTTCTACTTTTCAATGATATTGCTAGATACACAGTTCTGGGCTAACACTTGTTTTCCTTTTCCATTTTAAAAATTGTCTTTTAGATAGTGTTATCACCCTGCTACACCCTAAGACCTTCTTTACATGTAGTTTTGAATAACTCACATTGTCACCCTTAATTTGAGTCTCTTACACTAATTCCAGATTTTAGTACCTATGACTTTGTGAAAAGAGGCAAACATGAAGCTACACCTCGATGGCATACTACCTAAGACGCTTAACACATAAATACAATTTCATTGACACAGTACATACATATTGATTTGCATACAAAAAATGTATGTAAGTTTTGAAGCAGAAAAGGAAATAACATACATAACTGCAAAGTTAACTTGGCTAAAATTTTTCTCACAACAATATTTGCCTTAACATTTTACTTCAAATTTGAAAATAAAAAGTGGAAAAAACAGTACTACATATACTGCCACTAAGGTTTGTCACCTAACATTATTTCTCGTTTATTCCAATATACAGATTTATACAGATGTACACTGATTTAATTTTTTCCGAATCATTTGAAGTTAGGATGTAGACATCATGACGCTTCACATATTTTATTAAAGTGTTGCTACCTAGAAGATAAATTTGTAGACCACTGCAAACAATGGTAGTAGTCTAAATGATCTCTGAAATTCTGATCGTCTGCAATGTGAGCCAGCTAGGAGAGGCTCAGAGAAGGCTGGAAATGAGGGAACAGGCTTTTTTGTTTAAACAAAACAGGTTGTTTTATTAAACATTAAACAAAAGTAAGGATGTATGAATGTGGGAACTTCCCTGGAGGAAATTTTAATGTCAGAGATATTGTCGTAATACTTTGAAAGAAATGGTCAATTCATCCAAAGAAAACAGAGAAAATATCTTGGGTTGTTGCAAAATTGTAGGAAGAACGTGGGAAAGCAATAAGCAATGTTAAGCTTCCTAGAGCCATTCTGTTGCATCACGGAAATGAGAAGACATGGACACAAAGCAAGAGACAAAGGGAATGGAAGCGAAGTGAAGCGCTCCGCCAGCCCATGGTTTTTACCTTTTCCTCCATTTTTGTGAGACCTCTCATCAACCAGCGCTTCTGCGCATGCGTCTGTCTATTATATAACTTGCTTACATCTTATCCTCAAATAACCTGAGGTTCTCACGGAATAATACTCAAAACATAATGCAAGTGTCTGCCCACAGACTCAGGAAGTCCTTTCCCGTCAAGGAAAGGTCAGCACTTAGCTAACAGATTGTGCTCAGGAGCTAGCTGTCCTTTTTCCTTTAACCTATGTCTATCCTACACCTTTCACGTATCTAACCGTGGCTGGTTGGCAGCGTGCAGATCTAGACAGCTAGAAATGTGGCCCCCACAAGATCATAAACTTATAATATTAATATGTGATTCTTTAAAAATGATTTTTATGGCTTGATAATGCAGTGTTCAAGCAAAGACTGCGTAGGTGACAACAAAACACAATGCTGCATCCACCCGCAGCATCCACCACACACAGTGAAATTGAAACACGAAGATATTGGGCAATTTGGCGAGTGAAATGCAGTGATCACTGATAATAGTGTTTCAACTTCCTATACCTGTTTGTGCCTGTAAACACAGGCACTCAAACTGTTGCTGAGAAGACTTGTAAGTTTTCTTATTTAATTATTGAACTTGGATTTGTTCTATTTTGTAAAATCAATGTGTTTTTAACACCTGTGGTATAAGAAGTACAAAAACATACCAAATCGGCTTTTTCGCTCTTGCAATTGTTGTAACTACATTCATAACATTGTTAATACTAAAATTGACTATTCATTAATTTTTGAGTCATATATAGTTGCAATCAGAAATGCAACTCAAAGAGAAATTTGCCCATGTCTTTCTACAACTCTTGAAAGACTTATCTTCCCAGATGAGTCCCTTGCTTTGCAATTGCATTTTAGTTGTATTATCGCTCTTGGCAGTGTGTATATTTGTCAACAAATACCTGAGATAACTAGCTTGGAAAAGGAAATAATTTATTCTGGCTCACAGTCTTGGAGGTTTCAGTCCAGAGCTGGTTGTCTTCAGGTTTTACATCATGGCAGGACCACAAAGCCACCCACCTCGTGGAAGTGGAGAAGGGAAAAAGAGGTGAGGCACTGTTTCCTTCCAGCACTGGCCAGAGGCCTCCTCACAGGTTGTAGCTCTAAAAGTTTCCACCACCTCCAGTAGTAGCAAGGTTGGAACTAAACCTTTAATTCCTGATCACTATCCTGTCAAGTGTGACTTCTAGGTAGGGTTGCAGGGTGAGCATTGCAGTCTCTTGATAAATAACTTAGGCTCCTTGAGTCTCCACTGCTCTAACTAAAACTGGATAAAGTCTACACGATAAAGCACTTATAAAGATCAAATATAAATTTATGGGTAAATACTTATAGACTATGAAGCATTGTGTAGTTACATTTTCATATCATTATTACCATTGTATTCAAGTCCTACTATAGCTAGAATCACATAAATTTGAATTTTCTATAAAGTTCTTTGCTACCCTTTTTCTCTGTACAAAATATACAAAAACAAAATTTAAATACTAAAATTATCATACAGAATTTTAAAATCACTCATATAATTATCCACAACAAAATAAGGACAAATACTTTTAGATGAATGAAAAAAAAAAAAACCAGGAATTCTCCACAGAGAAAATTGGAGTTATGAAAAACATACACCTGCAAAAAGTAGATGACAGATGAAGAAGTTAGAGAATTTAAATATAAATCAACAGAAGTTATATAGTCTGAAAAATAAAGACAAACCCTTTGAGAAGCCATTAAAAGAGCCCTGAAATTTTTATTTGTGTTATATAAAAAATTCAACTTTCACATCATTGGAATCTCAAAAGAAGAGAATAAGATTGGGACAGAAAAAAAAGTTGTTTGTGTGTGTGTGTGTGTGTGTGTGTGTGTGTGTGTGTGGTACTGGTGATCAAACTCTGGACCTTGCACTAGCCAGGCAGGTACTTATGCTGCTGAGCTATCTCCCCAGCCCACCAGAAAAAGTATTTTTTAAAAAAGGACTAAAACGTTTCAAACATAGTGAAAGATAAATTTACATACCCAAGAAGAGTATATCCCAGTAGAACAGGGCTCGCCTAGCAGGTGTGAGTCCTTGAATTCAATCCTAGCACTGAAGAAGCAGGAGAGGAAAGAAATCCAAACAAGATTCAAAGACAACTTCAAAGAAAATCATACCCCAAAACATCATAATTAAACTAATCAAATCCAAGGGGAAAGAAAAATTATTTATTTATGTATGTATTTGCCAGCACAGCCCACCCTGGGAGCAGGGCTGGCATGGCATGTGGTGCAGGCATTGAACCACAGTCCCTGTGCTCTTGCCTAAGCAAGCACTTTAGACCACTGAGCTAGCTCACCAGCAAGAAAAATCATTGAAAGTAGCCAAGAGAAGCTGGTCAAGATGACACAGGCCTGTAACCCCAGCCCTCAGGAGGCTGAGGCAGGAGGATTGCTGCAAGTTTGAGGCCAGCCTGGGGTACATAGGGAGGTCAAGACCAGTCTAGAATATGTAATATGATCCTTTCAAAAAGAAAAGAGAGAAGAAAAGTAAGGAGAGGAAAACAACACAAGTGAACCATGATTGAAGTGCTTGATTTTAGAAACCAGAGAAGAGTGATTTTTTTCAAGAGTTCAAAAGTAGAGCACTATTTCTGTTTAGAGAAGAGATGAATAAACATAAAAATAACTATTTTATGGTTGGAATTCTCTTATTTCTGTTTGTGAACTCACTATTAACACAAACAGGTACACAGTGGAAGAAAGCAGTACTGGGCAAGGTGAAATAGGGGACCGCTGTGCACAGTCTCAGTGAAGTCTACTCCATAGCGCTGCACTGGGACAAGTGGCCAGAGCCACCTTGCGTTGAGGCAGTCAAGAGGGGAGGCTTTATGCACCATGTCACGGATGCCTCACTGGAAGTAAACTGTTCAAGAAAAGGCTTGACTCGGTAAGTCAACTGTCTTTGGCCTAGGCAGTTCAGAGTAAGGCTAACAACTTAAAAAGCCTCCTTTGGGCAATGCTACATACTATTCAGCTATGAAATAAGACCAGGGTACATTAGAAACTCCACTATACCTTCACATTCCATTACCTAACTATGTCCTGGTTAGGCTATCTGGCCCACTATCTGGTTTTCTGTCTTGCTCTTACCCAGTTTCTCATTTTGCTTTTCTACCTGGTATTTGGATGTGGCTCACAGATGTCCTTGAGAAGTTTAGAATAGACTACATCCTCTTATGAGCCAAGATGTTTAAATTTACTACTTAGAGATATAGGGCCAGAACTAAGTGGTAGCTGAGGGAATAGAAACCAGATCAGAAAGGATGGAGACATGAAGGTCAATTATGACCAGGGTAGCTATGGAAGGACGCATTTCTTCCCTGACACAAGTGCCTTCCCAGCTCTCTATCACTTTCACAGAAAACCCCAGGACCTTTAGCATGACATACAGAAGCACTGTTATCCTAGCCCCTGCCTACATCACTAGCTTCAGTTCAAAGTACCCTTGCCAGGCAGTTTATCCCATAGGAATGATTGTTAGTGGCAGTAGCATTTTTATGTGCCACTTACTCTCATGGCCCAAAGCCACTAAGTAAATAATGTAGTCAAGGGACTCCTCTAAGTACCTTTACTCATGCTGTCTTAGTCATTTGGCCATTTCTGGGACAAAAATATCCAAAATCTATAGCTTAGAAGAGAATTGTTTGGCACAAAGTTTCCAGTGGGTACAGTCCAAAAGTGGCAGACTCTAAGGCAGAAGTGCATGCAAGAAGAACATAATGGGGTACAGTTGCTCATCCAATGGTAGCCAGGAATCAGAAAAATCAGTCTGGGTACAATAATGTACCCTTTCAGGCCATGTCACAGTGACCCGCCTCCTCTAACCAGGCTCACCTCCAAACATGAGATTTTTGGGGTACATTTTAGATATAAACCATAACATGCTGCCCTGGCTTCCAAAAGACTCACAGAAATCCCATTAAGCAAAATGCACTTAGTCCATTTTAAAGAGTTTCCAGAGTCTTTTCAGCATTACTGAAAAGTCCACATGCAGTTTCCTCTGATACTCAAGGCAAACTCTTCTGTGATATTCAATAGCACAGAAAAAACAAAAACATTTCTACTTCAAAAGGAAAGAAGAGGTTTTTTGGCACAAAGTTTCCAGTGGGTACAGTCCACACCTTTCCTCAGTAGACATTTTGTGTCCTTGGCATCTCTAACTTCCGGGAGTTTCCACTGCACCTTCATCATCACTCTCACATCTTCACACACACTGCCTTCTTATGGACTCCTGGCTGGATCTATAACCCTGTCACACATTTTTACCTGTTCTTCAAAGTATTCTGAAATCTTGGTGGAAGCTTCTTTTATCCCATAACTCTTATTTTCTGAATGTTTTAAAAACCAGCACCACATGGATTTATGCCAAAGTCAACTGCCAGACTGAGCAGTACTTGAGGCCCCTTGGATCATGGCTGCAGTGGCCTCTGAATATCTGGATGGCTAAACTTGGGGATATACATTTCTCTAGGCATCCCTGAATGAGCAAGTGTCCCAAAGACTTTCTTTTTAAATGAATGATTTACAACTTTGTACCCTTTATCTTGCAGTGGGTGGGTTCTTGCCGATTTCTGTAATGCCCTCAAGGCACTTTTCTTCCTGTCCCTGTACAAAGTACTTGACTTCTTTTAATGCTAATCTTTCCTATAACCATAATTTCCTTTGCCCTAACTATTCAGATTCTTCCTTTCTGGTGAAACTGCAGTTTTCCAACCATTCAGCTCTGCCATTTGCTCCCAATTTGCACTGTAAATCAGAAGCCAACAGTATCCATACTATAGCCTTTAACTGGGCTGTCTTGGGCCAACAAGATAGCTCAGTGGAATAAGCACCTGCCTAAGCAAGTTCAGGGACCAGGGTTCATTCCTTGGTACCACATGCTACACTGGCCCTGCCCAGAGGGTTGCTGAACCAGCCAGAGAGACTAGGTGCGGTGGTGCACACTTGTAATCCCAGAATTGGGGAGGCTGAAAATAAGAGAATCAGTATGAGTCTGAGCTGCGTAGTGAGACCCTGTACCAAATACATTTTAAAAAGTTAACACTGGGCTGTCTTGAAAATTTCTTTGCCAATTTAATAAGTCTGATGTCCGTAACCTCAGTCTCATGCAAAATCTCTTGACATGGGGGAAATGTAGATAAATTTTCCAATAGATCATAGCATACGTGATTCCTAGTCCAACTACAAATGGAGTCCTTGTTCCAAACTGAAAACTGCTGAGCCTGGCCTTTACTGTTTGCATTCCTATCATCATTCTCACCTTCTGAGCTGATCAGTATCATGTGTGGAGGACTGCTTGCAATATCCTAGGGCTTCTGTAGCCAGTATTCCAAAACTTTCCAAATACCTCCTGCAAACCAGTTCCACTGGCTTCTGAGATACATAGTCAAGTGCAATTGTTACTAAACAACTGCATAGCCTTCAAGAAGCTATAATAGATGAAACTGTTTAATTTGGAGCTCCCAGATTTGCAAACAACAAATGCCTCTAACACCAAAGTAAAAGCAATGAAACAAAGTTTACCAAACTGTTAATTGACATATACTTGCTTACAAAGAAGAAAGGGAAAAATGAAGAAAAAAGCTATATCACTCATCAGAAAAGCTTCAACATCTGACATTCCAATTTCAATGGTGAGGTGTCCGATTACATGACTTTCAAGGTTTTGACTGGGAAGGGTCCAGACAGAGCACCTGTAGGGAGTAGGAGAAGCTGGAAATTGGTCACATATGTGGGGACATGGCCAGTCTGAGAATGTATAGTGCCTAAAGCAATCAAACTACTTCGATCCTGAAACAACTTGCTTGAGACAATTCCAGTCATTAGTCGCTGGCAACTTGCGTGGTGTGATACTAACTTTGTCAAATGTATAAATAAATAAATGCCCCTACAGTGGTTGAGCAGTTCCACTCCTCCCATCAGCAGAGAGAGGGCTCCATCTGACCTCAGCTGTCATCTTTTATCTTTATTTCTTCATCCTCTCACCATTCCCCCATCCCCAACATTGAGAGCTACATGGGACACAGCAAGCACCGTCTCTGTGCATGCAAAGTCCCCCTACCAGCGAGGCACCTAAAGCAGCAGTTGAGATAAAAGTGCTGGTGATCCAACTATATGCATGACCAGAGCAGGTAAAAGGTGGTCCCCAAGAACTAACCAAGTGTCTGCAGAAACAAACATCTATGTCTTCTAGGTATGTGAGAAAAGACCATTTTTGAGAGTGAGCCAAGAATTTCATAGGGCTGGTGAGATGGCTCAGTGGTCTAAAGAACCTATTTAGAACAAGTTTAGCAAAGCACAAGGACCGAGGTTCAATCCCCCAGCACCACATGCCAGCCAGCCCCGCCCCCTGGTGGGCTGAGCTGGCCACACACACACACATAAATAAAATAAAATAAAGAATTTCTGCTTATGTCAGGATGCTCCACCAAAGCACCTCACCACAGAACAAGGCCACAGCACACTGTTATGAAAAAAAGAAGATCTTTCTAAATTTAATTTTAACCTTTCAATTTGGTGTCAGTCTCATCTGATGTCCAGTGTCATAGTATCCTGAACAGAGATACTATGTGATCTAAAGAAAATTTGTTTTAGGTTTGAGATCAAAGTACACTTGGCATAAGTGTGAAGCACCTAGAGATGGCAACTGCTAGGAATGAAAATACACCCTCAGAATAGAGGACAGGCAGAGCCAGAGATAGCAACTGCCACTACTGAAAGTAAACCCCAAGGATGGAGGCAAGCATCCCAGAGTTGCAAATTTCCATGAGTTCCAACTTTGTTTCTCTTTTTCTTTCACTAAAATTTAGGAAGCTGTCGGGGGCCTGGCTCTAGCTCAGTTCTTTAAGTGGCTGCTTCCACAAAGCTGTCCGCCTCAGCTTATTCTAGTTCAATCCCCACAACCCTCCAGCCAGCCAAAAGTGCCCTGAAGGCATTCGAGGAGAAAAAAAAAAAAAAAATCCTTATTCCATGGGCTGGAGAGATGGCTCAGTGGTCTAAAGCACCTACTTAGAACAAGCTTAGCAAAGCATCAGGGACCGCGGTTCAACCCCCAGCACCACATGCCAGCCAGCCCCGCCCCCTGGTGGGCTGAGCTGGCCACACACACACACCACTCTCTCTCTCTCTCTCTCTCTCTCTCAAATAAATAAATAAATAAATAAATAAATAAATAAATAAATAAATAATAAAATTTAGGAAGCTGTCAAAGTGGTAACTGGCCTTCTTTCCAATCAATTGTGAATCTTCACCTTCACATCAGGAAGGGGAAATTAATGGACTTATATGATGCTAGGCAGAAGCGGAAGGGCTGCCAAAGCCCTCAGGGAGGGGATCAAGACTGTAATACTAATGATATAATAACTACGGGTTTACCCTAAAGCATTAGAGCACCTGCTCCTCAAGACCATAGAGGCCAAGGAAATGTGATAAGGGCAGGAGCACAGTTTTTAGGCTCCTGTCAGGATGTTAAGGAATGTGATAAGAATGGAATCATATTTCTCAGGCTCATGTTAAGATGTTAAGGAAATATGGTGAGAGCCGGATAATCTT
The DNA here is from genome assembly GCF_000260255.1 of Octodon degus. Lineage (NCBI taxonomy): Eukaryota > Metazoa > Chordata > Mammalia > Rodentia > Octodontidae > Octodon > Octodon degus. The sequence goes on along the minus strand of NW_004524579.1, from coordinate 27,458,833 downwards.
TTGGTCTCCAAGAGCCAGAAGATATCCTGTCTATTGTGAGCCTAAGGCAGAGATGTCTCCTACTTTGTCTATCTTCTGCCTCACACTCACAGCAATAAACTCACTCCTAGTACCATTTTTTTATTATTATTATTATTCATTTTCCCATCATTGAGACAGAATACCCAACACCCCTAACTTAAAGAGTGAGAGGCTTATTTGATTCATAGTTTCCATCCAAACTCACCTGGCTCTAAGGCAGAAACACATGGTGGAAGCACATGGTGGAGGACAGATGCTCATTCCAGGGCAGCCAGAAAGTCTGGAGAGTAAGGAGGAGCCAGAGACAAGAATACATTCCTCCAGGTCAGGCCTCAGTGATCACCTCAGATGACAAGACTTGTGAGAGATGTTTATACCTAAACCATAACACATGTCCACAGTAGCACTGGGGACAGAGGTGAGTTGCTTCAGATCCTAGGATGGACAATATGTATTGTTGACCAACTCAAGTTTAGAAACTGTAAAGGCACTTTTTGGCTTTCTTGGGCTGCACTGAATGAAAAGAAATTGTCTTGGGCTACAAATGAAACTCTGACAAAACTAAACAAAAAAAGAGAATACAAATGAAGGACCATTTTGTACCTGTATATACAAAATAATTAGGATAGATATACAGCTACTTTCTCTTAATTCAATGAGAAGAAAGATTTGTACTAATAGTGTTTGGACAGGATATCATGTCTTCATCTTGTACTATGAATAACCATTATGAAGCCAACAATATGAAATGCATTAATTATTGAAACTGTCCTATTAATTGGTTTTGAAACTGTCTCATCACTATTTGTTTCT
>NW_004524579.1:27389184-27457899 GCF_000260255.1 Octodon degus | reverse complement strand
GATAGATATACAGCTACTTTCTCTTAATTCAATGAGAAGAAAGATTTGTACTAATAGTGTTTGGACAGGATATCATGTCTGCATCTTGTACTATGGATAACCACTATGAAGACAACAATATGCAATGTACTAATTATTGAAACTGTCCTAATTGGTTTTGAAACTGTCTCATTGCTATTTGTTTCTCAATAAAATGAATAAAAGAGAAACATGTAATATGCTTAATGTACAAAAGTAACAGAACTTCTTTTATTCTTTTATAATAAGATAATTTTATTATAACACTAAAACTAAATAGCACTTGATCTACATCATAAATTAGAAGAATATTGAATGTTTACTGGCAAAATATAGAAAGTGTTTAACTTTAAACTTTCTCATTGTCAGTTTCTATATATTATGGTTTGTGTCTAGATGTTCCCCCTGGAGCCTCTTGCAGTCATGGGGTAGGCTTCTAGAGTTTGATTGATTCATGGTGTAATACTGGGATTATAGGTGTGAGTGCTACACCCACTGTAGGGTTTTTGGTTGTTGTTGTTAGGTTTTGTTTTTGCTTTTGTTTGGTTTGGTTTTGTCTTTTTGAGACAGGGTCTCACTATGCAGTTCAGACTGGCCTTGAGCTCACTTTGTAGCAATCCTCTTGCCTCAGCTTCCCGAGTGCTTGGATCATAGTCCTGCACTACGATGCCTAAGAATATGCCCCTCGCCCCTAGCGTGGCTAGCCTGCATACACTATAAGGGAGGAGAAGACGCTTGTTCTTTCTGCTCCTCCCATTTTGCTCTTGTTGCATTTGCCGTTTTCTGCTACCATGAACTGTGGTCCTCTGCCATGTGCCACCCCACCTTGGAGTCAGCTGAGTATAGACTGAAACCTCCACAAACTGTGAGCAAATTAAACCTTTCCTTCTTTAACTTTGAAAGTCAGGTATTTTGTCCCAGCAGTGAGAAAAAAGTAACCAAGACCCCATGTATGCCTCTTAATGTGTTGAGATTCTGAAACATGAAAGGCTACTGAATAAAAATTGTTTTTTCTTTAAAAAAAATCTTAAATAACACAAGCCCAAGTTTAATAATTAAATAAGGTAACTTGCATACCTGCTTGACTATAAACACCCACTTTTTACTTTTTTTAAGACAGAGTCTTGCTTTGTAGTGTTGGCTGGCCTTGAATTTGTGGCACTCCTCCTGCCTCAGCCTCCCAGGTGCTGGGGTTACAGGTGTGCACCGCCACGCCCAGCCTAAACAGCTATCTTTACCTGTACACGTGTGTCTATGTGGTAGAAATACTACTATCAGTAGTTATTGCACTTACCTGGCAAGTCACACAGTGCATATAATGCCTGAGACTCACCAGTTTTGATCACAGTGGCTGTGTCTGGCGGGTGCAGGCAGTGGAGCTAGCACTGCCTTGGGCCCTCCCCTGCACAGCATTGTTACCACCCATGCAGCTCGCGCTCTAGCACTGTGTGGCCAAGACTTGAAAAGTCTCTCAAATTTACAAAATAATGTTAAAAGCTCACCATCTTGTGGGGCCACATTACTAGCTGTGCATGGCAGCATCTGACCTTGGGTTGCATGTTGGACCAACCTGCTGTAAAACTAAGAGCACTTTTCAGCCTTAGGAATTGAAATTCAGGAGAGGCATATAGTTCTCAATGAGTATTCCAAAGAAAGTAGAGAACATGGGAGCATATGTGGATAAGCAGTGTTAATTTTACTACAAAGCAGTAAAAATTATTTGGTAGGAATCAACTGTTATGTTTTGTGGCTCATTGTGACCCCAAAACCTTATGCAGTCATGGGGCAGTTCCTAGAGTTTGTGATTAATTCATAATCCAATGCTGAAATTACGGTGTGAGTGCTGCTGGGATTATGGGTGTGAGCGCTATACTGACGGCTAGCCTGAATGCAATATAAGGAAGGGAGAGAAACTTGCTCCGCTGCCATCACTACCCCTGCTGCCCCTGCTGCCACTGCTGTCGCTGCTGCTGCTCCTCCCTTTCTGCTCTTGCTGCTTTTGCTGTTAGCTGCCACCATGAACTGCTCCCTCTGCCATGTGCCACCCTGCCTTGGAGCCAGTCAAGTATGGACTAAAGCCTCCACAAATAAATAAACCTTTCCTTCCTTAAGTTTGGGTGCCAGGTATTTTGTTCTACGAACAAGAGAAAAGTAACCAAGATATCGGCTTTAAGACAAACTAGAAGCAGCACGACCAGTATAAGACAAAGAGTACATATACTTAGCCAGGTGTGGTGGGACTGCCGATAATCCCAGGCACTCTGCAGGCTGAGGCAGGATGGCTGTAACTTGAAGGCCAGCTTGAAAAACAGGACACTTCTATCTCAAAGTCTTATAGAAACTGTCTTTCAAAGAAAGAAAGTACATATACTTACTGAAAAATGCCTATAAAAGAAGAGTGCAATAATCTTTTATTATGCATCTCAACACTGGACACAGCATAACTGTCAAGTGGCTCTGGTTGTCGCAGATTCTGCAGTCAAAGGGTAGAAATGAAACAGCTCTACCTCTGCAAGTCTTGCTAAGTATTTTAAGTGGTAACTTCTCTATACCTACCTGTTGGGAATGATGTTATTCAGAGGAAGGCATCTTGTTGTAGTCAGGGGTTACCAGGGAAAATATTTAATACAGGATACATAATTTATAGGATAACTTTATAGTCTCTACCCTAAGAGTCAAATGCAAAGGAGTTCCTCACACTAGAGACCCAAAGTACCCAGCTGAGGGCCTGGATCCAATGGCAATGCCTCCACAAATCCAGCTGGAGCCCTGGAGCCCACAACAATGGCTCGTGCAAGTCTATGTCAAGAATCTGCGCGAGAAAGGCCCAAAGGCCAGTGATGAACATTAGAAAGTCTGTACCTGCAGACTGAGGGATCTGCATTGAAGCCAGGAAGCAATGCTCAAAGTAAGGATAAGAGCTCCCCTGAAAAGCACAGCAGCCATTCTCATCAACAGCGCAGTATGGAGTGCCTCGGATGACGAGAACAGCTGCGCTCACCTTAGGAAAGTCATCCAGATGAGAAGCAAAAACAGTGTACCATCCTCCCTCCAGTTCTGCTTTTCTGTTGTTGGTATCAATCCTCAGGTGGGCCTTCCACACTCAGCACCACACTGATTCAGTTGAGCTGAGTGTCACAATGTGCCATTAGTTAACCCACCACTTACTGGGGTACCTTAAAGTCTAAGGATGTTCCCTGAGCTAGACAGAACTAGAAACGTCAGGCCAATGGAAACTTAGGCTCAAGACAAAGAGCTATGTGGACTAAAACTGAAATGGGGTGCTAAACAGAAAGTTACACTGTAGGACTATAATAGGGAAAATATGCTGTAACTACGCTGGTTTCAGACCCAGTATATTATTATTATTATTGTTGTTGTTGTATTTGGTACAGGGTCTCACTATGCACGCTGCTCGAACTCCTAGTGATCCTCCTGTTTTCAGCCTCCCCAGCACTGGGCTTACAGGCGTGCGCCACCACACCAGGTCCTTGTTGCCAGCTCAGCACACCTGGAGGGGGGACATGCAGTGCAGGGGAGTGAACCTAGTCCCTGCACTTGTCTAAGCTGATGCTTAGTTCACTGAGCTATCTTGCCGGCCCAACCCACTACAGTATTAAACTCATTAATCTCCAAACCCTTATTTGGTTTCACGTTTATGGTGTTTTTAAAATTTTATTTTCACAACTTCTAAGAAGATAACTTAAAAATGAGGCAGCCTCAAAAGTTTAAAAAGCACTTTATTTTAGCTGGTACCCAGCGGCGACACTCAGCACAAAGTACCTAAGTGAACGCCCGGGGGCAGGGGAGTGAGCGTGGGGTTTATAAAGCTTAAAACCCGCAAGGCAGGTGGGGTACAACTCGGGGAGTTCAAGGAGACATGGCAACCGTTGAGATTAGATATGGTTAGAGGTCTGGAGGGGTTCTTGGAATTCAAGGTTGGGGTGGGACTTGCAGAAACAGAAGCTCTGTGAGATAGGCATACATTTTACAGCAGTTGACATGGTTCACTAAGAGGGCACATACAAAACAGGATGGCGGTGCTTTGGTCAGGTTAAAACATTCCCCACTGATTTTAGATAGTGAGTCAAATCATTGACTCATGGAAAGTGGTCTCGGTCAGGGGCGCTTTTGTAACCTTGGGCTCATACGACCATCAGTTTTATTGTCTGTACTCTATTTTTGATATATTGGATTAACCTATTTAGGATACAGGGCCTAATAGTCACACATATGAGAACAATCATCAAGGGGCCAGCTGCAGCTGTTATTACAGTGCTTAGCCATGGGGAAAAAGAAAACCATCTTTTGAACCAGTTTTGTTCAGCCTGTCTAGCTTGTTCTCTTTCTCACAGCCTCTTTTTTTTTTTTTTTTAACTGACATGTTTTGTTTGATGACTCCTGTATGGTTAGCATAGAGGCAGCATGTTTCTCCCTCCTCTTCAAGAAAAAGGAGACCTAAGCCTCTCCTATTTTGTAATACCATTTCAGCCAGTGAGCTAAGAGATTCTTCTAGTTTAGACACTGGGTCACTCAAGGTAGCCAAATCTCAGTCAGTAAGGGCACTAAGGCACCTATAGTTGACATCTCCTACCACAAGACTAGATACTCCTAGGCCTATAGACTCTGCCATACTGATACCCAAAAGAACGGGTATGAGTACTGAGTTGGCTCTTTTGACCCTTAGGAAATCTCCTTGGTTAAGATTAGGTAAAATATGACTGTGTCCATTATCTCTGGAGTATCAATACACCTCGGGAAGAATATGGACCAAAATGCAGAGCTCTGGTTGTTGGGTGAACAGGTGGAGCATGGTGCATGGGGTCAAGCCTGAAGTGCATGTGAACCATGTGCCATTAGGGGCTGTGTGATGTTGGTTAGTGGGGTAAGGGTGATTTGAAACTGGGATAGAAGAAGACATGTTACAAAAGATAGAGTAAGGGGAGGAAGATAAGGGATAAGAAACTGAGTACCAGCAAGCTCCAGGAGGTCCATGTATATCTCCTAGGGTGGTTTGTGTCCCCACCAGCAGGTGGGGTCATCAGCAGAGGAGTTAAGGAGGGAGGGAATATTAGCGGTCATGGGAGTTCCTGCATAGAAAGGAGGTTGAGAGGGGAGACAGAGCCAGCAGTCTTCTGTTAGATCTGGGTTGCTTAGGTTGAGATATTGAAAGCTAATATCGAGAGGAAGAAAGGGGTCAGGGGAAGGGGGAAAGGTGGCTAAAATTGGGGAATGCAGAGAAGTGGGAAGGGTAGGAGAGAAGGGGGTGACAGAGGAAGTGGTTGACTTAGGTTTAGGTGGGGACTGTAGGGGTACCTGGGGACCTATAGGGTGAGCCATGGGAGCAGTGCATGGGGGCCCAGAGATAAACTGAATGGTGAAGGAATTGCCTGGGTCATATCCAGAGACATATAGCCTAATGCCATAGTATAAGCCACCCTGCCAGTCGGGTAGGATAGGGTGTTTGATAGTGAAGGTCATCTTATTACATTTATTTAGCTCACAGTTGCTAGAGGTCTTTCAGGTTACTTTGATCTGTAGATCATTATTGTTTCTTTTCCAGGGACTAATTGACTCACAACATAGCAAAAGAATTCCCTTTCATGGTTTTGGGAGCAATACCAAATGTGATAAGCAGTGCCAAACCCCATAGCCCATTTATCTTTGGGTAGCTCCTTTTGTTTCTGGGGGCAAATATACTATGGGGTTGATTGTAATTTTTTTTGTTGGTCTCAGGTTCTACACCATGGTGACAGATTAGTGGGGATGTCAGACCACTCAAAAGATCCATGATGGCCACTAGGAATCTTGTCAGTGGGGTCTCTGAGAAGCGTACAAAGGTCTACTTTAATGACCCCAAGTATAGTGGTGTTAGTGGCTAGGATTTCTCCAGTATTGTAGTCAGTAAGTTTCCAAGTTCCATATTGGGGGTTATGGCTAGGGTCCTTGGGGAGAGCAAAAGGAAGTGTACACAGAAGGAAAGAGATTAGGTACATTTGGTCAATTTTAGCTTTAAGGGGTCTTTAGAAGTAACCACAGTCCACTTATCTGTAGGCTTGTCGAGATTGGACATTGGGACTGGCTTGAGGGGGGAGTGGTGAATCCAGGCAGTCTTTCCAGCGACCTAGACAGTGGTTGGGGTGCTGAGAACCATGGTGTAAGGTCCTTCCCAATGAGGTTCAAGTGACTCTCAGTGGTGTCTCTTAATGAGGACTTGAGATCCGGGCTTGGCTGCCAGTTGATCTTTGTTGGAGGGGGCGTCTGGTGGAGGGTGGTGTTGGTGGAATAGCCGGTGGATGGATGTCAAGATTGGTTGAAGAGCCTGAAGAGACGTAATAAGATCTTGGTTAGCAATCTGCTAGTTTTTCCTCAGAGATCTTAGGTATAAGGGGAGGGGGTCTCCCATAAAGGGCTTCAAAGGGGAAGATTCCAGAAACATAGGGAGTACAACATGCGCATGGTAGGGCAAAAGGAAGGAGGCTTACCCAGTTTTCGCCAGTTTCCTGGGCCATTTTGGTTATTATAGTTTTTAAATTTTAGTTCATTTTTTCTATCTGTCCTGAACTTTGAGGCCGGCAGGCACAGTGAAGTTTCCAATTAACCTGTAAAGCCTGTGACATCTTTTGAGTAATTTGAGGTATGAAAGCTGGGCCATTGTTGGACTCCATAGATAATGGAAGGCCAAATCTGGGAACTATCTCATAGAGAAGTTTTTGACTACAGTTAGAGCTGATTTCGATTTGGTCGGAAAAGCTTCAACCCATCCGGTGAAAGAGTCAACCATAACCAGAAGGTATTGATGTCCTTGGAGTCCAGGTTTTTCCATTTCTGTAAAATCTATTTCCCAATGTTCTCCTGGCATGGTTCCTTGATATCAGGAGGTTTCTAATGGTTTATGCCTTTTAGGATTCACTAATTGGCATTGAGGACACCTCAAACTGACAAATTGAGCAAGTTTGGACAGCTGAGGGATGGAAAATCGTTCCTGAAACAGTTCGGCTAGCTTAGAGTCACCCAGGTGGGTGGTTTAGTGAGCTTGTTGGATAAGCTCACACCCTAGTGCTTCTGGGAGTAAGACCTGCTTGTTGGGTAGTTGGTACCAGCCTCCAGGGATATGTTGTCTTGCTTGGAGTTGAGCAGCTAAATGCAAGTCCTTTTGAGTGTAAAGAGGGTCAGGCAAAGTTGGAGGTATTAGCAGCTGTATAGAAGCCTGTTCAGTCCCCGCTGATTTTAGGGCTGCTTCTCGAGCAGCCACATCAGCCAAGTTGTTGCCCCGTATAATAGGATCCTCTCCAACTTGGTGGGTCTTGCAATGGATTATGGCCAGCTTCTTGGGAAGCCGAATGGCTGCCAATGAATCTAGAATGTGGGGAGTGTTTTTAATCTTTTGTCCTCCAGAGGTTAATAAGCCTCTTTCTTGATAAATGATACCATGAACATGAGCAGTGGCAAATGCATACCTGCTGTCAGTGTATATGTTGATGTCCTTTCCCTTAGATAATTTGAGGGCCTCGGTGAGAGCAATGAGTTTGGCTCACTGGGCTGAGGTTCCAGGTTCTAATCCTTGGCTCCAAAGAACCTGGGTGTCTGTGGTGACCGTGGCTCCTGCAACCCGCTTACCTTGGTGGATGAAACTGCTCCCATCTGAGAAATATGAGAAGGCTCCCAGCAGTGGTTCATCTGCTAAATCTGGTCAGAGTCCGGAGAGGTGTTTTACAACCTCAGAGCAGTTATGCATTGGCAATGAGGAGCATTCATCCGGCAGCAAGGTGGCTGGGTTTAAGGCTGTGGTCTCTCTGAAGCTGACAGTAGCCGGGTCAAGAAGCAAAGCTTGATAATGCGTCACACAGGAGTTGGATAGCCACTTATCTGGTGGTGCCTTGATCAAGGTTTCCAGCGAGTGAGAGGAAATGACCACAAGTCTTTGACCAAAAGTTAGTTTTTGAGCTTCTTTTACCAGCAGGGCCACTGTCGCCATTACCCGCAAACAGGGTGGCCACCTGGCCGCCACTGTATCAAGCTGCTTGGAGAGGTAGGCGACAGGTCTTTGCCAGGGCCCCAAGGACTGGGTCAGAACTCCCTTAGTTATGCCTCTTTTTTTCATCCACATAAAGGGAGACTGGTTTTCATAGGTTAGGCAAGGCTAAGGCAGGGGCTTCGGTTAAGGCCTGCTTTAACTGTTGGAATGCTTGATTTTGGGGTTTGCCCCATTCTAGAGGGTCTTGGGTTGCTCCCCATAAAGAGTCATAGAGGGGCTGTGCAAGCTCTGAAAAATTGATGATCCACAGCCTGCAGTATCCCACAGCCCCCAGAAACTCCCATACCTGTCTTTTATGGACTGGAGCACAAATCTGCATGATGGCTCATATTCACTGCGGAGAGAGAGTTCACTTTCCCTCATGAGTTTGATAACCCAAGTAAGTCACAAGTTTTTGGCAAAGCTGGGCCTTTTTAACAGACACTTTGTAGCCCAACTTCTCTAGGGTCTGTAGCAGAGCTCGAGTTGTGGTTACACAACGTTCATACAAGTGAGCTGCCAGCAAGATATCATCAATATACTGCAAAACTGTCACATCAGGGTGTACTTCCCTAAACCCCAGAAGATCACGGGCCAGGGCCTCCTCCATCAAAGAGAGTGGGGGTGTTCTTAAACCCTTGTGGTAATCTAGTCCAAGTCAATTGTTCTGATACCCCAGACGCAGGGTCAGTCCACTCAAAAGCAAAGATGGGTTGACTTACTGGTGCAATGGGCAGGGTAAAAAATGCATCCTAGCAGTCTAGCACCAAGTACCAGGTTTTTTCTGGGTTCAAAAAGCTCAGCAAGGTATAGGGGTTAGGCACGGTGGGATGAAGATGACTACCCTTTTATTTACCTCTCTCAGGTCTTGAACTGGTCGGTAGTCCTGTTTTCCAGGCTTTTGGACAAGCAACAGGGGTGTATTCCAGGGAGACACACATGGCCTCAATATGCCTTGGCTCTGGAGTCTCTGGATATGTTTTGCTATGCCTTGACAAGCAGCTAGGCTTATGGGGTACTGTTTAAGTCGAATGGGGGTTGCCAGGGGAGTAAACTCGATCACCAAGGATACCTGATTCAAAGCTGTCCAGGCGGATTGTTTTCTGCCCATGATCCCGGGATTTCTTGCTGCCATTGGGTTAATAGTTTACAGTCTGTGGCCGTTAAGGGTTTTCCTCTAGAAGGTAACCTTCTCCTTCAGGGTAGACTGCCAAAATCTTAATTTGGGAGGGGCCACCTGTCCCCAGGGTGACCCCTGGTTGTTCTTGTCCAAAGGTGAGATGGACCTTTAATTTGTGTAGGAGGTCTCGACCCAGGAGGGGATCAGGACACTCCAGTACCCAAATGAACTCATGTTGGATGGCTTTTTGGCCAGGCCGTGAAAGTTTAGCTTATAATTTTTGGTAGGTTTTGGCTTATCCAGTAGCTCCCAAAACTCTCATGGACCTCCCAGTGGGGGGTTCCCAGGGGTTGGGTAAGCATGGAGTGAGATGTCCCTGAGTCTACCAGGAAGTTGATGGGTTGGCCCCCTCACATTTAGGGTTAGCTGGGGCTCTAGGGAGCCAGAGGAGCCCTGACTCCCTCAGTTGTGGGATAACAAGGTCTTGGCATCTTTCTGGACTTTTAGTTTGAGCTTGGGACAGTCCTTGTGCCAATGTCCCCTTTCCTTGCAGCAGGCGCATTGATCCTTGTCCAGACGAGGTTGAGATCCGACAACCTTGTCAGCCAGTACCTCTAATACTTTGGTCAGCTTTTGATCCTTGGGGTCTTCATGATTATCAAATACCTTCTGTGCAATCTCTACTAACTGACTAAGGGGCATTCCCTCAAGTCCCTCAATTTTCTGTTATTTGCACTTTATATCTGGGGCCAACTGGGTGACAAACGCTATATTAATAGCCCCTGCATTCTCAGGTGCTTCCGGATCTATTGGGGTATAAATATGATAGTCCTCTTATAATCTAAGAAGCCCACAGGTGATTCTGTAGCCAACTGTCTAACCTCAGACACTTTGGACAAATTGGTAGGCTTCCTAGGGCACCTTTAAGGGCGCCCAATAGGACCTGGCAATACCGATTGAGAGCCTCCTTACCTCGGTCCGTGTTGGGGTCCCAGTCTGGGCATGACAAGGGGAATACAAAATCCAGACAGACGGGGTCTGATGTGGTTCTCCATCCGGTCTCTTGATTGATTTTCGTGCAAGCACCCTAATGCGTTCACGTTCCTCTGAAGTAAAGAGGGTCTGAAGGAGTTGTTGACAGTTGTCCCAAGTGGGACGATGGGTATAACAGATAGTTTCAAGAAGGGTAATCAAACCTTGGGGATCCTTAGAAAAGGGAGGATTCTGGTGCTTCCAATTGTAGAGGTCGGAGGAGGTAAAGGGGATAAAGGTAAAAAGGGGTTGTTGAGGGTTACCAGGATTTGAAACCTCCCCTAAGGGAAGAAGAGTGCCTGAGGGAAGGTTGGGAAGGTTCCCAGACTGGGTGGTATCAGGGGAGATCAGACTCTCGGGTCGCTGGCGGCTCCAAGTTCGCATGGGGCTGGGAGGTCGAGTGTCAGGAGAGGGGGCAGAAGGGAGAGGATGGTAGGGGGGAAGCAGGAGAGGAGGGAGGTCCTCCTCATCGGAGGACAGAACTGGAGGTTTTTCTGGGGGTTTAGGGGATTTTAGAGGAGCAAGGAGAGGAGGGTTCTGGGGTTGTTGCCCTGTGGCCCTCAGGAACTTCTTTAGCCATGATGGAGGATCGTAGAGGAGGTTAAGCCAAATCTGGATATAGGCAATCTGGTCTGGGTGAGTCGGGGGTCCAAAAACCGCCTGACGGACCGTTTGATCTTTTTGACAAAAGATCCTTCCGGCCCAGAAGGGAGTTAACGATGGCCATTCGTGTTCACAAAAGGTACGCAGTTTGCCAGGAAAGACTGGCTCTCGTAACCCTTTGCTCGCTCCTCTCAGTCACTAAAATGATTAAGAATTACAGTTAAGGGGGCCAAGGACACAGATAGACACTGACGGTGATTGTCCCATGGTTGAAAACAGAGGAGTAACAATGAGACAGGAGACAAAACACAAAACAATCACAATTGCAAAGGTCCTTCCTTCCAGTACGGTTGAATGACCTGGTAAAGGCAAAAGGGGATTAGGACCAGGGAAACCAAATGGATGTATTCGTCCCAAGAAACCAAACCAGCACATGCTCAAAATAAAATCTCAAAGAGAAACCAAACCGGAGGGCATCCCCTCCGTAGCGGCGGAACACAAAATCCAGCAGCTGAAAGAAACGTGCACATCAAATTCAATGAAAGGCCTGTTATCTTACCTTGTTGGCACCTTGAGATGTTGGACGGGAGAGTTGAATTCCCGTGGGGATCCCGGACGAGCCCCCAAATGTTGTACCTCAAAAATGAGGCAGGCTCAAAAGTTTAAAAAGCACTTTATTTTAGCGGTACCCAGCGGCGACACTCAGCACAAAGTACCTAAGTGCACGCGGGGGGATAAGGGGAGTGGGTGTGGAGGTGAGCCTGGGGTTTATAAAGCTTAAAACCGCAAAGCAGGCGGGGTACAACTCGGGGAGTTCAAGGAGACATGGCAGCTGTTGAGATTAGATATGGTTAGAGGTCTGGAGGGGTTCTTGGAATTCAAGGCTGGGGTGTGGCTTGCAGAAACAGAAGCTCTGTGAGATAGGCATACATTTTATAGCAGTTGACATGGTTCACTAAGACGGCGCAAGGTCAGGTTATAACAATAACCAGGAATAAACCTGAAAATCTATATTTAAAACATTTATGGCAACTTTTAGAAAAATATTTGGAAATGTTTTGTCAATGTAAAACAGAACACCACATAAATATGTGTAAGAAAAGAAGCTTAAGCCAAGGGTGAGAATGACCATCCATGAAACTTTTAATCTAGTTGCCCAGAATAAGTACTCTGATAGAGCCAAGAGCCATTGCAGGGAGGGGGTAGAAGGGTTCAACAAACTGTTCAGTTGTATTAGTAGGCAAAGATAGCATGCATCATTAATTCGTCCTTGTGCATTGTGACACATTCCACAAGGATGTGGTGATGTCATTTTCCAAGTTATTTATTTCTCCAATGGTGTCAAGAACTAAGATGAAACTGTTAAAACTTAAAATTAACTATAGATCATGGGACTGGAATGATGAAGAACTTGACTGCCCTGAACCTCCGTCCTCTAGCCCTGACAGAAATTTGCAGACCTCTTTCTTCTATCCCACATGTTGAACAACCAAAAAAAAGCAATGTGTGCCATACTTAGGTTGTTGTTCAACTTATAGAACTAAAATAAAATTTTCAGGATTACATTTAAATAAAATAAATAGAAGGGCACACCAGGCTTGGCTGAGGAACTTCATGGATTGAAAGCCCAAGAAATAATGGCTGGTGACGTTGGAGATCACAGGAGAAAATGATTTCCTTTGCCTAGGTAAGGCACACAACCTGCCATTGTCTCACTGACTTATGCGAAGGGGAAAGTATTTGAATGGAGGAATGAATGACATTTGATCCAAGGAGAATTTCTGGAGCAGCTGCTCATTGCAGCCGCTGTACGGAATCGGCTGCCAAAATGGCGGCTACCATGTAAAATCCATGATTAGAACGCCGCCATGTTTCCCCTAAGAGAGCAGGAAGTCGGTCCCCTGACGGAATCAGATTTCAAGATGACGACATTTGTGTGGAAGTCACAAAGTACGTACGGCCATATTGCCTTTAACGACGGGGAATTGCAAGCAACCACTGTACGGACTCGATTTACAAGATGGCAGTGCCGTCAGAAAAGCAACATTATAGGTGCGACCATATTTCCCGCGAACGTAAGAATTCGGTAACCATATGAACTCATTTAGTCAAGACGGTGGCCCCTAAGGCACATTCCGAGGTACTAAGTGGGCGACCTATTTGTTTGACACTGAGCCGTCGCATTGGGCATGCGCAGGAGGAGTACGGTGCCCGGGAGGTGCTACCAGTAGCGGAAGTAGTTGTGGGCGCTATTGCAACCGCCGCGGACGCCGCCGAGGTGTTTGTGCAGGTTCGTGGGACTCCGGCGGGAGTGTGAGAGTGAGCCGAGAGCGGAGAGATATGGTGAGTTGGGGGTTCGGGCAGGGGCTTGGTGGTAGAGGTCGGGAGGTTACAACTGTGGTGTCTGGGCAGATGCGCGGGGTTTCTTTGGTGAGCAGAAAGCCGAGCTTGTGGGCCGTATGGTGGGAGTCTGGAAGAACGCTGGAGTGTGGGGTGAACCTTGTGTGGTCTGTGCTTAGACATTACAGGGTCCCTAGTGAAAGTTTAGCAGGTACCTCAGACGGCAGTTCTGTGGGGAACTGTGACGGGGGTTGTTTGGACAGAGGGATAAGGGGTTTGTCTGTGTCGGGGCTACAAGTATGTAGGGAACCGTGATCCGGGTGGAATCTATGGAATCAAGAGGGAAAGTGTGCAGAATAATTTAGGCGTTAACTGTGTGATGGGATTCGGTTAAGACTTCTGATCACGACAGGAAGGCGTGATGAACTTATGAGAGTGAGGATAGGGTGTTTGGCAGGGAGACAGCAGAGTTTTGGAGAGTTACAAGGCAAGTAATGAAGTAGCTGGCTGAGTGGTGGGAATCTATGGGAACCACTACAGAGAGTGGTCAGGAGCTGTGGTGGGCAATTCATAGGCAGAATGGGAAGCTATGGCAAGCGTGGTGGTGCTGCACTGGGGAGATAGATGATACTTGTCTGAGGAGCTATAATGGGGGATGCCCTACAGGAAGGAGATGGTTCAGACCCAGAGCCTCCAGACGCTGGGGAGGACAGCAAGTCAGAGAATGGGGAGAATGCACCCATCTATTGCATCTGCCGAAAACCTGACATCAACTGCTTCATGATGTAAGTTAGGGAGAGACTGGTAGAACTGACATCTAGCAAGGTTGGGAAGGCCAGTTGGGCATACCCTTCACGTCTTTACCATCTGTCCCATCCTCTGCAGCGGATGTGACAGCTGTAATGAGTGGTTCCATGGGGACTGCATCCGGATCACTGAGAAGATGGCCAAGGCCATCCGAGAGTGGTACTGTCGGGAGTGCCGAGGTGAGGGCATATGCTGGGTTGCCTATGGAGAGCAGGATGGGCTACCAGGAAGGAGGAAGAGCTATGATAGAAGGGATCTTAGATAGAAGGTGATAGATACATGTTTGTAGGCTGAGTGATTGTTGGTTTGTGGTAAGCTTGAATGTGGACTGCACTGTTACACTGACATGCTTACTAAGGTGTAACTAATTCTGCCTTGGAGCAGGGGGGCAGAACAGGTAGGCAGAGAGTAAGAGAAAGAAAAAAAGAAAGGGGTTCTGGTACAATTGAAGTCTTCCATACCAATTGTCCCTTTTTACCAGGCATGGTAGCACATGCCTATAATCCCAGCACTGAGGAGGCTGAGGCAGGAGGATCACTGAGAGTTTGAGGCCAGCCTGGACTACAAAGTGAGACTCTTGTCTCAGTAAACAAACAAAAAAATCTCATGTTCCAGACCAACTATCCCTTTACCCCACAGAGAAGGATCCTAAGCTGGAGATTCGCTATCGGCACAAAAAGTCACGGGAGCGGGATGGCAATGAACGGGACAGCAGTGAGCCCCGGGATGAGGGTGGAGGGCGAAAGAGGCCTGTCCCAGATCCAGACCTGCAGCGCCGGGCAGGATCAGGGACAGGGGTTGGGGCCATGCTTGCTCGGGGCTCTACTTCACCCCACAAATCATCTCCACAGCCCTTGGTGGCCACACCCAGTCAGGTGAGTTGCAGTGGTTGGGGTGGTTACAATGGTCCCATTTTGGGCCATGCCTAAATTCCTGATTTCTGTACTGGGCAACATCTCTTAGCATCACCAGCAGCAGCAGCAGATCAAAAGGTCAGCACGCATGTGCGGTGAGTGTGAGGCATGCCGGCGTACAGAGGACTGTGGCCACTGTGACTTCTGCCGTGACATGAAGAAGTTTGGGGGCCCCAACAAGATCCGGCAGAAGTGCCGGCTGCGCCAGTGCCAGCTGCGAGCCCGGGTGAGCATGGATGGAGCTGGTCAGGGTCAGGTGGGAATACATGGTTGAAAGGTTCAGGTAGGGCCACTTGAGACTAGAAATGGTGGGCCCAGGTGGGATGAAGCCTGATTTTTTTATCCAGGCAGGAGGGAAGGCCTAGCATGTGTAGATGAATGCTACATGACTAAATGTGCTGGGCTGGCAGAAGAACCCCTGAACCCTAGATGAGCAGGGTAGACCCAGGTGTGTATAGGTGGTTGGGCAATTCAGGACAGCAGGCAGGGATGAGCATGTCCTGATGGTGAGGGTTATGGAGACAAGTGTGTCAAGGGAAAATGAAGAGGGTGGGGTTAGGGCAGGGGTACCCTCCATCTATCTGGGGCTGACCTAGGCCTTCCTCCTGCCGGCACAGGAATCGTACAAGTACTTCCCTTCCTCGGTGAGTCCAGCCCCCCAGGGCGGGGCAGGGCATGCGGGCAGGGCGGTCAGGGCCAGTCCTGAGATTCTGCCCTGCAGCTCTCGCCGGTGACACCTTCAGAGTCCTTGCCAAGGCCCCGCCGGCCACCGCCCACTCAACAACAGCCACAGCCATCACAGAAGCTGGGCCGTATCCGTGAAGATGAGGGGGCAGTGGCGTCATCTGCTGTCAAGGAACCACCTGAGGCAACAGCCACACCTGAGCCACTCTCAGATGAGGACCTAACGCTGGATCCTGACCTATACCAAGATTTCTGTGCAGGGGCCTTTGATGACCATGGCCTGGTAAGCACTAGGAACCTCCCTTCGTGGAAGGGTGAAGGTTATGAAAGTGGAGAGATTCTTACAAGAAGAGGGGAAAGCAAAGAGTTTGCAGGGTTACTTTGGGAAGTGAATGGTTGGTGGGTTTGTCCATAGTGGGGCAGATGGTCAGTATACACTCCTTACAGCCCTGGATGAGTGACACAGAAGAGTCTCCATTCCTGGACCCTGCACTTAGGAAGAGGGCAGTGAAAGTGAAGCATGTAAAGCGCCGGGAGAAGAAGTCTGAGAAGAAGGTGATGGAGAGGGTAAAATGGGTATGAGAAGGCATGAGCAGGGTGGAGAGGGAGGTACAAAGGTCAAGGGCTGGATGGGGCAAGAGCCAGAAGATGCTGGAATGGAGTGGGAGACAGGTCTGAGGATGACTTTATTTCATTGTGATCTTACCTATCTTGTCCCATAGAAGGAGGAGAGATATAAGCGGCATCGGCAGAAACAGAAACACAAGGATAAATGGAAACACCCAGAGAGGGCTGATGCCAAGGACCCTGCATCACTACCACAGTGCCTGGGACCTGGCTGTGTGCGTGCTGCTCAGCCAGGCTCCAAGTATTGCTCAGATGACTGTGGCATGAAGCTGGCAGCCAAGTGAGTCTTTCTTGGGGGCTAGAAGAATCATGAAGTACAGAGTAGGGCATGAGCAGAGCCCTTCTGTATCTACCAGTCAGCCATCTCCAGCATCAGGATGGTTACTCATCTGTCAGAGTAGCCTCTGACACATCTGTCTGCCTATCCATTCATGTGCCCATTCATCCAGCATTCAGTGACCATCTGCCCATCCACCTACCATTTAGCTGTTCACTATTATCTTTCACCATTTCATAACCCATTTTGTTAATCATCACCTTCCTTGCCTGCTCTGTTCACTGCCTCATTGCAGTCGCATCTATGAGATCCTGCCCCAGCGCATCCAGCAGTGGCAACAGAGCCCTTGCATTGCTGAAGAGCATGGCAAGAAGCTGCTAGAACGCATTCGCCGAGAGCAGCAGAGTGCCCGAACTCGCCTCCAGGAAATGGAGCGCAGATTCCACGAGCTTGAGGCCATCATTCTGCGTGCCAAGCAGCAGGCTGTGCGCGAGGATGAGGAGGTTAGAAAGCATGGACCTGGCAGGGCCAAGGTTGAATACCTGGTCACATTTGGCCTCATCATTCCTTCTACCCCATGCAGAGCAATGAGAATGACAGTGATGACACAGACTTGCAGATCTTCTGCGTCTCTTGCGGGCACCCCATCAATCCACGTGTTGCCTTGCGCCACATGGAGCGCTGCTATGCCAAGGTCAGGGTGTCAGCCTAGGGGGTAAATGGTGTGGGAGTATCAGTGGACCCATGGGACAGATGTATTGTTTGGGGGTGTATTGGGAGGCCATGCAGCACACATTCACAATTACCTCCATTTGTGTTCATTCCTCCAGTATGAGAGCCAGACGTCCTTTGGGTCCATGTACCCCACACGCATTGAAGGGTGAGTGAGGGTGCCATAGGGAGTTATAGGAGGGAAAAGAAGCTGGGGTCAGAAATGGAATGTGTGTGGAGCTGAGACAGGAAACAGGCATGAGCAAGGATAGGTGGGGCTCTTCTCACTCTCCATTACCATCTTTAAACTCCTAGGGCCACACGACTCTTCTGTGATGTCTATAATCCTCAAAGCAAAACTTACTGTAAGCGGCTCCAGGTGCTATGCCCCGAGCACTCACGGGACCCCAAAGTAAGGTTTTCCTTCAATTCCCCCCATTCTGCCCCTCCTTATCTCATCCTCCTTCCCTTCCTTTTTCCTATTTGGTAGCTTTCATTTCCCTTTCCCTGACTCATCTCCAATTCTTCCCCTTCTTCCTGCCCCCAAACTCCATTCCTTCTCTCTGAGCACTGTCCCGTTCTTCTTTCACCCTCACCACCATTATTCATCCCCACCCTTGGTTTCTCTACAGGTGCCAGCCGATGAGGTATGTGGGTGCCCCCTTGTACGTGACGTCTTTGAGCTCACAGGTGACTTCTGCCGCCTACCCAAGCGCCAGTGCAATCGACATTACTGCTGGGAAAAGCTGCGGCGTGCAGAAGTGGACTTGGAGCGCGTGCGGGTGGTAGGTGTTGATGCTGGCAAGGGTTGCTGGGAGCTGCAACAGGAGCTGGTTCTCATGGCTTCTTCCATTCCCTTGACAGTGGTACAAGCTGGATGAGCTATTTGAACAGGAGCGCAATGTACGGACGGCCATGACAAACCGGGCAGGGCTGCTGGCCCTGATGCTGCACCAAACCATCCAGCATGACCCGCTCACTACTGACCTGCGCTCCAGTGCTGACCGCTGAGCCTGACCAGCCCAGAGCCCCTCACACCGTGCATTCCAGTCGGGAGAGTGGCCCTGAGTCTCCTTTTGTTCCTTCTCTCCCTGTACCTGTCCACCTTTTGACTATCCATTTGCCCTTACATAAGGTTCTCAGCATTTTCCTCCGTGTCTGTCCCATTTCTCTGTTCTCTGTGCCTGGGTGAGACTGTGGCGTCTACTCACCCTTGCCTTCCCCCTGCCCTGCATTTTGTTAATAAAATTTTGAAGAATGAAGGAAGGTAACTCCTGATGGTCTTAATGCTCACTGCAGTTGCAGCTGTGTTCTCAGCCCCTGCAGGAGAGGGGCCATGGCACGCTTGTGCAGGAGGCCGCAGTATCCCAGGCTATGAGCATCTAGTCAGCAACTGCTTCCCTCGGCTGTGCAGTTCTACCTGCCCAGGGAGATGAGCCCAGGAACCCTGTGCGCAGCCTCGTCTTGCGGCACTGGTAACCGCTGGTCAGTACTCGTGCCGCGATGGTGGACGGGCTTCCCATGCCAGGCGGAGGTGCACCGGGCAGTCTCTCGCCCTACTTTGGGGACGGGCTTTCGTCCAGAACTCACTTAGCATGTGCGGGGAGTCCCGAGGCACCCTGCCCCAGGACACAGCGTGGCCTCTGGGGCTTGACGCCTCACTCCCTAAGTCTACCTGCTGTGCGCCGCGCCTCCCTGCGCCTGGGGCCGCTCGGGAAGAAGACGGGCCTCTAACTGGGACTCTAAACGAGGGGCTGGGGTACCGCTGGGAGGGTGGCCCGAGTGTCGGCCTGGTTAGGACTAGGCCAGCACGTCGCTGGCGCTGCTGCCTCCTCGCGGAGACGAGGACCGAGCGGCACGGTGTGGCGCAAACCCACCGCACGCCCCTTTTTAGGTTGAGACTGGACCGCAGGGAGGCGGATGCGCCAGCGGGAAAAGCGGGCAGCGCAGGCGCCTCGATCCCCGACGGTGCGCCAGCAGCGGTTGGCGTTAGTGCGCAGGCGCAGCGCGCAAAGGGCGCGCGCTGCTGGGGAGCCTCCGCGCTCCGGGGCCGCAGCCGCTTCGGGACGGGCGCGCTCGGCCAATGCGGGGCCCAGGTTTCACGTCGGGGGCGGAGCCCGGAGGCGGAGGATTTCCGGTTCCGGGAGCAACGAACAGCGGCGGAGGGGACTGCTACGGTTTCGACGAGGCGGCTGCGGAGGAGGAAGAGTAGAGCTAGGCGGGACGCGCGGGCGGGACCCTCACCATGGGTCCGAGGCCCTAGAGCGGCGGGAGCTACGGGCCTGGTGCCAGGCTGGTGAGACAGGCTTAGGAGTAGCGATCGTTCAGGCGGAGGGTGGGAAGGAATGCAGGCTCCGAACGCTGACGGGAGGAATGAAAGGCCCTCGGGCCGAGGAGGTAGAGGAATGGCGGCGTCGGCACATTAAAAAGGAGGAACAGAGGGAGTTAGACGAGGGACAGGATGGAATGTGTCTCAGAATGCTGATAGGAGTATCAGGATCTCGGATTGAAGACGGGCGGAATGGGGGAGATTAGAAAATGCAGAGGGAGACACCGGGCCGTCCAAGTTGAGAGAGAAGTGGAGGTCCACGACGCTTAGAGGGAAAAATAAGGGGCACTTAGGCTGATGACACAAAGAAATGGGGGGCTCATATGGAGAAAGCATAGAGCATCAGGAGGCTGGCAGAAATGTCATGGTCCTGTGACATGAACGGTGAGGAAAGTGGGAACAGTTTGGAGTGCAGAAGGAAAAATCAGGGTTTCTCAGCCGGATAGAGAAGAGAAATGGTGGATGAAAACATTGAAGGGCAAAAAGCCAACTTTCTGGTTATACAGGAGAGGGATAGAGTTAGGGGCAGTTGTGGATCAAAACACAGAAGGAACAGAAATTGAGGCTAGAGGAGCTATTGAGCTGTACCGAGATGTGGGAGGTTACCCAACTGAGGAATAGGAAGAATGAGGGGGCTGTTCAGGGCACTGATATGGAGGAACAGGAGGCTTGCTCACAGAGGATGCGGTGGAAGTTGAAGTCGTAATCCTGAGATAGGATAATTATGAGAATATCATCCTGGAGGAACAAGTAGGGAAGTTAAAATCCTTAAAGAGAAAAATTGGCAACTTTAAGGTCAAAATGAGAAGAAATAAGAGATCAGAGAAGTGAGCCTTCTCAGGCTGAGGCTGGTAACTATGAGGGTGTTAGGGTGACAAAGAGGAAAGATATGATCCCTATGTTAAAGTCAGGAGGGGTCTCCTGTGCAAAAGACAGGAATGAGGGAGAAGAATAAAAGGGTCTTGGTTTTGTGGTGGAAAGAAATGATGGACTCTCTGTCTGAGTGGTGAGTAATGACAGCTAGCAGATTTGAGGAGGAATGAAGAGCTCCTTCAAGACAGGGAAGACTAAGGATGGGAATGGGCTTTTCCCTGCTGTGTATAAACTTGTTTCGTCTGGCAGGTGTTAGGCAGAGAAAAGATACCAGTGGTCTGTGTGGAGTTGGGCAGCTTACCTCTCTCTAGAGCCTCAGTTTCTCCCATACCTCACCCTTCCCACCTTGCAGGCTGCTGCTGATTCCTGAGGCCTCCATGGCTGAGGACTGGCTGGACTGCCCAGCCCTGGGCCCTGGCTGGAAGCGACGTGAAGTCTATCGCAAGTCAGGGGCCACCTGTGGTCGCTCAGACACCTATTACCAGAGGTACTGAGTGGGTTGTGGGCAGAGTCAGGGGAAGGGGTGAGCCTGGTTAGATTAGGTTAAAAGAAGATGTGGTTAAATTTATGGATAGACTTCAAATTATGCACATAGTCAATCCCCATTATTCAGAGATTTCATATTTGAAATTTCACCTACTTAATAGAATTTATGGAACCAAAGTTAACATGGTACTTTCATGGTTATTCACAGGCACACAGAGCAGTTAAAATTAGAGTCACCTTATCACATATACCCAAACCAAGAAGGGCTTTTTGGGTCAGGTTTCATACTGTAAATAAGCATCCTTTATGTGGTCTGTTTAGTGCCACGTTTTTCTCATTTTTGTGTGTTATTATGATTTTGCTATTTAAAATGACCCCCAGATAAAGCACTGAACTGCCTGCCATCTAGTGTTTTAGTTCAGGAAGGATGCGATATACCTTATGGAGAAAATACCTGTCAGATAAGTTTCATTTGAGCATGAGTTACAATGGTTACCTATGAGTTCAATATTAATAAATCAGAAACATGGTACATCCAGAAAAAGAAGAGGAAACTTGCCAGTATGTATGTGAGGCTGCTCTGGGAAGTACAGAACATAACATCTGTATTACTTGAGGAAAAGCAGCTACGTTTGTGGAGCCATGAAATAACCAATAATACATTTTGTGCAGCATTATTATGAGGAAAGTGAAAGATGTTACCCAGTATTAGGAAAATATAAACCTATCTCAGTAGTGCTGGCTGGCACATTTCAAAAGGTGGTATGGCATGAAAAATGTTAAACTTCTGTGCTGTGCAGCTATAGATGAGGAATCTGTGGAGGAAACGTCTTAAAACATACTTGCTTCATGTTGAGTAGACTCTCAGTGCCAGTGAGGCTGACTTGTTTGATGAGAACATTGGCAGATGAACCTTTGTGACAAAAACATTCTCTGTAGCCCTCAGCCTTAATCCTTCAGAGACCTTGCAATTGTTTATAGAAATACATAAATCAAGAAAGGTGCCATTAAACACTTATTTATAACAGTATTATGTAATTAATGAGTTATAGAAAATGTGACCAAAGTTTCTTGGAACTTAACCCTGTGTGTTTCCTAAGAAGCTTGATTCCTTATTCCCTAATTCAGGGTTCATGGCAGCATTAAAAACCATAACTACCATGTAAGAACCCTAGCTACCATGAACATGAATTGACTATAAAAATAAAAACATGTTTATAAATACTTACATGATTTTAGACTTCGTAGTGATAGTTATTAAACTTTCTACGCTCCTTATTTTCATTGTCAAAGTTGCTATTTCCCTAAAAGAAATATAGTAGAACTGTAAATAGTTAACTTTTGTTCATATTTAATTAACTTTTAAACATTCACGTATTTATACAAACTTTCAGAAGTTGTAATTGTCAAGAACTATGGGATCTGAGATTTTATCCTATTTAGGCAGGTATGTTCATTACAGTTCTGTGGATGCTTGTAGAAAACATGAGACTTCTAACGCCATTAGCAAGATCCAGAACGTCTTTGTTTTTGTGCTAGCACCTTGAATCCCAGTCTCCATCTAATGAATGACATGAAGATGGTCAAGTAACATGTACTGCATGCAGTGTGGATCATATTACAGGGAAACAACTGAGCTTATAGAATTATATCTCTTGTAATATTAGGATAGTAAATATGCATTCTTCTTGCTCTGGAAGTAGTCCCCATCATTTATTTTCCAAGATTGTTGGCTTTACAAATGTTCTTGAAAAGATAGTTTATTGTAAAGGACAATCAATGCCTCACAAAGAAATAAATAGACTCAGGGAGTACTTTTTCCCATTGTCAAATACTTATATTTTGTATGTAGTTACATTTTTGTATAATTTTTAAACATTTCTGTTACACAGAAATGGTAGGTTAGTACCATGCCACTGAGCTACAGCCCCAGCAGTCCTGTGGCACTGGTGGCAAACTTATGGCATGTGTGTTACTTGTGTTTTTCTATTTTTAAGACAAAAGATGTTAATATATGAGTTGTTTTTTCATAAACTGAAACTGAGATATTCAGGTTTAGTTGTAGTGTTGGCACTTTGTGATAGGTATGTGGCTTTTAGGTTATAGTTTGGGTACTTGGCTCTAGTAGGTTTGCCATCATTTGCCTGTGGTCTCTTAATACTGTTTGTAAAAATTAATGAGGCCAGCCTTGGACTCCTATCTTTAGTCAGTCCTTCTGCCTCAGCCTCTCAAGAAGTTTGTATTATAGTTGTGTACAACTGTACCAGGGTTTTTGTTTTGTAATTCAGTTTTTGAGACCAGATCTCACTATTTTCCCAGACTGGTCTCAAACTCATTCTTTCTGCCTTAGCATCTTTTTCTGTCCTGTTTTGTGTTTTTTTGTTTGTTTGTTTGTTTTTGTTTGTTTTTTGCATAGGAGCTGTGTAGTATAATTTTTATTTATTTATTTATTTATTTATTTATTTATTTATTTATACAGGGCCTCACTATGCAGCTTGAACTTGTAATGATCCTCCTGGTTCAACCCAGTGCTGGGAATTTAGGCATGTGCCACCATGCCCCATTTCGGGGCTGGTACATATGCAGTGCTGGGAATCAAACCTGGATCCTTATACTTGCCAGGCAGGTACTTAGACCGCTGAGCTATCTACCCAGCCTCTGCCTTAGTCTCTTAAGTGGCTAGGATTATAGGCTTATACTGCCTTGCCTAGCTGTTTCCATTTATATTGTTACATGTTGCTTTTAACAATGAAAATACATTTTGAGAAATGTATTGTTAGGTGAATTCCTTGTGCCAGCATCATTGAGCATAGTTTCACAAAGCTAGATGGTGTAAATGATAAAGCTATGCATTGCTTAAGGACAAGGATATATTCTGAGGAACATGGCAGGCAATTTCATCATGTAAGCATTATAGAATATACTTACACAGACTAAGTACCATGTATGTCACTAGGCAATACCTTATGAGACTGCTTTTGTATATTAGTTCACCATTGATCAAAATATCATCTAGATGTGTGTGTGTGTGTGTGTGTGTGTGTGTGTGTATGCATAACACATATATGTGTGTTTTGCTCCTTAGGCAGTGATGAACGAAACAAAATTAAGCATGAGAGAAAATGATGAAATCAAGACTTAAAATAAGCATGAATAAGGCTACTTCCCATTTAACATGGTATACTATTTTATAGTAAATGTTTTAATAGGAATATACTCAAGTAATAAAAGCATAACCCTAAACCAGCTGAGAAACTGGGATATTCAGGTTTAGTTGTAGTGTTGGCACTTTGTGATAGGTATGTGGCTTTTAGGTTATAGTTTGGGTACTTGGCTCTAGAAGGTTTGCCATCATTTGCCTGTGGTCTCTTAATACTGTACGTAAAAATTAATGAGGCCAGCCTTGGACTCCTATCTTTACATACTTACCAAGTATGTATTGTTTATAGTTATCTTTGCTGTACTTCTCTGTGACTCGTAGCACAGGCTTGTTTACACTAGCTTCCCCACAGGAGGTAATGCATTGTGCCATGACATAATGGCAGCAGTGTTGCTGGAAAGTAGTAATTTTTTAGATCTATTGTAATCTTACTGGACTGCTGTACAGTATGTGGTTTATCATTGATCAAAACATTGTACAGCTTGTGACTATGTTTGTATACAGGCTGGTATTAGTTATATTTTATATATATTCCCATTACTTAGTATTATTTGAGTAGGACCTAGGTGGGCATCCCAGGTTCATTCCAGCTTGCTTCCTGTATCCTGCTGTGAAAGGGTTGAATGGGTAGAATGACATTGGCTCTACCCAGGTACCAACTCATCCTGGCCCATCCCCAGCCCCACAGGAGACAGGATCCGAAGCAAAGTTGAGCTCACCCGATACCTGGGCCCTGCGTGTGATCTCAGCCTTTTCGACTTCAAACAAGGCATCTTGTGCTATTCAGCCCCTAAGGTACTTCACAGTGTGGGGTGCCCAGGGCAGGGGTGACTGTTTCCTAACACCCATATGCTGACCTACATTTTTCCTGTCCTCACCCTCATTTCCAGTCCCGTCCTGTGGTGGTCCCAAGCAAGAAACAAAAGAAGGCTTCAAAGCCAGCCAAGGCTCAGAAACGACATGTTGTATCCCAAAAGAATAAAGTCAGGAAGGAGACCAGAGAAGATGAAACAAAGGCTGATACTGACACAGCCCCAGCTTCAGTCCCTGCACCTGGGTGAGTGTTGGCCTAAGTTGAGCCTTATAAGAGGGCTGAAACCAAAGGTGCTCTTAGGGCCCCACATTGTTATTTTCCATCTCAGGTGCTGTGAGAACTGTGGAATCAGCTTCTCAGGGGATGCTACTGGAAGGCAGCGGCTCAAGACATTGTGCAAGGACTGCAGAGGTGATTGACCCCCTTTGGGATGGGACACTGGGAGACAGAAGCTGGGACAGGCCTAGTGTCAAGCTAGGCTGGAAGTTGATTGGTAGATGTTAGGACAGAGAGGCTATTGGCATGGTGGGAGGCTGGATTTAGGAACTATGAAGTATAGGTAGAGCTTGAGCAGTGAAAGGGATTCGGCCAAGCCAGTGGGGGAAGCCAGTTGCCTATTCTTCCCTTCCCACTTTTTTCCTTCCCTCTCTCAGCACAGAGAATTGCTTTCAACCGGGAGCAGAGGATGTTTAAGGTAAGAACAGTGTGCTTTCTCTCACAGCCCTGCAATGGGAGCAAGAGATGATGGGGCTGGTAGAGGTTCTGAAAGAGGTGATAGTTCATGGGGTATGTGAGTCTTTTTATAGGGATCTGCCCATGTAAGATATAGTAAGAGGAATTAATAGGATGTCTCTGAATAGACATATGGATGAAGTTAGTGGGACCGTCAGACATTGTAGACTCAACATTGGTGGCTAATCAGTAATTATATAGTGATGAGGTTAATGGGGGACTGATGGATATGGTGATGGGAGCTGATATTGGGTCAGCCGACAGGGAAGCTCTTCTGCCTGGGCCAATGACTCATGCCCTCTTCATTTCTGGCAGCGTGTGGGCTGTGGAGAGTGTACAGCCTGCCGAGTAACCAAGGACTGTGGGGCCTGTTCCACCTGCCTCTTGCAACTGCCCCATGATGTGGCCTCAGGGCTGTTCTGCAAGTGTGAGCAGAGACGCTGCCTCCGAATTGTGGAGAGGGTGAGTTCGGCAGGTGGGGTGGGCCCTAGGCTCACCCCAGTTTCTGGCCCCAGTAGCCCTGATCCCTTGCATCACACCTCCGGCCCCCCACAGAGCCGAGGGTGTGGAGTGTGCCGGGGCTGTCAGACCCAAGAGGACTGTGGCCGTTGCCGAGTCTGTCTTCGCCCTCCCCGCCCTGGTCTTAGGCGCCAGTGGAGGTGTGTGCAGCGGCGCTGCCTTCGGGTGAGTCAGGCTGGAGGGTCCAGCACTGGCGGGACCGAGGCTGGGCCAGAGCTCATTCTGCTGTAAAAGTTACCGCCACTGCTGCTTCCTCTCAACCTGGCCCTGTCCACCTCATATCTTCTTTTCTCTTCCATCATTCACTCACCTTCCTGACCCGCCTACCTGCCTTTGTCTGCCAGCACCTTGCTCACCGGCTCAGTCGCCATCGTCAACGATGTCAGCGACGCCCTCCCCTGGCTGTGGCTCCCCCTGCTGTGAGTTTCCCACTGCAAGGGTCCTTGCCTGTCCCATGCATGCTTTTGTTCTTTTTTGTTTGTTTGAGATAGGCTCTCACTAAATCCTGGGAAAGGCTGGCCTTGACCATATCATCCTCCTGCCTTAGCTTCCCAAATGCTGGTACTATATGCATGTGACACTATCCCTGGTCTGTCGTGCATGCTTTGTGTATTCCCAGGGGATCCTATGTCTGACTGGTGCCATGAAGCCCTGACCATTCTTTTGACTTTCTCTCAGGGTAAACGTGGCCGCCGCAGGGGAGGCTCTGAATCCAAGATGGTTGCCCAGCGGCACTCCCAAGCTCAGGCACTGCCTACACCTCCTGCAACAGAGCCGCCAGAGCCTGCAGAACTGGTAAGGCCCTGATGGGCAGGGGGAAAGCACAGCCCTGACCTTACCCAGTACCTACCCTGACCCCTCCCCGTTTGCCTCTGCAGCATGCCAGCGCCCTGGTGCCCTCACCACCTGCCGAAGTCATCTATTACTGGGTAGACGAGGACGAGCTAGTGAGTGGCCTCACCCTATATGGATAAGCCTAGATACTCTAGATGCTTGGTTAAACTCTCAAAAGCAGTTGCTAATAGGGACACAACAAGGCTCAGAAATGGGTATTAGAATAGGATAAGCAGTAATGGGGAAGGGATAATATGGGATCAGCAAGTGCAGTGACAGTGCCTAATGTCAGATGAATTGACACTGATGGCTAATGCAGGACCAGCAGACCCAGTGGAGGAGCTAATAGAGGAGCAGGGAGCTTAGTGACTAGTGTTCAGGCAGGATGAACAGATAGAGCCAGCAACTGATAGGAGCAAACAGAGGGCTAACAAAGTCCTGCTGAATGTGGAGTCAAAAACATTATGTTGGTAGCTGGTCAGAGAGCAGCAGACACTGTGATGATACCGTGATGAAGCAGCCACAGTCCTAATGGCATTGGAGGCCAGCTGTCACCTTAATAGTGGCTAATGTTGAACTTGCCCCTGCCTGAAATGTGATAAATGGGGAGTCAGCAGACTGAGGCTAAATGCAAGTAGCTCCCCCAGCAGGACTAATGGAGCACCAGGAACAACACTGGAATGGGCATTGAGAATAGCCTCTCCTAGTCCTAGTGACAGCACCACCATTCCCCCCCCCCCACCCCAGCAGCCCTACACGAACCGCCGGCAGAACCGCAAGTGCGGGGCCTGTGCAGCCTGCCTACGGCGGATGGACTGTGGCCACTGCGACTTCTGCTGCGACAAGCCCAAATTCGGGGGCAGCAACCAGAAGCGCCAGAAGTGTCGTTGGCGCCAATGCCTGCAATTTGCCATGGTGGGTGGGGCAGGAAGGGTCAGGTGGATGGGATAGGTTGGGCCAGGTACTCCAGTGCCTGGGAGTGGTGGGCAGACCTGTTAGGTGGTTGGGAGGTGCAGTGGCTCCAGCCAAGGACTTGCAGTAGACACTGTGCTGGGGTGAGCGAGTCTAGGTTACACAGGCATTGCTAATGGGAGACTGGCAGGCTCAATCAGGGCTAATACATAAGGAAATTCTGTTTTGGGACTAATGGGAAGTTAGCAGGCACGCTGAACAGGGAAGGGTGGGTGTGGTTGGTCAAGGCACTCGGTGGCCATAGTACCCCATCTCTCCTCACAGAAGCGGCTGCTGCCCAGTACCGGGTCAGGGTCTGAGGAATGGGCAGGATCGCCCTCACTTTGCCCTCGTCGAAAGAGGCCAGGTTCTGCTCGGCGGCCCCGCCTGGGCCCTACTATGAAGTCCCCTTTGGCTACACGCACAGCCCGACCAGGCCGTGCCCAGGCTCCACTGAAGCAGGAAGCTGGTGGTGGCTTTGTGCTGCCTCCACCTGGCACCGACCTTGTGTTTTTGCGGGAGGGCGCCAGCAGTCCTGTGCAGGTGCCGGGTCCTGCTACAGCTTCTACAGAAGCCCCATTGCAGGTGAGGGCCCACTGTACCCTTCCCTTCCCCAGTGCCACCCAGCCTCCTGCCAGAGAGCTGAGGCTATGTCTGCTGCCATCCTCCCTCATGCAGGAGGCCCAGTGCTCTGGCCTGAGTTGGGTTGTGGCCTTACCTCAGGTGAAGCAAGAGAAGGCAGATGCCCACGAAGAGTGGACACCGGGCACAGCCGTCCTGACTTCTCCCACATTGCAGCCTGACTGCCCTAGCAAGGTGGGGGCAGTGATAGATGTTCTGTTGGTGCTGTAATGGGTGGTCTGTAAGCAGAGTGACATTGAGCTATGATGGTCGCACTCTGAGTGATAGGTACGCTGATGTGGCTGTTCTGCACAATTATCCACAGGCAACTAGCTTTGCCCACTTTGCTGCAGGAAAATGGAGACCTGTGAGGAATGGAAAAGGATTATAGGCACAAGCTGGCGTTTCTGTGCTGAACTGTGAAGGAAGTGAAATCTGTTAACACAGTGACAGGTTGGCTGATAGGGACTTTTCTCAGCCCAACCCTGTCCTTCTAACTACTGCCCTTTCCCACTTCTCCCAGGCAGTAGACCCGGGCCTTCCACCTGTGAAGCAAGAGCCACCTGACCCTGAGGAGGGAAAGGAGGAGAACAAGGATGGCTGTGTCTCCGAATCGGCCCCAGAGGAGGAGGCAGGAGGGGCTGGCACACCCGTGGTCAGTGCTGGGGGACACCCGTCCCTGCCCTGATCTTGCCTTAGCCCCTCCAGCCATGTTGACCCATGATGTTAATTCTTCCTAGATCACGGAGATTTTCAGCCTGGGTGGAACCCGCTTCCGGGACACAGCAGCCTGGTTGCCAAGGTGTGCCCCACACAGTGAAGGGTGGGGATGGGGTGGGTGCTGGCCAGATGTGGACCCTAAATTTTGAAAGTACAGCCAGCTATTTGACTGGGTGCAGAGGGAGATAAAGGTCTATCTGCTGCAAGTAAGTGCAGAGGGTTTGCAGCACCTTAAGAGATTTCTGTTGAGATTGGTACAATAGCATTCCAGATCAGCATCTCATTTTGGGGAAGAGGGAAGAGACCTGATGCTCTTTAAAATGAAATTTAAAGAAAAATAATTGTGTGCAAAATTTGGTCTCTACCACCTTAAAGTCCTATAAGGGCCACAATTAATATTATGTAATTACTCAGAGGATTATTATCTGAGGCCTTCAAGGCCATTTGCATCTCTTGAGAGACCGCTGCTTATGGTCAGACAGTAGAAAGGGGATATCACAGAGATAGTGCTGGGCTAACCTGAGTGATGGATAGGGTAGGAGTGTGGGTCTGGAGCTGACTCTAGGTGGACACAGCTGCATGACCTCTGGCTTGTCCTGTGCCTCCCAGAGCAGCCTCTGGAGGGGCTTAGATGATGTTTCTTGAGCCTTTCCTGTTGAGGTTACTGTTTCAGGTACTGTACAGAACTTTTCCATTAGACCTGGCAGTAGGATAAGGGTAGGTGCCTATAAAGCCTGAGATGGTGGGAGTAAAACTGGGGAATGCTGACTTCTACAGAAGGGCTTGCACATCACTTCAAAGACAGTTGTTCCTACAATCCAGTTCCAGCAGACCAGAATCCCTCCAGCTATACCCAGGGTATGACATAGTTAATGACGGAGCTGTATTGGGTACACAGCAGCTTGAGGGGCCTAGTGGTGATGGTATTGAGTCCTATAAAGCTTGGCCTTCAGAAGACACAGGTTCCCTACTTGAGCTATCATTTCTCTGTTTATGTGTTACAGAGAAGATGTGGGGCTGTCTGAACTGGTACTATTTAAGAAGAAAAGAGATAGAGGATAACTAAGTATGAATGGGTGGAGGATGCAGAACAGTAGGAAATGGTTTTGTGATACTCCAACTTATACGTAGCAAACCTCATTCAACATACAGACCTGCTCCCTCTTCTCTAGGTCCAAGGACCTTAAAAACCCTGGAGCTAGAAAGCACTAGACTGGAGGCTTCTGCAGACTATAGAACTCAAGGTGATATTTGCAGACCGGCTTCACAAGACAACCCTGATCTCCTAGGGACTGGACTGTAGTTTGTTTGCAGGGCTGTGTGTGTCAACCCTAAAAGGAAAACTTCCCAGCAAACTTGAGCAGGCCTACTCAGTACTTCAAACTTACAGGAAGCAGCTGTAAATGTCAGAATAGAAAGTTGGCGCATCTTCTCCCCAAAGGAGAGATTGGACTGAGGGGTTGAGGTTGGCAGGGAAGAGAATGCAGTTAAAGCCACCACAAACAACCTAAGCCCCCTGCCTAAATTAAGTGGCTTCTGATGAGACCTGGCAGTGTCTCTAAACATTTTCTCAGGGAGACAACAATTGAAAATGCAATGTGAATAAATGAGGAAAAGACAGTAACTGCTGTTCATTGAGCTTCTGGATCCAATGTTTTGAGTCCTCAAAGCAGTCTTTTTAGGCAGCATTGACCTGTGCAATTTTGCAGATGAAAAAACTAAGACTCAGATGAGATGAACTTTCCCGGTATCAAATAGCCAGTTGGTAAAGCTAGAATTATACTTGGGCTATAAAGGCTTTGTTCTTTAAGGCACTAAACTGTTAACTGCAATCCTATGTGCAATAATGTGTAATATTGCAGTGATAGTTTTCAGTGACTTTGAAAATACAGTAGATTACTGTAAGTAATGTATAAATCCGTTATACTCCTACCGTTAGCATGGTTTAAGGAGTGCCAAAGCTACATGAATGGGGTCACCTTGTTTTCAGAGCAGCTCTTGTAGAAACTGGGTTCACCACTGGCCCCATATGCTGCATAATAATTTTCAAACCCTAAAGGGTGTCCTCATTGCCTGCTGTCCATTTTGCTTGTCAGACTGACTGCCCAACCTTAGAACCATCTTTGGAACTAAAGCTGCCAGCCTGGCCCATCTGGCAATAGGTGTCTCCTGCCTTCTCATGATCTCCCTGCTTGGTTCCTGCCCCTCAACCCAAATGTCTACTAGAAGGCTAAATCCTGCCTCGAGTTCTGTTCTAGGGCCAGTCTTGGCTCAGCCTTACCTCAGTCAGCATGCTTCATTCATAACATGCCAAAAAGATCAGACATGTAATTTGTTATTTAGCTTTATAGGGCCAAGACTGACAGTGCCTCCTTAAATTTTGTATTCTCCCTTGCCTTACCTAGTCCCAGCCCTACAGCAGTAGTTAATTTAGATATGGATTTGTCATTTCCCATTTGTAACTCAGAAGATACAGTTCTCTGCCACTTTCCTCTCCTGGTCCTCTGCCTTACCTTATTTAGCCCAGCCCCAGCCAAGACTGGGTAATCTTACTGCTTTCCCCCCTAGGGTCCAATACCGCACCCTAGTATTCTCGTAATTCTGACAGTGATGTTCTAAGGAAAATTTATTTGACTGGCATTCTGACTCCTGAGTGAAGAATCTTATTAATGTATGAGTGAATTAGGGTACAATCAGAAGAGCAGAAGCACCAAGATGTAGATGATTTACATATGTATTTCAAGGGGTTTGTCAGAAGGATTTGAACCTGTGTGATTATCGGAGCAGATTAAACAGTCTGTGCCAGGCTGTTGTCTAATGCTGGAGCTTGAAGTCTGCAGTGAGGCAGTTGGGAAGGGAAGATGGATATCAAGTGTGGGAGACTGATGACACACTGGAGCCCACAAGCAAGTTAGCACCAGTGTGGATGGCCTGGAACACCCATATCAGTCTCTTCCTGTCTCCCACTGTGATGTGGATATTCTGCAGAAGAAACTGGTGCTTTTCCTCACAGTTAATGCATCTGGCCCAAGATTAAAAACACTGATAGAAGATCCCAGGGAAGATGGAGCAGCTGCAGGCCTATCTGCTGCCCCACACCAACGGGGTGAACCAGCAAATGAGTGACAGCGTGTGTGAACTGCAGCAGCACGTGGTGTCCTCTCACCTCTCCCAAGTGTGAAAACAGTATGCTACTTCATTTCTGTTCTCCAGTTCTCAGGCAAAATGCCTCTTGTGGCCTGACCTAGCCAAGAAGCACACTGAGAATGGAGTTCTGGGAAACAGCCTAGCCAAGGTGACATGCTACAAAGCCACTTTGCCACGAATCAGCTCCTGAGAGTCTCACTACTCACCTGAGGATAACTTGATAAAGCTACATTAATGAAAATGCAAAGCTGAAGACCATAGCAAGTACAGAAATTCCACTCCGCTCGTCCAGAATAAACTTGCTGGTCTCATCTGTCTTTGTGCTATTCAGGTATTGAGAACCTGGCCCATGGTAGGCACTGTACTTAATACTGGGATACAGAAATTAAGATATGGCCTATGGGATTTTATTTAATGTATCAATGTGTATTACAAGTGGTGAATGCCTTTCGAAATTTGTCATGGAATGTAATGCTGAATGGAACTCATGAAAATATGGGTAATCCAGTCTTTGTGAGAACCTTGTTGGAGCATAGAAAAAATTGGAAATTTAGTTTCTGACTAAGCAGTTCTATTTAAAAATTACTTTTAAATGATTTTTATTGTCCCACTTATTGATTTGTATGTTTAACATTTCTTTGGTGTGTGTCTTGATGTTGGTAATGGTGTCTACTGACTGACTTGAGAAACGAAGGCTGTGGGTGGCAGGATCAGGATCAGTTCTGTTGAAGGACCCATGCATATCATTTCTGTAGGCTTTTGAGGGGGTGACTGAAATCTGAGGCTCTTAGTGCTGGACACCTGGCCAGCCCTCCTGTCTTTCCAGGGGCCCGCCAGGTGGCCGTTCTGGATGAACGACTTCCAACCAGCTGAGAATCATTACCCTCACCTGTGGTGGCTGGCTGACCCTGCTGCCCTGGGGCGGGGCCTCTGCCCTGCACGAGGCCAGTTTGTAGGCCAAAGTGAAAAGGAAGCAACTGTCTCTGTTCAAATAATGGAGAAAAAGACAACTCCAAAGCATAGTTAAATTGCCAGGCTCTCCCAAGGTGAGAGCATGGCACCACAGCCTCCAAACCGGAGATGGTATTTAAAAAGGCAGTCGGCTGTACACGGGCTTCCCTTCGAAGGCCTCTGAAAACTTGTTCTGATGGTCAGCTCTGAACATCACAGCACGTCGTCGGACTCTTACCCAATTTTGCTGGTGTGGAGGGCACCGGGCACCATTTTTAGTGTCTCTTCTCCCAGAGAGGGTGGGATGGAGTCTACCCAGGCTCACTAGTGACCCCAAACGTTTAAAAGACAAATGCAGACATCCTGGAACTACAACCCTTCAGAACACTGTTGAGGAAACCTAGAAATTTTTCTAACTTCTTTCTCTTTTGTTTGTTTCAGGCTACGTAAACTCTTAACAGTAAATGAAAATGAGTATTTTACCGAACTGCAAATGAAAGAAGAAGCATTGTAGAAGGAAAAAAAAAAATTAAAAGAAATTATTAGAAGAAAGACATATTTTGTGACTGAAAAGCTGAACCAGCAATTCAGGAAGTGGAATCCAGATCTAGAAATGTACCACATAGAAAATCTGAAGCGGGTGAATTACAAATGATTAAGGAAACAAGGAATTTACTGCGGCCTTAAAAGGGTGTAAACATTAGTTGTAAGGTGGTTATTAGTATACCTCAGTGACTGGCGTAGTTACTGGTATTTTTCTTGTGCTCTAGTTAGTGTTCTGTGTTGCCCCACTTTAGAATGGGAGTACCAAAGTGTCATTCTTAGTTGGCTTTTAGGTACTGCCATCTTGCTCTTGATGGGAAATACAACTGTGGTTTCCACTCAGGCTGAAGGCCCAGTCTAGTTTCCTGATCTGTGTTGCCAGTTCTCCTGCCTGGTCTCCTGATGCTCAGGAACTGATTACCTGGACTTCTGAGCAGCATTCTGACGCTGGTCCACAGTGACCCCCTGATTCAGACATTTAAAAAAAAAAAATTGCGCCCAGCCAGGTCACACCAGTGCCCCCACCAGCCCATTTGATCTCCCTTTCCTAGGGTAACCCTACATCTAAGCCCTGGTTTCTGCCCAGTGCAGTAGACTGAGTTTTAATATTAAGAGATATATTGTTACTGTTTGGATGATTCGATAAAGCACTTTGGCTCCCTGGGCCTTAAATCTACTTCGATGTAAAGTGAGGATAGTAATACCTGCTGTTCCCATCAACCCTGTAAGATATTTGTCAGACTCAAGGATTGTATCTGTGAAAATATCTTGCAAATTGTAAAGAACTACATAAATACAAGGTTGTCTTGTGATTATTATCGCCATTATTGAGAATAACCTACTACAAAATTTAGCCTTCCCACAAAATGTCCGCCAGTCTTCCCTGTGCTTTTATGCCGATCACAGCCTATAAATAGCAGAGTGGAGTGGAATTATAATTAGACCTTCAACTTTCCTGTGCTTAAAGCAGTTTTTCCGGCCATTCTGAGCCCTTGAGGAGCCAGGCCAGGGGCCGGAACTCAGCTGCTGGCGCAGACCCAATTCTGGGGCTGCAAGAGGAAGTTGCAAGTGCAGGCCGGCGTCTGTGGGCCCCATGACAACGAGATCAACTTCCGTTTGCCCGCCCTCCTTCGCCTCGAGACTCACCATAGCAACCAGATCTCTGGGTCGGTAGAGGAGGCTGGTTCAGCAGGTCACGGTAGTTCCTCCTACCAACGGGAGCCAAAAATGTACAGCCAGCGGTTTGGTATCGTGCAGCGGGAGGTCAAGGGCCCCACTCCCAAAGTGGTGAGCGTGGTAAGTGCAAGATACGGAGGCAGAACCCTGCAGTTCTCTCCATCCACACTTTCCAGCCTGGTACAGCGCAGCGCATCTCCTAAGCGGGGTTTTCTCTAGGACAGCAGGTGCTGGATTAAAAGGATTGAATTTTTAAAGAAACCTAAGATGGCTTTCATATCTTTTTTTCCACTTCTCTCTTACCGGTCTATTCTCCCACAGAGCCTCCGGTCACAAAACATAAAAGTCTGTATTTGGAGAATCACCACTTGAGATTTTGGGTCTTCTCAGTCTCCAAGACGCAGAAAAGGCACTGGATGGGAAGCACCAAGATCTGGGGTGGTGGAGATTTAGCAGAATGATCTTGGGCTGAGCCTATGCCCCTAGTAAAGTCACCTGTGAAAGGAGGATTGAACTGTGGGGGGTTGTGTTTGGCTGTGGAAGCTTTCCTGTGCCAGCCGAACCAGTAACTAGGCAAGGCACATAAGTTCCCACGCAGACCACATCAGGTGGTTGTCTCCACCGTTGGGGTGATGGCAGTAGGCAGTGGGAATGCTGTGTGCTTGATAGATCTTGCTGAGAACCCCTAAAACTACTGGTCCAAGCACCTGTAGTTCTTTGTTCCTACAGATTGGTTTTTACAGGCAGAAAACCTACCTCTTCATCAGGCAGTTACGGTTATTCCCTCAGCCCCTGCTGTGTGAACAGCAACATGGAAGATAACAAGTGAGTCTGGTGACCTTGGAAAGTTTACATAGACCTCATTAGAAGCATTATCCCTGCCTTCATAAAGCTTACACTCTTAGAAATTGCAGAACCTACCTGCTCATGCATGAACCATTAAAGGTTAACAGTAAATTATAATCTATATTGTCTACAATGTCAGTTTGTGAAAAAATGATCAAGAATAATCAAGGATATAGTTGTATTCTCCACTGGGCACACAGCAAATTTAGGTCAACCTATGGACCTGCTCCATTTTCTCTAGGTCCAAGTATTGTAAGGTAAGGAGCTGGAACTCAGTAGAATGGAAGCTTCTTTGGGCTGTAGAGTTCAAGGTGATAATCTTGACAGATTTAATGAAAGAAACAGATCTGTGGTTCCTCTATCCAAACAGTGCTTGGGGGCTGGGCCATTTGTTGGGTGCTGGCAGTTACTTATGTTGGAAACCAATAAGGAACAGCAAAAAATACCCCAAATCAAAAAAGCAGGGTTATTAAAGACTTGTGCTTATAGAAGAATTAGGAGAAAAAGAGGGGCCAGAGTTGGTGCATATGTTCCTCAGTTATCTGAGTGTCATAAGAAATACAAACGTTAGAGGGAATAGAACTATGATAAAGGAAGAATTAAAGCCACTAAGCGATAAGGCTTGCACTCTAAACAACTCTCCAGGAGAAAAAAATTTAAAATGTATTGTACACCTATTGGAAGGATATTTATTTTGCTCATACAGCAAATGAGAAAACTCAGAGTGAGATTAAGTAACTTGCTGAACATTTTGATGGATGAAGGCCAGAATTAAACTTAGTTTGAAGGTATGATTCTTCTTAGAACATTAAACTGTAAACTGTACTTTTGGAAGCTATAATAGTAACAAAAACCTTCAGTGACCTTGAAAGTACAAAGTCATTAATAAATCCTGTGTTACTTTGCCTTCAGCATGTTTCAGATCTTCAGTGTCCAATATGGTAGCCACTGACCACACATGGCTTTTGTTTTTTTATCACGGAGTCTTCAGGCTGGCCTCAAACTTGTGGCAATCCTCTTGCCTCAGCTTCCTAAGTGGTGTGATTTCAGGTGTGTGTCACCATTTCTGACACACATGGCTTTTGACCACTTGAAATGTTCAAGAGTCACATATTGGATTGATATTTGCATATATTGATTAAATAATGTTATCAAAATGTTTTTTCTCACTTTTTAAATGTTGCTACTAGAAGTTACATATATATTTTATGTTATATTTCTACTGAGTAATACAGATTTTGAGCAATAACAAGATGGCCTGGTTTAGCATCACTTGGTTAGAGAACTCTAGGTCAAATTTGATTCATCTGGAGACAGTCCTCCCTTGACTGGAGTCTAGTTTGAATACCCGAAGGCTTAACGGACTTCCTGGTCCTCTAGCTACTGCTCATGATGTTTTCTGCCACTCCTCACCCCGATTTCTCTCTTTGGACAAAAGATATCACAGAGCCTAGTTCTATCCTGACAACTCAAGACAATTGCTTATAGATGACCTCAGCTCATGTTTCCTATTTTCAGCCCACATGTATACCAGGAGTCTGAGTTCTGTGGTGGCCCTTGCTGTCACAAATTCTGCATTCACAAAGTGCCAGAAATATTAGAGAATAGTAGTTCTCTGGCTCCGAATATTTCTAATGCAGATTGGCTACTTCTCATAGGACTTCCAGCATCGTTTTCCCTCCTACTTTAGACTGGCTGTATCTTGTTCAGTTACATGTAGGTGCCTGATATGGGACTCCAAGCCCAAAATCTTTGATCAAGCCATTTTCAAATACTGGTTTTCTTTTCCCAGATTTTATCACAAATACTAAGCACCCATATTCTGGTAATCCTGACACTGATAAAATTTAAATATAATTTACCAGAATGACTCTCTGCCTCATAACTTCAGGATTTTTTTACTGTGATTCAGAACCCCCAAAGCTCACACCCTACCTAAGGATGATGAAATAAAACTGTTGCTGGAAATACCAAGCTTGGGCTGGAAGTATCCAAACTTCTGGAAACCATAGAAATACGAATAATGTTCTGCCACAGCTTTTTTTCTATTTGTCTTTTCTTTGTTCTCCCCCTCCTTCCTCGCTACATTGCTTCTTTCCTTAGTTCATTTTCATAGCTCTCTTGTGCTATCTGACCACTCCCTTTTCTATAGCCTATAGACAGACTTAGGTGGTAGTCTTTTCTTATTGAAAGTATTTTAATGGTGGTATTGTGTCTTATGGTGTAACACTATGTAATGGTGTCAAGATCAAAGTAAGGAATGGAAAGACCTAAATTTTTTTTTGAGGTAGTGTCTCACTGTATTGTTAGGCTGACCTTGAACTTATTATGTAGCCCAGGGCTAGCGTCAAACTTGCAGCAGTCCTCCTACCTCAGCCTGCCAAGTGCTGGGGTTACAGGCATATGCCTGACTAAAGACCTGTAATTCTTGTACTATCTGGTCTGCCTTTATTATTTGAACCACCTTGAGCAGATGGTTTTGACTAAATACTCTCCAGAGTCCTATAAAAATATGAAATTTATAATTTCAAACAACATTTTAAAAATACAATTTACAAACTATGATTTGACCTTCTTTGATACTTAACAGTGGTGCAAAAGTAATAGGCATTCAGTAGAAAGTCCACTTTGAATTTTGAACTTGGGTCTATTCTAAGATGTTATGACTTATATGTAAATGTCTGCCCTACACAGGCAAAGTCTCATGCGCTCATAGTTGGGGCCTTTCAGAGATGGTTGGATCTAGGTTGTGTGAATATTGACTGTGGGTGTGTGATAACTGGATTAGTCTACTGATTGGTTTGGCATGGTTCTGGGTGTGGCTGAATAGATTTATAGAAGACAGAAGACCCACCCTGGGTGTGGATATCACCATTCAGTAGGTTTGCAGCCTGAACAGAATATAAAAGGAAAGGGAGGGGGCTGGCAAGATAGCTCAGTGGACTAAGGGCCTGCATAGGGCAAGCGCAGAGACCAGAGTTCGATCCCAGGCACCACATGCCCTGCCAGCCCCACCCCCAGGCATACTGAGCCAGCCACTGATACTAGGCATGGTGGTGCATGCCTTGTAACCCCAGTGCTGGGAAGGCTGAAAACAGGAGGATCACTATGAGTCCGAGCAGCATAAAGAAACCCTATACCAAATACATTTAATAAATAAATAAAGAGAAGCTTGCTGCTTTGCTGTCTCATTCTGCCCTGCCATGGACTGTTTCTCCCTTGCCATGCCACCTTGACTTGGAAGCAGCCTACTGTTGACTGACATCTCTATAAACTGTGAGCTGGAATAAACTTGTTCCTAACTAATGGGTCTCAAGTATTTTGTCTGAGTAATGAAAAAGTAAGACACAAGGCTAGCAATGAATAGTGTGATGATATCCAGATGCTGGGGAGAGCATCAAGTCATAGCTTTCAGTGAATGTAAGATTATGAGGGCAAATATGAAATACTGTCCACAGTGTACTGTGTTGCTAAACTGTGATGTTCAGTAGATTAGGTGTGGTTAATACACATTTTTACTTATGCAATTTTCATCTTACAATGAATTTGTCAGGAAATAGCCCCATCATAAGTCAAAGAGCATCTGTATTTGAGACTGATTTGGTGACATCTTAGGTATAAGCTCAGAATGAAACAAGTTACTCCTTGTATGCTTAAGCTGTTTTTAGTTTTAACAAGATGCATTAGCTTTTTATGCCCAATATTTATTATGAGTATGGCTATTGGTAAGGTATTATTTGAAAATATGCTATTGACATTTGGTTTATTATAAGTGATAGTTGATTTTGTATTTTAAGAGAGCCAAGCCTCCCAAAGGCCCAGGAACTGAGCAACATCAGGAAAGAATTAAACGCAGCCACCAGAAGCATCATGCTACTTTGGCTTCCATTAAGTCAATTGAACAGGATCGCCTGAAAGTGCAGTGGGATCAGCACATTGATCGCAAGTATTTTCACAGCCTTGTGCAAGCAAGAATTAAAGATGCCATGCAAGGGTTTATCATCAACACTGAAGAAAGGCGAAATAAGTAAGCCTACAAACCTAGTGACCCATACTCCAAGGCATTTCTGAAACCATACCTTGATATTGGCCTGTCAGAAAAATCAAGTGTAAGAAAACCAAGTGTCAAAAAATCAAGTGTAAGCCATGGTGATGCAGGACTAGAGTCCCAGCCCTCTGGTACAGTATGTTGTAAGGAGAGGATCACAGATTCAGGCCCACTCTGGGCAAACAGCTTAATGACTTAGCAAGTCCTTGTCTCAAAATGAAAAGAAAAAGCCCTGGGGATGTAGATCAATATGAAAGCCCTGGGTTCAACCCCTGGTACCACACACATAAACACACACACATACAAAATATATAAGAATTCAAGTATAGCCAATATCATGGCTGAGTTATTCATGTTTAAATCAGAAGCAAAAACAACAACAACAACAAAAAAACAATAGCTATTGCACATAAATATTTTAACTTTTTTTTTGAAATTACTGTAATTTTATTTGCCTCAGGCTTATGACTTGCACCCAAAGACATTATTCAAAGAAAGCAAAGATTAAGTACACTTTAGGGAGATGGAGACAATGCAAACTGGTGACGTAGGAAATCAGGTGGACAAAAGAAGCCATCTAGTACACTATATATATATATAGATCACAATATTAAGTTTTTTTTTTTTTTTTTTTTTTTTTTTTCTCTAAATGCCCTAAGGGGTGGTTTGGCTGGCTGGTGTGTTGTGGGGATCGAACTACAGCAACCTGAGGCTGACAGCATTGTGGAAGCAGCCACTTAAACAACTGAGCTAAGGCCAGGCCCCCTAGATCACAATATTCAATAGTGTTTTCAACAAAATTTTTTTAAAATCAAGAGCAAAAAAAATTAAGCAACGTTTACAGTAAACATAAATCTTATACAATTTAAACAGCATTTTTAAGTTGCTTATATGTACCACAGTGTAAAAAAAAAAAAAATACCGAACAAATAAAAATCTTGAAAATTGCCTGATGAAAAATAAAATAACGAGTGGCTTTTCATGGCTTCTTCTGGTTACCAGTGCTACAAAAGACAAAAATCTCATCCAAACAGGTGATAAAACCAGGCACAAACCTTTACCAAATTACACCCACCCATAGAAATATACTATCCACCCACATTTTCCATCAAAAGCTTTTGTTTGCTTTAATCTTTGAGACCCATTTGGTCACAAGATGTTACAAACTTTGTGTTTTTTATACCATGATATCATATGTTTGTCTGGCAGTATTCTAAAGCTAGTTTATAAGATGAGGAGGAGGACACAAAGAACCCAGTGGCCACAGGACATGTAAAGCCACCGGGTAGAAATGGGAGAAGAGAGGAAAAATACTCAGGTCCACGACAGGGGTCACTCATCATCCCACTTGCTTCCGACTGGTTGTTTTCATCCTGCTCTTCATCGCTGTCAAAGGCTCTCACAACTGGCTTTGCTTACCTCGATTTGGCCCTTTCTTGGCCTTTTCCTTTGTCCCAGCCTTTCTTATCTCTTATTGAGCTTGATTTTCATCTTAGCAGATTTTGCCTCAGACTCCTCTTCCTCTTCCTCATTGCTTTCTTCCTCTTTGGCAGTTTTCTCCCTCACACTCTTAACACCGACTGTAAGACAATGGAGTCTTCATAGATCTAGGATCCCTCCAAGATGAATGTCTGAACATTGTGACACAGAAGCATGACATCTTTCTCCAGGTCACCCAGGCTCCGGTGCTTATGATTACAAATTCTTTCCCCTATTTTTTTGAAATCCACTGGCTTCCTAATTAATTCATAGTATTCTGGTAACTCTTTCCTGGAAGGTAACTGAATGAAGACTCCAGTGAGCTGCCACCTGAACTATCTTTGTAGTTGATCACAGTACCAATGATAGTGTTCATCTATTTTGTCAGTTTGGAGGGATTTGGAGACAGATTCTCAGCTGGAGGGCGGCCTTGCCTCCTCTTAGATTTTTCTACATTTTCCTTCACAGGATCTTTGTCCACATTTCTTTGTCTTTTTCTCTTAAGCCGTACTTCCTCTTCCATTTCTTCCAAATTGTCGTCTTCAGTGGCCCCATAGTTTGCCTCTAACATAGTTCACACACAACAACAGGCCTCCTGGCTCTGACCAAGTCCCTCCCACAGTGCAAGATGTAATTAATATTTTTACTTTTGATAGAAAGCAAAAGAATATATTGTTTTGCATTTTGTTTCTTAAGTTGAAATCTGTCCATTATACTTCTTTTCTTGAAGATACATCATATTCCATCTGTATATGATCAAATAAAATATTGCACAGATCAATGTCTTATTTTATGGAGGACTATGATGATCTTTTTCTCCTACAAAGTTCATGATTTGATAATTTTAAAATTTAGTATAGCAAAAAGCAATAAAATGGCATGACAGTTTCACATTTTTTGTCTGTTTTAGGTTACGTGAACTGTTAGCGGCAGAAGAAAATGAATATTTTATTGAAATGCAACGGAAAGAAGAAACCGTTGAGGAGAAAAAAGATAAAATGAGAGAGAAAACCAAGTTATTGAAAGAGAAGAAAGAAAGAGAAAGACAGAATTTTGTGGCTGCAAAGTTAGACCAACAGTTCAGGTAATGGAATGGTGAAACACATAGATTCTCCATTTGGCATATTTAAAAACATTTAGAAATTCTAATTTACAGTAAATTATAGGGGAGTGTGTACAGTTATCATAGCTTTAAGCTTTGCTAATTATATTTATGGATAACAGAAAATAAGGGTACTGACTGAAGTACCAAGTGATTTTATTACTGATTTTGTTACTTATTTTTGTAGAGAGCCATTCCTGGTCC
Source organism: Octodon degus (assembly GCF_000260255.1). NCBI lineage: Eukaryota > Metazoa > Chordata > Mammalia > Rodentia > Octodontidae > Octodon > Octodon degus. The sequence continues at coordinate 27,415,214 of NW_004524579.1, read as the reverse complement.
TCATCTATAATTGTAATCCCATGGATACATTATTGGAATCCCATCAAGTTAATTCCAATCTACCACTTCCAGTTCAAGCCACTGTGAGAATAAGGACGTGAAGGCATATTTATAGTTATGGGGAGCCAAGGAATCCTAAGTCCAGCCATGTGATGGCTATCTGAGAAAAAGGCCCTTACTCAAAACCAAACCTATCTTTTTATTCATTTGTGAAGAGGGGAGTGGCTTGAGGATGAGTGACTGAGTGGTGGGAAGTCCGTGAGTGACATGAGCTGGGCTAGGTAGAAGATCTGCATTTATCTATGCCACATGTGGTGAGAAGGATATGCAGCAAAAGTAATTTGCATTGAACTGTTGATATAGTATCTGATGTTTTGGGGTCCAGTGCTTCAGCTCTGATGTGTAATCTTTCAAGCCCCAGCTCGATCTCAGCCAACAGTGTGGAGCATTTGCTCTTTGTCCTGCTTCAACCCAGCTCCTATTAAAGAGCAGCAGGTAGGGGTTACCAGCAAAACACATGTGCTGTCTTCAAAGACTGCCACCAGCACCTTGGCTAGACCAATATGCATTGCTTAAAGCCAATTGAAGGGATAAGGAAAAGTCCTAGCCAGCTTTGTACTTATCAGTACAAGGATATAGGGTCAGGCTTGGCCAAAATGGAGATGATTTTTCTTCTTTCAAGGAGAGCTGCTCAGGTCCTCTACAATTTTGGCTATTAACCTCATTCTTGGTGTTGGCAGGAAGTTCTTTTAAAGTCTTGTCCTAGCAGGTCTTTGACAAAGTTGGGTTTGTTCCCTACTGCTGTAGTCTCTGTCTGTGCTGTGTATTAGTCTTCCTGTTCTTCATTGAATGCCTGTATTCTGATCCTCAGGGTCTGATCACCTGGACTTCTGATTCACTTCCAATCCCTACCTATGATGATCCCATTTTTAGATCCTGGGCATTCAGTGTACTCATCAGACATCAAAGGAGAAACTCATACTCCTCTGGGCCATGTCTACAATGATTCAGCTTTCCCCACCTGATGTACTTTCCAGCCTTCCAATGTGGACTAATCCACTATCACATACCTATGATCCAGTCATCTTCCAGAAGCTCCATTTGAGTACCTGAGGCTTAGGAGGGTATCTTTTCTCATTGCTAAGACAAAATGCCCAACACCCAAAGTTAAAGGAGGAAAGGTTTATTCCACCCCACAGTTTGTAAAGGTTTTAGTCCATAATCATCTGGCTCCCCACTGGGCAGCATGCCAGAGAAGAGAAATAGTCCATGGCATGGGAGGGCTGGCAGAAAAGCGCAAGCAGCAGCAGCAGTAGCATAAGTTGCTTTTATATTCTATCCAGTCTATAATCTTATTGATAGTGTCCCACATCCAGGATGAAGCATCTTTAATCCCAGCATCACATTCCCTAGATCCAACTACCTCTGACCCTGTCCCTACTAGACTGCATGAGGCTTTGAAGACATAACTAGAAGAAGAAAGGAAACACTCAACCATCCTTCACCTCGGAGGTTTCCCGTCTGCTATCCTTTTTCTCTCATCGAAGTCATCCACAGCATTTCTTACCCGTCAACCACTAAATCTCTACTTCCATAATTTCATCAATTTTTAAAATGTGGAGTCTTCATATGTGATCTTTTAAGATTGGCTTTTTCCACTCAGTGTGATAATGCCTTTGAAGTCCTTCCAAGTAGTTGCAGTTATTGCTAGTTTTTCTTTTACTGGTACATTAAATGGATGTGCTTGTTTGTTTAAACCATTCACTTACTGAAGAACATTTTCATTGTTTTTAGTTTATGGGTATTATATGTGAATTTTAAAGAAATATTTGTGTAATATTTGTTTTTTGTGTAATCATGAGTTTTTATTTCTTTAGGAAAATTGCTATATGCTATTGCTGGAGCATATGTATATGTTTGGTTTTTAAAGAAATTCCTAAACTTCCAGAGTGGCTATAGTTATTTTTTTCCCAAACAAAATATTTGAGGGTTTAAGTTTTCTTGAAAGAAAGCAGGAATCAACCATGTGTCCAGTTTTACATAACTATATCTGTTAATCTGAGCAACAGATTTGATGATAAAAAATAGATAATATATCAAACGTTAATTAACTATTATTGGTTTGAAAATCTGTGACGTGTATTACTGTATGTTGCCCTGTTTCTGTCTTTGTTTCTGATTTTTGTTCTTGCTTTTGTGTTTCAAAATAAAATTAAATTAAAATATTTGAGGCTAGACAACTTATAACGAGGTTTATTTGATGCGCTATTCTGGTGAAGAGTATGCATACTACAGTGTCAGTGTTCTAGCATGGGCCCTCTGGCAGAAGCATAACACGATGGAAAAGTGGCAGGGGAACCTGCCATATGCAGAAGGGGCACATACACAAGTGAAAAAGCAAGAGGATGGGGCTTGCTCTTTATAATAGCATTAACCCATGCATGAGGATACTGCCCATGGCCTGATGACCTCCCACTGGGCACCTCCTTTTTAAAGGCCCATCACTTCTCAACACCACTGAGGACCAAACTTCTAGTACATGAACCTTGGTAAAGCATATTCAAACCATCATGGGCTCAAGGAAGAACTTTTCTTTTTTTTTTTTTCAAGGAAGAACTTTTAAGGACATTTGACTTACTAAACTGAAAGGAAGGGTGGGATTTGAACAGTTACTGAAAGAGCATTTCTTCCTGGATGGTACATCAGGCTGGGTGTGAAAAGGCAGAAGGGTAGCAATAGTAGGGCTGTGTCCTTAACTTGGAAAGGAACCTCGTTGATGAACATGGGCCTTGCCAGGGTTATAGGAGCAATGGAGAAGTTTTGGTATGATATGCCTACCCCATCCTTAGGGCTTTCCTTGGAAGTGGTAGCAAAGGCTCTTAACTAATCCCTAACCCACTAAATAGTACAGTTATAAACAATGGACCTGAGGGAGTCACTCCCTTCTACTCACTTAATTCTAAGTAGCATCCTATGGTCATTCCTGCTTCCACTGCCCTAAGAGAAATAGAAAATAAACTAACAAAGCCCCAGCAGATCCTTGATGCTTTAGGTGAGAGCACATGCATGCCTGACCTTAGTCACTTTCACCTATTCTCACATCCTAAATGTGTCATTCATTAATTAAGTCATAGTGAATTCTGGGACAGGCATGCATGTGGAGAGCCCCTAAGATGACTCAGCACACTGTCAATCCTTCCTGTCAGTCACAGCTACAGATTCAAGGGGAGATACCTGGGCTTAGGTGCAAATCCTTCCAACTCTAAAAGCCTGTTTTATCTAAGTGTGATGTTGCTGTTGCTGTTTCCGTGCACTGTGTCCTCTGTGCAATGCTTTTACTGTCTGTCACCCTGCCACCTTTTCTGACTGCCTTATATTCTGCAGGCACAGACTTTCCCTAAGTATAGCTTCCTGTGATCTTCAATAAATATAGCTGCTTGCTGCTTGCTACTGGATATACACTTGGCTGTTCTTTCCTTGTGTGCAAGAACCTGGGCTATATAGACCCATTCCTTGGTAGCACAATTCTGTGGTACCCATCACTCCTGCATTTCCTCTACAGTAATAGTAATAGGTAATAGTCACCATTTATTGAGCCCCCATCTGTCAGGCATTTACATCTGTTCTTTCTCAGTTGTACCAGAAACTTGAATGGCAATTATTTTATAGATGAGGAAGCAAGTTCTGATAGGCAGAGGTTTTGATCCATAGTCACACAGGAAATGGCGAACTAGGACTCCAAGTTTGCTCTTCCTGACTCTGGTGCCTGGTCTGAGAGGGGCTTCCTGGTGTCTGTGTCCATGCTGCTCCCTCATGTTTCCTGTGCACAGATGGCCTACATCCAGGTCTTTGATTCTTCCTGCTGCTGTGAATGGCTGGAGGTATGTGCCTAAATAGAGCAGTGCCTCACGAAATACTTCATCTTTTCAAAACCATTCTTTAGGGAACGCTGTGAAGAGCTCCGTAACGAATTGTTCTGCCTCCATCAGAAGACGGTGTGTGAGGAGCGGAAAGCACAGATAGCTTTTAATGAAGAGCAAAAGAGGCAAAAGGTGATAGAAGAGCAGATGTTCGCAAGGCTCTGGGAGGAAGACCGCTTAGCCAAAGAAAGGCGAGAAGCCCAGCAGGAGAGGAGACAGAAGGAGCTGGTGGAGAACACGCGCCTGGGGCTGGATGCCCAGCTTGCCAGCATGCAGGCGCAGAGGCAGGCAGAGCAGCGGCTGAAAGAAGAGGAGGCACGCCTGCTGGTGGGCATTTTCCTGTGCTGTGAGGGGGTGATGGCCTCTTGGGTGGAGGAGTACAACTTGCAGGCTTGTTACTGTACAGCGTGCCTGAGGGCCCGGGCAGGTTTACAAGGAGCACATTTCCATTTGGGGATTCTTATTGCTGTTTAATAATGTATGCAAATCTATGAGGTAGGATTGAAATATAGAGTGAATGTTTAAATTTTAGAAATTTTATTTCAGTAAAAGACATTGCCATTAATCCTCAACATACTACTTGCTTTAAACATATTTATCCCGTCGTTCTTGTCACTTTCTGAAGTAGTTCTGAAAGCCTTATTTTATGAGTCCCTTTATTTTTTATTTATTTATATTTTTTGGCACCAGGGGTCGAACCACGAGTGTCTTTATGAGGTGTGACAATAAATACTGTCTGGTGGATGCTGCTGCCCAGTGTGAGCCAAGGGAAAGGCAGCCTCGTGAAGACATTATGCCGAGTTCCCATCTGTGTCACTGGCTGGATCTGGCACCATGTGACTTTCTATTCGTCCCCAGAGTCAAAATGGCCATATATTATAAACATTTTGCCTCAGTTCAGGACATGAAAGCAGCCACGACAGTGCAACTAAAGAACTAAGGAAAGGACTTCCAGAGCTGCTTGAGAGGTGGTAGGCGCAGTGGGATGAGGGTGTCGGGGCTGAGGGAAAGTATGTTGAGGAGTAAAGGCACTGTGTCTTTTACTGTAAATATATTTTTAAAAATTTAAGCATTCACCTTAGTTTTCAGTCAGCCCTCATAGAGGTGCACAGCTGCACAGAGGTCAGTACGCCAGAATACTAACAGTACTGGTGGGTGATGCGGACTGGGGTTGAAGGTGACTTCTCTTTATACTTTTTTGCATTTTCAAAATCCGCAGTTACTTGTTACCTAATAATCACATACAGATGCAGCAATTTTCTGAAGCTTTATTGCTAACTCTGCCATGAAAAAGCAAGTTTTATTTCTTATAGTAACTCTCAATTTGTGTGTGTGTGTGTGTGTGTGTGTGTGTGTGTGTGTGTGTATTCATATGTCGGATCTCAAAGAAATCGCTTAGTCTCATTTCATAGAACAAGTTTCGTCCAACTGTAGTGATTGATGCATTATCTTTCTTATTGTTCAACCTTAGGAAAAGGACAATGCACAGGTTAAACTTGAACATGAACAAGAAAAGCTAAAGGAACAGCGGACAAAACAGGAAGTTAGAAATGTCTTACAGAAGGCCTTACAAGAGAAGATGGAATATCTTCAGCAGGAATACAGGGAAGAGCAGGATTTGAACATGAAGCTTGTGCAGAGAGCCCTTCAAGACTTACAGGAAGAGACAGATAAAAAGAAGCAAAAAAGAGTAAGACATTTATTTAGCGCATAGTAGGTGCTCAGAGGATTACCTGTTGAGTTCTCAAGCAGGTGGAAAGTGGCCCAAAGTATAATGGTGCTGCTCTGAGCACCAGCACCATCCAAAGGAGATGGGAGACAAATCCACACACTTCAGAATTAGAATCTCCAAATTAAATCTCACAGGAACAAGATGTCTGTCTTTTAATAAGCAGCCATAGGTGATTAGTCATGCTCATTCAAGTTTGAGAACTTCTGCAATTTGGGAAGTCAACATGGAGAAAGTGGCATTTAAGTTGAAACTTGCAGAATATGTAAGATCTTAGGGTGAAGAGATTAGGGAAAGGAGTTTTATATTTATTTAGCTACTTGTACCTTTGGAATTTGTACTGAACTTGGAAAAGTTTTGTGCTTTTCCTACAGGTGCTTTGTTTTTTGGATTGTTTGGTTTGGTTTGGGTTTTGGAGTGTCTTGGAGCTTGAACACAGGGCCTGCAGATGCTAGGGCACTCTATGCCACTGAAAGCCACTTTTGTCCTTGCTTTTCAGTGAAACTTTTCTCCAGATAATTGTATATTCACATGCCATTTTAAGAAATAATTGTGATATCTTGCAGAAGTCCAATATAGGGGCCAGGGATTTAGCTCAGTGGCACAGCACCTGCCTGGCAAGTATGAGGTCCTGAGTTTGATTCCTGATACTGTGCCCCCTCCTCCTCCCAAAGAAAAAGCCTTCAGTACAATATCAAGATTGGAATATTGACATTGATTCAGTCAAAATACAGAACATTTCCATCTCCACAAGGATCCATCGTGTCACCCTTTTGTAATCAATCTTTTGCCCGACCCCTCACCTTAATGAATCCTTTGCTAACCATAGCCTTTTCTATTTTTGATAATTTCATTTCAAGAATGTTACATAAAGGAAAGGATGTGTATTATACAATCTTTTGGAATTGATATTTTTATTGTACATAACCTTGGTGATTTATCCAAGTTATTAAACCTATCAGCAGTTCATTTCTTTTTATTCTTGAATAGGAATCATGGTAAAAATTTACTGCAAATTTCTTAACCACTCACCTGTTGAAATATATTTGTATTGTTTCCAATTTATGGCTATTCTGAGTAAAACTACTATGAACATTTGACTATAGTTTTTTGTGTGGACACAAATTTTCATTTTGGGGGATAAACGCCCAGAAGTATAATTGCTAGGTCATATGGTGGTTGCATATTTAATTTTATGAAGAAACTGAAAGTTCTGGGGCATGGGGTGTGGCTAACTGGTAGAGCACAATGGGGGTTTTGGCATTGTAGGCTCCTGAGTTTGATCTCCAACAGTGAGAGGGACAGGGGGAGGGAGAGAGGGAGGGAAGGAGGAAAGCAGGGAGGACAGGAGGGAAGGGGAGGGGAGGGGAAGGAGGGAAGGAAGGAAGGAAGGAAGGAAGGAAGGAAGGAAGGAAGGAAGGAAGGAAGGAAGGCAGGCAGGCAGGCAGGCAGGCAGGCAGGCAGGCAGGAAGGAAAGAAAGCTGTAAAACTTTTTTAGGATAGTTGTATTTCCCACCAACAGGGCAAGAGCAATCCAGTTTCTCCACATTTGATGTTGTAACTATTTTTACTTTATTCTGAAAGATGTGTAGTGATAACTTTATTCTCATAGATATATAGTGGTATCTCATTAACATGTAATTTGCACTTCTCTAATGGCACATGATGCTGAGCAACTTTTCATATTCTTATCTGACATCTGTATGTCACCTTTAGTGAACTGTCTCTTCACATTTCTTGCACATTAGTAATTGATTTGCTTGTGTTTTTAGTTAAGTTTTTTCAATTGAATCATATTTTGAAAATACAATTACTGAACTATGATTCATATAACATGTAGCTCACCCATTTAGAGTGCAGAGTTCAGTGGAATTTAGTGTGTATATAGGCAATGTGTACCCATAACCACAGCCTAGTTTAAAACATTTTCACTGATTCTTCTTACCTACCCTGAGCCCATATGCTACTACTATCCTATTTTCTATCTCTATAGATTTTTTCACCCTGGATTATCACATGAGTGCAATCATGTTATATGACCTTCTCATTGGCTTCTTTTCCTTAGCATAATGTTTTCAAGGTTTATCCATGTTACAACATGTACCATTTTATTATTTGACTGTCTAATATTCCATTGTATGACTATGTCAATTTTGTTTATTTATAATAGCTAATAGACATATGGGTTGTTTTCACTTTTGGATTATTATGAATAATGCTGCTGTGAACATTGACTTACAGTTTTTACCTGGGTGTATGTTGTCATTTCTTTTGGGCACACTTCCTGGAGTAGAATTATATGGTCATAACATAACTATGTTTAAACTTTTTACCAAACTGTTTTCCAAAATGATAATGCCATTTATATTTCCCTAAAGCTAATCATGTTGACCTTCTTTTCCTATGCTGATTGGCCATTTATACATGTTCCTGGGAAAACTCTGAAGTCTACTGACCTCCTTTGCCCATTTTTTAGTTGGTCAATTGTCTTTTATTTAGATGAACTCATGGCAGGCTCAGTGATGCACACCTATAATTTCAGGGGCATGGTGATGCAGGAGGATCAGAATTTGAACCCAACTTGGACAACTTAGTGAGATTCCCATCTTAAGATAAAAAAGGCTGAGGCGGTAGCTCAGAGCACTTGCCTGGCAGCGCTGCCTCATGCCCTGGGTTCAGTCCTCAGTACTGTAAAAAAAAAATTCACGTCATCAGATCATTGCTGCTACTTGGAAGCAGTGAGTTAAAAATAACTGCATACTAAGCCAAGAGTTGCATATTATACTCACCTGGGAAACTTAAAAGTTATCCATTAAAGCAAAGGCTCTGGGGGTTGTTTTCCTCCTTGAAGTGGTTGGGATGAAGCCTAAGACCTTGTGCATTGCTAAGTAAGTACTCTAAAGCTAAGGTGCCCCCTCAGTGCTCTCTAGTACTTCCTAAAGTTTCCCTAGGTTATTCCAGAGTGTAATTATTAGATGATTACCACTCAGGATGACAGTGCTATAATAGCTATAGTGACTTATTTTGTAAGGTTAAGATTATATCAACTGTAATAAAAAAAAAAAGATTACATCAACTGGGGCCAGTAAGATAGCCTAGTGGACTAAAGCGCCTGCTTAGGTAAGCTTAGTCAAGTGCAGGAACTGTGGTTCGATCCTCAGCACTACATGCCAGGCCAGCCCCACCCACAGGGTGAGTTGAGAGGGCCAGAGTCCAGGTATGCTTGTGCACCCCTGTAATCCCAGTGCTGGGGAGGCTGAAAGCAGGAGTATCACCATGAGTCGGAGCTGTGTAGTGAGACCTTGGAACAACCAAATACATTTTTTAAAAAAATTGCATCAACCTAAGGGAACTTAACTTTTATTTTTGAAAATGATTTGGAAACTGCTTTAAGAAACCCTTTTGGAAAATATTTTAATGCATTTATTCAATCAAGCATTGTGAAATAATTCAAACAGATACAAAAACCAGTGTAATAATGAGTCCTTATGTATCTCATCACCTAGCTTCAGAAGTCATCAATTAGTAGTCTCTCCCCCCCACCCCCTGCTTCTCCAGGATCTCACTGTGTCGTTCAAGCTACCATTGCACTCACAGTGATCTTCCTGCCTCAGCCTTCCAAATGCTGGAATTACAGGTGTCTACCACCATGCCTACCCCTTCTTGATTTCATCTATACCCACCAGTGCTCTTCAGTATTTGAAGTAAGCCCTAGACATAATAGATGAGCTACAAATATTTTAGTACATGGCTCCAAAAGATTGGGATTGTATCTTTATTTTTAAACATACTTAGCATCACTGTCATACCTAAAAATTTTAAATGTATGTGTTATGTAGGAAGACATGGTAAGAGAACAGAAGATATATCTTAAATATTTGCTACAGCGACGTGAGGAAGAAAAAGCTCAGGAGAAAGAATTGGACAAAATATTAGAGGAAGAGAAGCAAAAGAAGTTGGCTGAGAAGGACAAGGAGCTGAGACTTGAAAAGCAGGCAAGAAAGCAACTCATGAATGAAGTCATGTGTACAAGAAAACTCCAAGTTCAAGAAAAATGTAAGGAACTGAATTACACTTATTTTAGTGTTTGCCCTTACTTCACTTTAGGTAACAACTGAGATATTTAAGTAGGAACATATGCTATATTAGGAGTAAGGCAAAAATTGAAGTAGGATCCTTTCTTTTGTAAACTTTATCTAAGTGGGTATGAAGAATTTCACATTCCAGCAGATTCTGAGCAGCACCAGGAGAGATTCTCAAAGTTAAAGTACGTCATTTGAATGCTGTGTACTTTGGTGATTACAGAGCACAGGGGAAAGTGGCATACCATCTCCCCCTCACCCTTTTTGTCTTTTTCTCTTTCCAGTGGTGTTTCCATTTTGGTATCTTTGCTTAGTAAGCTTTTTCGGCATGTGGATGCTCTTGAGCTTGAGACTCAAGGCCAGCTCAAATACTTGTGTTTCTCCACTCAAAAAAGTTCTCTCGCCAGGGCTTGTACTGTGCTTTGCTCACATCTCAGCGACTAACTGACCAGGAGGATTTCTATCTGGAGAACATTCTCGAAATTTGGGGAATTCTTCCCCCTTTCTATGCCTGAATCCAGTCCTTATCAGTTACTGTTTCCTTCATAAAGGAGCTTAATTTATTTTTACAAGAATAAGCTTTAAGTTTTCTGAGAGTTATATCTGTGCAGTGGTGGTCTTGTCTCCTGGACTCACTGGACCTGGTCGCATCGTGCTACCAAGTGACATATAGTGTCAACCCTGTGGGGTACCTAAGTGGGCTGCATGGCTACTTTTAATCTCATGGTTACAATATGTCTCTTATAATACACTATACTACTATTCCCTCAGCCTCTACTTGGTCACAGAGTAATTTATTTATTTATTTATTTTGGTGGCTGGCTTAGCTCACCCTGGGGACAGGGCTGGCACAGCATGTGGTGCCAGGGATTGAACTACAGTCCCTGCACGCTTGCCTAAGAAGACACTTTAAACCACTGAGCTATCTCGCCAGTCCAACAGAGTAATGTATTTTGAGAGCGTTAACTGCAATGTTCAGATTTCTGTCACTGGCCAGAGGTGCACTAGATAGACACATTTAATCTTAGGGTAATGGTCTCATATAAGTGCACTTTGTAACAAACAAACTAGGGGATGTGCAGCACAGTGCCTGCCTGCCAAGCACAAGGTCCCAAGTTTGATTCTCAGTACCACCCACTTCCCAAAAGAAAACTAATCCTGGTTCTATTGATTAATTATTCACCCCAGGAATTATCACAGCATTCAAAAATTGTTAAGCCAGTATTAGATGGAATTTTTAGAAAATGAGAAGAGTGCTTATAAACTAAGAAGGTTTTTATATTCATCAATGATAATTTAAAATTATTGAATATTTGGTATTATTTATAAACAAAGAAACAGAAGCAAACATAATTCCAGGAATTGTGGAATACCACCCAAGAATTCTCTGTTCCTAACTTTGAGTATTTCCACTATGTATTATAATTTTCCCTCATGAGTTAGGAATATGTGGTTGGTTGTACTTAACCTTTTGCGAATGCTCTTTGTTTCCTTTGTCTTATTTTCTATTGGGATGCCTAAATTTTTATTATCATCTTATAAGAACTTTATCTATTATAGAATATTTATTTTATAATCCTTCTTATTAATAAGAAAAATTGGCCAAGAGGAAGTCAGTATGGATCCTGCATACAAGAGCTGCTTCTTTCTCCCTGATCCAAGGTCCAACCCAGTGATGCCTTCAGTGAAAGTGATTTCCAACTTTGGTACCTTCAAAGATATGAGCAGGTCTTCTGAAAAAGGGATCTGGCAAATAATTTCTTTTTGTCTTTCTCAGTACAACGAAAAGCCAAAGAAGAGGAAGAACGTGCTATGGAACAGGAACGCATAAATAAGGGTCTTAAAGAACTTAACCGTGAAGAGGAGGAGAATTTTGCAAGGTACAATTAGGTTTTATTTATGACTTTTACCACTGCAACCAGTTTTTTAACATGAAATAAATGTGTCATAATTAATGTGTTATTGACTTCCCCACCCTAAGGTTTTCTAGGGGTCTCACCCAGTTCCCTTGACTAAGATGCCCTTAGGAATAATCAAAGAAACTCTTGTCCCTTGGGAAGCTCTTAGGGCTTTAGGAGCTCTGTGCCAGAACTGGGGATAAACACCAAATAAAATTCTTATGCCACAGCTAATATTTAAAATGTGATTTATAAATTGGGAAATGGTACAACCTCCAAGGAAAACAGTATGAAGTTTCCCTTTTAAAAAATAAATTAACGTAGAACATGATCCAAAAATCTCATATCTGGGATTCAGAAAGAATTGAAAGCAAGATCTCAAAGACATATTCACAAGAGCACCATTTCTAGTAGAGGTAAAAGGAACCTAAATATCCATCAACAAATGAAAAGTTAACCAAAATGTAGCATGTATAAAATTCTAGAGCTCAAGAGATCTAAAATAAAAGCAGTTATCGAGGTATTACTGATGCTGGCCAGAAAAAGGACCAGGTCTTGGGTGTGACTTACAAGGTCATGACAGGATTTAAGGTTTTATCACTCAGAAATGTTGAAACATTCTTTTGTTGGTTTGGTCCACAGCTTTTAAGCGTTTGACTTTTCTTATCTCTCCCCTCCTCCATCCTTGGGCCCTTGTAAGTCAATTTAGGACATCTCAGAAATTTTTCTTACCAATACAATGGCCTGTAACACAGGTGTTGAAAGAAAGGAAACTCTGTCACATACTGCAATATGGATGAACCTTGAAGACATTATACTAAGTGAAATAAGCCACTCACAAAAAGACAGATACTGTGTGGTTCTGCTTTTATGAGATATCCAATCCATAGAAAGGTGAAGTAGAATGTGGTTATCAGGAGCTGAGGGAGGAGGGAGAAAGAGAGTTGGAGCTTAATGTTCATGAGTTTCATATTTGCAATATGTAAACGTTTTGGAGATCCCTTTTACAACAATATAATTACACTTACTGTACTGAGTGCTTAAAATAGTTAAGATGGTAAGTATTTTTATGTCGGTTTGTTTTATTGCAATAAAACCCATCTCAGAAATTTTTAAGTGTGTCATTTTACAGTAAAAGTGTTGCTTATACTGTCTAAGCCAAAAAATGGTCTAGTTAATACTGAACTGAATGGTAGGATGACCGACCCAGTCCTCAGCAGTGCCAGGTCACTACAGGCGTCCCTATTTAGACCCTGAGCAGAAGAGAGAGCAGGCAGGCCAGCCTCTGGAAGGACAAAAGAAAAGCAAAAGCAGCACGCCTGGCTAAACCCATTACTGAGTTTCTGATCTGTTTGTTTGCCACTCTCCCTGGTTTTTCCCCCAGTATTGGGTATTATTAAACCCAGGGAGTGATGAGCTACATCCCCAGCTATTCTTAAATTTTATTTCAAAACAGAATCTCATTACATTGCCTGGGTAACCCTTGAATTTAACAAACTTGCTTCAGCCTTGTGAGGAGCTCGGATTACAGACATGCACCACAAAGCATGGCTTTCTGAACAGTTCGCTGTGAGCATTTTTAGATATACAAGCACTTATTCTGATTTTACTGGAAATATTTTAAATTGGTTTCACAAATTGTATCTTAATTGTAATCTGAATAAATCCACGTGCCTACTTTTATAGTTTTATATTTGAAATGTCTAATGCTTTAGACGCTGTGGCCTAGCCCAGGAGTACAGGAAGCAGCTTCAGATGCAAATAGCCCACCAGCAGCAAGCCCGAGAGGCAGAGAAGGAAGAGAAGCGCCGAGAGTTTGAAGAAGGCATAGCAGCAAACCAGAGCTGCCTGGACAAGATCCAGGAGATCCTGCACAGCCATCCTGTGCTGCCCCGGAACATCCACCCCATGCGGAGGGCCTGCCCTAATAAACTTCCCACATAGTTCCTTATCCATCAGTGTATCTTTTCATGGTCTTTTATATTTTTTAACTTGCTTAATGTTCCTTCTGACTCATGGATAAACCATTCTGTTCTCAAGATTTACTTAATTTTTTACACATCATTTTCTTCTTTCAAATAAATCTGTTCTTTTTTTAAAATGTCATAAACTTACAAATCAGAATAGTCTATTTCATATCATAGTTTTTCCCCTGATTTGTCTCCATCTCTCGCTTTCTAATACACTTACTAGTAACTACATTTTCTGCTATCTACCTACCCCTTTCCCATTTCCTCTCTCCTTTGGTTTTTGTTTCTATTTATAATTCAGTGTCAACAGGGCTCTTATGCAGGCAAGATTGGGACTAGCAGCCACTTTTCATGAACTAACATGTTCAGTCACTCAGTGTTTACTGAGCGTCTCTTCTGTGTCAGACACTATGGAAGACCTTGAGGCTTGTAGAGAGCTGGCTGTGCTCTGCCCTTAGTTATTCCATTTTAGAAAGCAGCAGTTTGCCCTGGCTTATTCCATTGTGTCTGCAAATGCCAAGGTCAAATGACTTCCATTGGGTGGGTGCAAGTAGACAACCACCAGATACTGGGCACACAAAACTGACAAAGAAGAATAGCCACCAGTCACACAGCACAATTACAAGATAGAGTAGGATAAATAATCCATTTGTGTTAATAAAGATTACCATCTGTGAAGTTCCTGAATTAAACAGGGGACACATAGACACTTGGGCTTATTGGACTATAACAGGGACTAAAGGCTCATGAATTTATTAGACCAAAAAATGATACAACCCCATTACCAGAAATGTGAGACTGCAAACAGAGTGTAAACACTACCAAAAAATGCAAGTTTAAAAAGCCTTCTTAAAGCAATGGACAACTTGTCCAAAGTTTGTCTTTATTTATTTTTTTTTTCTTTTAATGTAGTTAGTACAGGGTCTACAGGGTCCCACTACACAGATCAGACTCCTAGTGATCCTCCTGTTTTCAGCCTTCCAAGTCCTGGGATTACAGGCACACACCACCACACTCCAAAGTTGTCCTTGCTGAGCACATCGCCACCACCACCACCTCTTCTCAACCCCAATGAAATGACAGAATATGCAGATACTGACACCTAGAAGATTGGAACCCAGTTTCCTTTTCACAAGAAATGGGACAAATGAAGTGATAAAATAAGTTGGAGATCAGCATTGTCTCTCTATGCTCTCTGTCCCTCACTATAAAAGACTATTGCCCACCAGTATACAGTGAGATGATGATTTCAAGGCAAATAGGTTGCTCTAGCTCCTTGGCACGAAATTTAAATAAATCTTTTCACTTTAATTATATGGCCTCCTTTGGTTTGGTCAGCAATGAGCAAATGAACCTGAGCTCTGAACCTAAGTGGCCAGTAATTATAGCAACACTAACTCATCACCTGCGATAGACCGCAGGTCACAGGCTCTGCCCAGCAGGTTACTGTGGTGACAAACCACTGATCCCGGAAGTCATCATTCTAAAAATCAAGGTTTCCTTACTCTTTGATGCTGCCCACTTCCAAGATTCTTTCACCTTGATGGTTCTATGCTTAGTTCACTAACCCTTTATCTGACCACCTATAGTCTCTCTACATTTATACAGTATTCACTCTTTTGCTGTCTGTACTGAGTCTCTAAATCGTACAGCTACCTGGACTCTTTCTTAGCCTCTCTGTAACAGAATAGCACCATTTGGAATGTGATATGTGATCTGAGTGTCATAGATAGTAGTAGTTAAGATGGAATGGGGCCTGGAGATGTGGCAAAGTGATAGAGTTCTTCCTAGCACGTCCAAGGACCTGAGTTTAATCTCCTGCACTTAAAAAAAGAAAAAAGAAATTAAAAAGTTGTAATTGCCATGGTCACAACTTCCAGTTGAAGTTCGAAGTACTCCATGAAGTAACACAGCTGAAAATGATATAGATTGTGAATTTATTAACCGTCAATAACTTCTGACATTATGGGAAGACACAAATACGTCAGTCTATGTCATGTGTTATGGTTTGTGTATAGGTGTCCCCCAAAGTCTCAGGCAGTGTTGGGGCAGCTTCTGGAATTTGTGATTGATTACTGTGGGTGTGGATGCTGCACTTGCCCTGGGGCAGGTAATTTGCATTACAGTGTAAGGTGGGAAGAGAAGCTAGCTGCTTGAGCTGCTACCTCTCCCTTTGCTCTTGCTTTTTGCTGCCACCATGAAAGGTTGCTTTCTGCTATGTGCTGCTCTGCCTTGGATCCAGCTGAATATGGACTGAAACCTCCAGTAACTGTGAGTTAAATAAACCTTTCCTTCCTTCAATTTGAGGTATTGTCAGGTATTTGTCCCAGCAACGAGAAAAGAGTAACTAAGATCATGCATGTCAAGGCTTCAGCAAAAACTAAAGCCCCTTGTTCTTGTGGAATTTATATTCTAGGGGAAGAAAATAAGCCATAACTGTTAAGTACTATAAAGAAGGAAAGGAAAGAAATGTAACGTTATTTAAGTTTATTAATTTATTTGCAATGATCAGAAAAGTCCTAAAAAGAAAAGAAAAGTCCTGTCTGACTGGAAGAAAGATCTGAATGAACTTGCTATTGGAAAACAACTCCAGGCTGAGGAGAAGAAGCCAATGCAAGGATCCCAGGACAGAAGCCTACATAGTGAATTTGAGACTTTTAGTATTTTTTGCTAAGATAAAACAAGTAGGTGCCAGACGATGGAAGATCTTGGAGCCATGGCTAAGTCTGGCTTTTCCTTGGCTATCAGGAGCTGTTTTGAGGCTTTCGGTAGGCAAGCAATACGATATGATAAAAAGTTTCTGGCTGTTTTGTTGAAAATAGACACTGAGGAGACAGAAACAGGGATGTCGGTTAAGAAGCAATGGTAGAAGCCAGATGGGAGGTAGCAGTGAAGGAGCCAGCATGGGATGACCTCTAACCACCCTCTCCTTATGTATTCATGCCCTACTGCACCGAGACCCATAGTATTATAGTTTAGATCTAAAATATTCCCCCAAAGTGTCATATGTTCAAATATGTGGCTTTCAGAATGTGATTGGATCACGGGCACCATACTCCTCAGTGGATTAATACAGTGGTTGGAGGAGGTGGGTTACTGGGAGCTGACCTGTAAGGGTTTATTCTCAAACCCTTCCTCCTGCTTTTGGCTACCTTCCGTCATGCCTGGGAGCTAGCCAACCGTGGGTTGACCTCACTGGAAGTTGGGAGCCAAATAAATGTCTTTTTCAAGGGGTAGGTCTTAGTTACTTTTTACTCGTTGCTGGGACAAATACCCAACACTCAAAATAAGGAAAGGAGGGGCCGAGGAGATGGCTCAGTGCCTGAGTTCAATCTCTGGTTCTGCGGGGGGGGGGGGGGGTATTTAAGGAAGGGAAGATTTATTTAGCTTACAGTTTGTGGAGGTTTCAGTCCATACTCAGCTGGCTAAAGGCAGACGGCAGCAGTTCATGGCAGCCCGCCGCTCCACCGCGAAGATCAGAGCATGGCTGCGAAGACCAAGCTCCTCCAAAGTGGCACAGCCACAAAGTGGTGCGACAAACACCAGGACTTCTCCAAGTGGGGTCGGGGCAGAGAAGCCTTCCTCAACTCCTTTGTATATCCTTTTTGTGGTGAGTCACTCTATGGCGGGCCGTCGCACCCCAGGGCAGAACCAGTCGTGCCCCTTGGCCCGGAACCCCGCGGCGTCATCCAGCCAAGCTTCAGACATCTCAAGTTGGCACAATGAATCAACTACCACAGGGTATATCTCAGGTATTTTGTTCCAGTGATGGGAATGTGAAAAGGTGTAACTTCCAAGTCTAGGTCATATAAGACACAGCAGTTTCTGGTTAACTCCACGGGGCCAAGCTGTCAGCCACTTACACTGGTAAGGATAGGATGGATGCTCAAGAATTCCTCTGGAGAGGCTCGCTGCGCATTGTGCATTCCGTCCATGTGCTGAGCGACCTTGGAAGACTATCCTTTAGCTCCAACGTCAGGCCGGCAGCCAGGTGCCCCCAGCCCTGCCCACACCTTGACTGTAATTTCCTGAAAGGCTTTGAACCAGAGAAGTGCTCCAGCTTCTGACTCACAGAAACTGAGATAACCGATGTACTTTTTTAATTTTATTTTTTCTTTATTTTATGTTTTTATTAGTACATGTTTGCAGTACATAATGCTTACATTCATTGAGAGGAATTGGCCCATGTACATAACACACTTTAATTCTTTTTATTTCGCCCTCCCCTTCCCTATTGTGATTTTTTAGAATTATTTTTTATTCATTTTAATGAGAAAATAAAATAGCAATGAAACAGTTTCAAAACAGGTTAGTAGGGCAGTTACAATAATTAATACATTGCATATTGTCTTCGTAGTGGTTATTCAGAGGACAAGATGATATGTTGTCTAAACAATATTAGTACAAACTTTTCTTCTCATTGAACTAAGAGAAAATATATGTATTTACATATATACATAAAGCATATATATGTGTATATATATATATATATATATATATTTCACTACAAAATGGTCATTTATTTGTATCCCCTTTTTTGTTTTGCCTACTGTGATTTTATTTTTTTAGTTTTAATTCTTGTTTATTTAATTATTTTTTTCTGTATTTTAGGGAAGGGTCTATAGGGTTTTCAGGGTCTCACTACTAGATTGGATTCCTAGTAACTCCCCTGCTTACAGCCTCCCAAGTGCTGGGATTACAGGCTCTACCACCATGCCCAGTCTCAATCTCGGCCTCAGTGCACCTGGGGGGGGGCAGCACAGCAGGCCTGGGGATCAAACCAGGCGCTTTAATCCACTGAGCTATTGCCTACTGTGATTTTAAGTCTTTAAGCTTTGAGGTGTTTTATTAGCAATCAAGCACTAATATAAGGTGGTATCTATAGTACAGAGAAAGTCAGACTTACACTATACTTTGAAATTAGATCTAGCTAGACTTGCTGACAAATGTATATATTGAATGTAAGGTTTGTAAGAAAGTCAAATATTGTTATAGCAATTTTAGGGTTACTGGAGGTGAAGAATCCAAGCAGTGCTCAGAAAAGCGGAGGGAAGCAAGCTTTATTACACCACTGGGCCCAAAGGAGCTGTGTCCTCCAAAGTCTGAGCCCCAAGCTTGTATAGGAAGTTACTTTTATACTGTTTATCAGGGAGGGTGGAGTCTTTTGTGAGATAGTGGAGCTTTACAAACCTGGGAACAAACTGGAAACAGAAAACAGACCAGGTACAGCTTGTAACTCTAGTATATCTTGCGGTAAGCTTGTTTACAGAAGCATACAGAACCCTGAAGACTATTGACACATTTGGGTTTTGAAACGTTTTGAACAGGAAAGATCTACAATATGACCTCATGCTTTGGGTCAGAGAAAAGGAGCAATAAACTGCCCCTGTGAAAAAGTTAACATATGTCTCAAGCCGTGAATACGGAGATGTTCTTAACCAAATGAATTTGAAGAAATTGGAAAATCTCTGGATGACTCTGGTCAGTATTCTATCTGGAATTTTGCAAAGTGTTTTTCATGTATCAAAGAGTGTTTTCTGGTATACTAGTTTTTGTAAAAAACAAATTTGGAAAGATAGACCAGATCCTATTCCTGGAGAGTCATTAGACAGACAGAAGTATCAAGAGATGCTGGAGAGCCCCAAGTGAACTAAATCCAGAGCAACCTATGTTTAATCTTCTCCTATCCCCACTCACTAGATCACAACTATTAAAATACGACATGGTTCTAGAAGCACTCATTTTTCTCTTGCTTGTTTATGTAATTTATTACATCATTCCCATAGGATATTCAAAAAGGTGCCTATAGGATATTCCTTTCTAAATAAAGCAGTACTTTCTTTCTAGCAGCCCTGGCCAATGTTTTAATGTAAAATTTTTGGACAAAATTTATTTTTTTAAAGTTTAAATGGTTGTGGTAGTTCCTGCTTCCCAGTATCTACAAGGCTGAGACAGAACATCGTCATGAGTTCTAGGTTAGCCTGGGATATATAGTGAGTTTACAGCTTTGTTGAACTACATAGCAAGACCCTGTCTCAAAAAAAAAAGATTAAAGTTTAAAAGCTATGTTTAGATCATTTCTTGCTATAAAACTGAATCATCATTAATGATTCTTAAGTGAGTTCAGAGAGATTTGGAACCATCACCCTAATCCAGTCTCAAAATACTTCTATCAACTCAAATAACAGAAATAGATAATGCATAACTTTTAAATTGCTTACTGTTCTGAGTAGCATGGTAAAATGTTGTGTCATCCTTCCTGCCTATGACCTGAGTCATCCCTTTGTCTAGTGTATCCTCACTGTATGTGCTACCCACCCATTAGTCACTACATGGCCATTTTAGTTACTATATCTGCACAATATCACACAGGACATGTGATCAAGCAATCTTTGTTTTACCTCATAATGGTCCCCAAATGCAAAAGCATTAATTCTGGCAATTTGAATATGTCAAAGATAATTCATTAGGTTATAAAACTAAGCATTCCTGAAGAATCTATATTACAATGGAATCTTCAAACAAGCACCAGATGGACAACTTCTTCATCTCAAAACTGCCAGACAGGTCCTGGGAGGCCTGAGACCTAAAGCTATTTTGAGCCTTTAGAAACCAAGCCATTCCTTTTGACTCTTTGTATCTGAACTAACATTCTCATTCCTATTAGGTAAATTTTTCATGATGGATGTTAGGCTTGATTTGGCAGCCACAAGTTGACAAAGAACAAATCCTTGGCTTCACCAGTCTAAGAATGCAGTAAAATGCTGTCTTAGTTCAATGACAAGAATTCCCTCACTTTACCTTAGCCCACCTATGTAATGCTTTCAGCAAAATATTCACTGGTATAGTGATGTATTTATTTATTGCTTTGTTTTTTGTTGAAACAGAGTCTGCCCTCCTGCTTCAGCTTCCTGAGTGCTGGGATTTCAGGTCTGCAGCACCACATCCAATAAAAGCATTGATTTACAATTACCTTTGTTCTCTGTCTATAAAGTTCCTTACCACTTCTTTGTCTTTAGAATACTATTTAGGGCAACTTGAATTTGTGTTTCTGGGCCTTAGTCACTCATATTTATCTTAGAATACAGCAAAATATTTTCTTATTTTCTTTAAAGCACAGTCATTACATTCACAAAGTGATTTTTAGTTTAAAAAGTGAAAATGCAATAAGGTTTTTGGTTTTGGTTTTGTTTTTGTTTTTGAGACAAGATCTTGCTATACAGGCCAGGCTAGCATCAAACTAACAGCAATGCCCCTGTTTCAGTCTCCCAAGTGCGAGAATTACAGGCATGTGCCACCACACCTGACCATAAGGTATTTAAAAAGACTACATTTATACAAATTTTATTACAGTGCTGTTTTATTACAATTGTTCTACTAGATCATTATTGTTGGTAATTATTGTTGTATATAATTTATAAGTCAAACTATTTTATGTGTATGTTAGGCAAAAATGGATAAATGGGAACTACTACTGGGTAGGGTTTACAAAGGGCTACTGCCACCTTACTACTATCATGTGTGTTTATTAATTTATTCCTCATGAGATCTTTAGAGAGAAATCTTATTATTATCAAGCTTATTTTACAGTGAGAAAATTATCAGGCATAGTGAAACTAAGAGAAAACCTAATAAACTTTGAGACTTAACCATCTTCACTAGCCTTTCGTTGACTTAAAATCAACTGTTTTAGGCTAGGCACAGTGTGCACACCTACTCGCAGCACCATGACAGCTAAGAGATGGAGGACTGCAAGTTCCATGCCAGCCTGGCAGTATTAGTGAAACCCTGACTCAACATTAAAAAAATGAAAAGATCTGGGAATGCAGCACAGCATTTTCTTTGTTCAATCTCCAGTACTGAAAAGAATTACCAATTTTAAATGTCACATACCTAAGCAATATTTAATCTTCCACTAGCTTTGTTATAGATAACTCCCCTAACATACTGATCACCACAATAATGGTAGCCTACGCTGTTTTTCAGGATGGTGGAGGCTGCTTTAGATGAGCTATAGTAGTCCAAACCACTGATTCTCCATGTGGGCCTGTATAAGTGTCTGTTGGGTGACCTTTTGACCTGAGAGGGACAAAAACCCTACCTCCCCATCATAGCAACCCCATTTTCTGAACAGATATCCAATGAAGAACCATGACATTTGATTATTCATGCACAGGCCAGTGCTTGCTTTCTTACTCCCACCCACTTCTTCCCATACCTTGGGTTACTTTGTTTCTTTATCCCAAAAATACCCTTGATCTCATCCTTGGTAGGTGGATTTGAGATTTGTCCTATCTCTACCTCCCCCATATCCGCTTCATAAATAAACTTCTCTTTTGAAAAAATGTGTTATGTCAGCGATTGACATACACTGTAGTACACAGAACAGGTCTGGTTCAGAAACAATAGCAGGTTAAAAAAAACTTAGCCAAGGCATATAGAGTAAGAAGCTTTAGGGTTTGTATTAGAGTCCTCTAGAGTCGTCTCAGAATAAATACAAATATTTGTAATTATGTAAGAGGTTCTATTAGGTAGGCCTACAGTTTCAGAAGTGGAAGAGTACACAATGGCTGTCTGCTCACTGGAGACCTGGAGGATGCACTAGCTGCTAAATCCACGAAGATGGAAGCCACAGAATCAGAGGGATCAAGGCCATAGCACACCCATCAAATATCAAAGCTAGAAGCTCAGTGTAGAGTTGTAGCGTGAGTCCACATTGAAGGCTGAAGAAACTGGAGACCAGTGTCTAGAAAAAATGGCAAAGACTGAAGCTCCTCCAAAAGAGGAAATATTTCCTTCTTCTTTCCATTTTCACTCTTCTGCCCAGGGCAGAAGCCTTTTGGTTGGTGCCACCCACATTGGGGGTGTGCCTCCCCGCCTTGGTTTGCTGGAACTACCTATGTTAGCTACGGCACACCCAGAGCTGAGTTGTAATCATCTGCTAGGCAGGTCTTACTGAAGTCATGTTGTCACAACAGTCTATGGTCATAATCCACCTCTTTCAAATGGACAGCCAGATACACCTCCTTAAGCCATGCTTAATCTCCAAGCACAATACCTAATACATAATTACACCTAACAGGATACAACGACTGTGCATACAAGTGGAAAAGTACTAATTTTCTTCCCTGAAAGGCAATGTTTTTCTCAGGGTGATATTTACTCTTCTTCTGACATTCCATAAATTAAAGGTTAGAATGTAGGTTTTATTTGGTGTTCACATTGCATGTTTTAAAAATTATATAAAAGTTTTCTTTTTATCAATACATATTTGCTGTACAGTTTAATTTGTATTTTTGTTGATACATATCTGAAATATATAATGATTACATTCCTTATGGGGAACTGGTATATTATATCATTATTCTTTTTCCCTCCCCTTTTCCTGTTCTCTCCTCCCGTTCCCTTTATCTCTCAGTCTCCTTTTTTTACAAAAGATCTATTTTCTATTTTCCTATAATTTGTCTTTTATTTTGCTCTTTATTTATATTTTGTGTTCTTCATATAAGATAAACCATGCAATATTTAACATTGTATATCTAATTTATTTTACTTTTTATGTTGTATTTATTTATTTTCCAGCTTGTACAAACCAGATGCAGGAACATAAACTACATTTCTACGGTCTTCAACAAAAATATAGCCTAGGGGCTGGGGAGAAGGCTCAGTAGAATAAGCACTTGCCTGGCAAGCTCAAGGGCCTGAGTTCAATCCCTGGTTCCCCCAAAAAATAAAAACAAAAAACAAAAAATATAGCCAATATGCACAATCATTGTATTAAAAATATGAAAGGGACAAATAGGTCTTAATTAAACCCTCTCACATGGTGGGTGCTGCACTGGGTTCCCTCTCCAACTTGAAGCCTTCCATGTGGAAGAAATCACTTTCAGAGTAAAACTGTAACTGGACTTTCTTGGGACTAGCACTGCTGACTCAGTCCACTGTTTTTCCTTGGAGCTGCTAACCTTCCGGGCTCATCTTGTGTCTGTGGAAGCAGGCGGCCTTTACTGGGAGCCAGGGTGAGTTACCAGTCTACTTTGTTCTTTCTCTACATCCTGGTTTATTTCTCTAGTTTCTCTGTCAGTTTTGGTTTCCTATCAGCTCCCTTTCTTTTCTTGTTTTGGCGGAACCGGGGATTGAATTCAGACCTTTGTGCTTGCCAGGGAAGCACTTATTCCACTGAGCCATCTCCCCAGCCCCTCCTGTCAGCTCCCTTTCAACTCTCTTTGATCTACTTTTTTTTCTCTCCACCAAGTTTTGTTGCCCAGGTACTTTCTGGACCCCAGAGAGGCTGTATTTTGCTACTGATCAATATTCTGTCATTTTATTCTCCTTAATAATGTAGATTTAACAATAGTTAATATTGACATTAAGTTAATTAATGTTGTATTATAAAGATATTTTGCTGAACATATGTGTACATGTGTGCAAATTTATTAACAAGAAAGAAATATAATTCTCTTCTATAACTGGTCACATCATGATGACTGGATATTTATAACTAACTTCTTTTACTATCCATTATATATTACCTTGGCCTTCAGCAAACACCTCAGAAATTCTTGGTTATTTACCTGGCAGAGTGACCCATACTTTTACTCCTGAAGGTTCTGGGCTATTTGTTATCATGCTGGAATTTAGTAATAGGCGTTTCCCTTTGTCCTTAATAACATGGCATGGAAATACTAGGATATTCATTAAGATATCTCCTGCTGAACACAATCTTCCTTACCTCTAATGTGAAGTGTAGTCCAATTTCCCCTTTGAGTCAGTCACCCTTGCCAACACTGTGTCTGTGTTTTTAGGTTGATGACTGAGAGACATGAGAAGATCAAAATGATCAGGGGGAAAGCCTGACCTTCCAGTTTGATGGAATCATGGTTTTGCCTCTTGGTTTAAGTCTTCTTCTCTCTGAAACTAAGACTTTTAGGCCAGCATGGCCTAAGGTTGCTGGAACAGGCAGCAAAACTTCTGCTAGAGGGTCCTTAGCATGTAATGTTGAGTGGTACTATTCCCATTTCTATCCCTTGCTTCTAGACCTGTGAATCCTGGTTACAGGGAAAGAGTATCGTATGTTGGATGCTGATTCCAAGCACATATAGATTTCTAGATATCTTTGCCTCAGCTCTGCAAAGTATTGCCACCTACTTGGTGCTATAACTGCATTTTCAGAAGGCTATTTCACTTTCTATCAATCCATCTGCTTTTTGCCAAAACATATTCTTCCCCAGATGTCTTTGTCACCAATATTCCAGTAATGTTTTTTCTCAGTCCTTGACCACCCAGTCAGCTCATTGGCTGCAACCTACAAATCAGTACATAGTCATATATCTGGCCAATTTTTTGAGGCAAAAAAATATGACCAGCTGCCTGCCTAAAATTCTGCTCACTGTGAAGATTTCCACTCACCATAATCTTGCAGGGATGTCCCTGAAAAAAGCTATAGCGCTGAAGCTGTCCACTTCAGGGCTGGCCTGCATAACCAGCAGAACAATGTATAATCCAGGCTCTAGTCTTATCTTCTTAGTTGATCATGAAGGGATAGATGCATGCTGGAGAACAGAGGGCAGAATAGCAAGGGTGGGAACCAATATGGGAATTCTTAGGTATTAAATGTATTTATGCAAATTATGTATTCCACAACTGGGGAAATGACCACAGAATTCAGGGATGTATTAAACTCACTGTGAATTGGACCTGATTTGAATTGTAACTTTAAAGAAAGCTTTTAGTGAGAAAGATTTTTTTTTGTGTGTTCACTATTTTGTCTCTATGAAACATTCCTTCATAGGCATCAAATTTGATGTTTTTGCATACAATGTCATTTCACATTGTAAACTTTTAAAAGTGACATGATTTCCTTACAAATTAAGTATAGTATCTTTTTTCTTTTGACCCAATCTATTCATATGTCCATTTTTTGTTGACCATTCTTCATTCATTCATAATTTGGGATGAGTCTGTTTTCTTTTAAGATAACATTAGTCATGCTGAAATTTTAAAAAATAAATAAGTAACTCCCCTGGTATTTTAAAGGTTGCTTAAGTAACTATAACAGCACTATGAGCAAAGCACCACTGGATACATTGTCATGCCTCCCATGCCACATCTGTTAAGAAACTATTATTAGTGTGTGTTAGCAATATAAAAGTGATATTAATTTTGCAGAACTGGTACATGTATTTAATATATTTTGCATTATCAAGCCCTTTATCCCGTCTCTGATCCCCTTTCCTATTTCAAGAGTCTACCTTCTAGTTTCCTATCTCATCTATTTTATTCATTCACTGACTTATATTTTGTTTTGCATATAAAAGAAAATATGGGATGTTTAATTTTCTAGGTCTGCCTTATTTTGCTTAACATTATATTCTTCAGTTCCACCAATTTTTCCTCAAATGACATAATTTCATTCCTTTTTATAGCTGAAT
>NW_004524579.1:27379348-27389084 GCF_000260255.1 Octodon degus | reverse complement strand
TAACCTAAGTCATTAATAATCTTTATGTCATCAAACTTTCTTTCTTTTTTATTTTATTTTTTTGTATTTAGAACAAGGTGTACAGGGTCTCACTATGTAGATCAGACTCATAGTGATCATCCTGTTTTCAGCCTTACAAGTGCTGGGATTACAGGCATGTGCCACCACGCCCAGTCTCAGTCGCCATATCAGTGTGCCCCGGGGGCAGGGCCAGCATAGCACACTGAGGATTGAGGATCGAACCCCGGTGCCTGCACCTACCTAAACAGGTGCTTTAGTCCACTGAGCTTTTTGGCAAGCCTGAGAATATTTCTTAAAATTAGCCCCCAAGCAAAAATCATAAAGAAAAATATTGATAGATGTTATTTTCATTAATTTATTTTATTGTCATTAATGTATCTTTTTATTTTGCAATTAACGTGTAAAGTTTCAAGGAAAGAAAGTAAAAAACAATCCGTGATGGGCAAAGACAGAACACATACAAGTGGGAGTGGCATAGAGCACTCCAAGAAACCAGTAAGAAAAATACAAACAATCCATTCGGAAAAATAAACAGTAAGCTGAATAGGCATTTCACAGAAGGAGAAACATGAATAGCTAATATACCTGTAAAAAGATTCTCAAATTCATTAGTAATCAGGGCAATGCAAATGCAAACCAAAATTAGATATCATTTTACACCCACCAGATTGGCAAAAATTTTAAAGTCTGAAAATACACATATTACTGAAGATGAAGAGCAGGAGTTCGCCTGTGCTGTTGATCCGAGTGTAAATTGGCCCCATCCCTCGGAAAAGAAGATCTTGTAAAGAACCTTCACTTACCTTTCCACCTAACCATTCTACTCCTAGATATTTCTCTAGAGAAACACTAGTGCAGGTGTGTGAATGTTCAGAGTGATAATGTTTGTAAGAGGAAAAGGAAAACTTGAAGCATCTCAGATACCCACTGACAGAAGAATGAGTAAATAAAAGGTTATATATTCATAGATGGGTTTTACTATGATACTAAAAACGAATGAACTGTAGTCACAGGCATTAGTGGAGATGAATCTCGCAAACAAAATTCTGAATGAAAAAAAAACTGTGAGAATTTATGCGAAAGAATTCCATTTATGTAAAGATAAAAAACTCATAAAACCAAATCATATTTTGCCCATGGACATATTCATGTGTAGTATAGCTACTGAAGAAAAATAAATGCACAATCAAAAACCTAAAATAATGATTACTTCTTCCAGGGAGATGGGGTAGGAACTTAAGTGTTTGAATTGATTATGTTCTATTTCTTAAGCTTGGTAGTTTATTATTCTACAGACCTATGAACACATTTTTCCATGGTCCTTTATATGCATGAAATATTTTACAATAATAACAAATGTAGATCTGGACAAAAATCAAATGAAAAATGAAAAATCCAAGCCCATAAATGAAAACTTGGTGTTGGCCTCTGTACACACACAGTTCATTCAAGTGCATAAATCTTTATGGCTCTCACTGTGAACTAAATAAAGAATTGGCTGAATCTTGCATAGTCACTGTCCTTTGAAAGACTGGTTGACTATTTGAATAAAGAGAAAAAAAATTGACTCTAAGCTTCATTTTTCATAGGTTAGAAGTATTTTATTATAATGAATCTGTCAATTTAAATTCTATACATAAAGAACACAAGGTTACCCAAAGAGTATTTTCCAGGCTATGTTCTCTGAAACGCCAGATGTTAAAGTTACTATAATCAAATATGCTCAGGAAATGCTAGAAACTATACTTAGAAATTTTACAAGTAAGAACCTAGTCTGGCTGCTGTATTAATTATTTTTTTCTGTTTAAAAGGGGAATAAAAACACTCTGTGAGAGATGGAGTCTGTCCATGTAATGCGAAGAAGTCTAGAAGAAGTAGGCATCAAGTGACATTTCTAGCTCTGACCTCTCTGTCTCATGCTCAGATCTCTTGCCCTTTGCTCAGATCTTGTGTGCTCATGTTCTTCAAAGATCTATGTTCTGGTCTTTTTCTCATCTTGATCTCTATTCCTCCACAATGTCCATAATCTAATTGTATTAAGATCTCTATATCCAGACCTGACTTTTCCAGACTCATATTTTAAGTTCATTTTGGAAATTCCCAAGCTTGATCCAAGAGGCATCTCAAATTTAACACCAGACTCTGTTATCTCATATCCTAAAATAACTTGGCTTCCAGATTCTCCCTTCCCAGTATGGTACCATCATCCCACCAAGTTTTCAAAATAGACACAATTTCAGTCTTATTTGTGTGTGTGTGTGTGTGTGTGTGTGTGTGTGTGTGTGTGTGTCTCCTTGTGGCATCCATTTTGAATTGTTCTGGAATGTTCTGCAGTTTTGTCATCTCTTCTCCCTAATCCTTTTCCACACATTACTCTCCATCTTCATTATATCTCAGTTGGGTTTTCTATCTCATCATTCTATGACATCACTAGTATTTCCCAAGTGTGGTTCATAATACACATACATTATCATGAAACTCTAATCTTTTTAGTTCCTGTTAACACAAAAACATGTTATCTGTCATTTTTCAGCGAGCCTGGTTCTTCATCGCTTGAAATAGGTAATCCAAATTGGGCCAGAGATATAGCTCACAGGGTTAGCACCTGCCTGGCAACTGCAATGTCCTCAGTTCAATTCCCAAAAGCAAAAAAATAAAAAAAAATTTTTAAAAAGTAAAATAGAAGATACAATCCAAACAGTCTTACATAGTAGAAATTTCACACTCTACCTCTGGCCTCATTTCCTACTACTTCACCATCTGTACTCGGTGTTCTGGTTGCATTTGCCTCCTGAGCATCCCTTGGGTGTTTCAGTGTAACTTCTCTGTCCCTTAATCATCTAGTCAAGCTTTTATAAGTAAATGGATGCAAGTAGAGGCTCTACTCATAAGTGAAATAAATCATACCTGCATGTGAAAACACTGCATTATCTCCCTAGTGTAAGAAACTGAAAGAGTAAATAAAATCTGAAAGGTACAATAGATATAGTAAAAGGGAAAGAAACCACTTAAAGGGAAAGAACAATTCGGAAAAGGAAAGGAGAAAGGAAAAAAAGAAGGGAGGAGAAAAGCATGTATGTATATATGCAGGATAGCTAGGATGATTATACTATTAATTTCTATTGTTTTTGCAAAGGGAGCAGTTAATGCTTTAAATGTTTATTTTGGCCAATTTTGCATGCTAATATCTGGTAATCTGAGTAACTACTTTAAAGACAACAAATATGAAATACAACAACCATTGATGAATTCCTATGGTCTTGTTTTTTGAAATTCTGTATTGTTTCCAATGCTTTTTTTTTTTGAGTGTTTTCATAGTTTAATTATTGTGAATTGTGTTGCTATAAACCTGGGCTTGCATGTTAACTGATTCATATACAGGTATCACTATATAAAGCTATTTTAACTTATCAAATTATTCTATGAAATAATACAAGCCCAAGTTTAATAATGAAAAAGAAAACTTAAATGTCTGCTTAATAACAATAAAATATGTCTCCATTGGCACGCACATGTAAGTTGAAATATTATTATGTATCATCATGACACACAAGCACATGTGACATCACATATAACATCTGAAAGAGAGAGGTTTGAGGTCCAGTTAGCGTTGCGCTGTGTCCTCTGCTACACGATGTTCTGCTGTCACTTACCGAGGCTGTGCTACAACACCATACCATAGAATCATGAAAAATATCACTGGTGGTGCCATTGGGCATGGTAGAAACTTAGGATGTAGAACCACATTGGAGGAAATAAGCTGCTGGACGTGCCTCCTGGAAGAAGCGTATGTTGAGAGTCTCTGTCTCTTTCCTCCACTCCCTACTTCCTGGCCATACCTGGGGTGCAGCCTCCTCTTCCACCAGCTCCTGCTGCCACGGTGTTCAGCCTCACCAGGGCCCACACAGTGGAGTCAGCTGATCGTGGACTAAAAAGTCTGAAGCCATCACTGAAAGTCACCTTTTTCATTAAATTGTTTTTCCTGAGTATTTCATCACAATGATATTAATTTGACTAATACAAACACAACAGAAAATACAAAAACAAAAAATTAAGAAGCAATTGGCAAGAGAATGTTTTACCTTGACATGATTTGAAACACATATTTTCCTCTTAGGAACTACAAATCATTGATAGTGAAACTTGAAATGACTGAATTCATGACACAATCTTTCCACTCTTATTCATAATATTTTAGGAAAAACCATTTGGTTTTTGTTCTTTTGCATTGCTAGGGATTGAATTCAGGGCTTCATGCAATCTAGGGAAACACTCTGTAGCTGGGCTTTGAGCCAGACTAAGTCATATATTTTTGTATTGCCCATGAACTTTAGTAGACTTAGTCCCTTGGATGGAGTCCTGGTTTTTCCATCTTCATTAACTGTTGCTTGAAGGCCCTAATAAAAGGGAGTGAGTTCAGAGTTTCAAAATCATGGAAACTTTTAGCACTTATCTCTTCTGTATAGTTAATTTTTTAGAAAATGCAACTAGATATGACAATTAACTTTTTCATAAATCATATAAATGCATGTATTTCTAATATCTATTTATTTTTGATATTTGCTAAAGAAAATTCTATCTGAAGAATTAAGTTGCTGATAGAAATTTTCTTCTTTACTAATACTTAAATTTGTTACCTATATCTAGTATTTTCCTGAAAAATAAAATCTTATAATTTCTGAGTTTTAACTGCAGTTGTTAGATAAATTAGAGATAATTATTTTCCCTGAATATTTCATTCATACTGTTGCTATCAAATGTTACACCCAATTGATACTGCATATATAGTGGTTATAATTGGTATAGTTTGTAATTATGCATATTTAGATCAAACAAAAGAAATGGCAAGGCTGGTAACAGCATCATATTAAGAACATAAATATATTTAATGGTCTTTAAATGTCTAATTATAAAAAGAAAATGAGAGCTATTTAAAACCTTTTTAGGTATAAGTAATCACATTTACTGGAGAGTGTTACAGAAATCACATAAGCTAAAGATATTATGAAGTATTATTTAGGGAAATAATTAGAAGCCACACTTAACTACTTGCTATGCTAGCCAAATATAAGATGAGTGTAATCTACAATGACTATTGTTTGTGTTTTTTACTAAAATATATAATTGAGAAACAGTGTAATTGATGACATAAATGTAATTCTTAATGCATCTTCCATATTAACCTTAACTGGCATTTATTCTCTCTAAATTTTCCCATGAATAAGAGTCAGTGATAGATCAACAGACTAAGTGCCTTCTTAGGCAAACACAGGGACCGGAGTTCAATTTCCGGCACCACATGCCATTCCACCCTGCCCCTGTGCACACTGAGCTGGCCACCGAGACTGGGGGTTGGGTATGCACACCTGTTATCCCAGCCCTTGAGAGGCGGAAAACAGGAGGATCACTATGAGTCCAAGCTGTATAGTGAGATCCTGTACCAAATACATAAAAAATAAATAAATAAAAATAATTTTTCCGTATATAAAAGAACACTATATTTGCGAAAGATCAGATTCTAGGATTACTCTGATCCCAGATGATTTGTATATGAATATTTTATTACATCAATTAAAAAATATACATATTCTGATGGAATTCTTTTATTTTCCTATTCTTAATAAATTAATATGACACATATGGTTCAAAACAATGCACAACAGGGGTACAGCTCAGTGGTACTGTGCCTGCCTGCCAAGTGGAGGTCCTGGGTTCAACTCACAGTATCAAAAAAACAAAACAAAACAAACAAAAAAACCCCACCCTGTAGTAGTTGATTCATTGTATCAACTTTGGAAGTTGAAGGCTTGGCTCCCACCCTGGGGCTTGGGGTGCCTGTCCCTAGGGCATGGAGGGCCTGCCCTAGGGTGACTCAGAACTTAGAGACTACATAAAGGAGATTGAGGAAGGATGGTTTGTTCCACTTCTTTGGAGGAACTTTAGTCTTCACAGTCAGCTTGGACAGAGTTTCCTGGCTTCCAGTGCAGACTCTTGGATCCTTCAGCTTTCCGTTACAGACTCTTCAGCCTTCCATCACAGACTCACCAGCCTTCTGTTGCAGACCCACCAGCCTTCTATGCTTTCCATCCCTTGCACTACAGACCCATTGGCTGACTGATACAGACTTGTAGGGAACACTGCAGTGAGCTCCAGACCTTGGACCGAACCCTTCAGTCTCCAGTGTGCAGATGCCCTCCGCACGCTTCCTCATCCGACACTGCGGCTGACTGTCCTAAGCCAATCTTGTGATTTCTTATACATTTATACATCTTGTGTTATACCTGTTCCTTGTATTTTATCTGTTCCTCTAATAAAGCCTGACTATTACACACCCCAAAACAGAGTGCACTAAGCATATATAACATGTTCTTATATTTTTTAAAAATACAAAATAAATAAATGATCTGAAAGAAAAATAAAACAGGACTGTTGTTTTACATCACCACATACCCTTGTGATTTAGTATCAGAATATATCTTGGTATCAAAGTGCTCTTAACCAATATGCTTTTTAGGGCTTACCATGTAAGCTGTTTCCATGAGGCTGTTTCATTCTATTCCCACTGCTTTGTGGTCTGTGGCCAAACCTTTATTGGTTAACATTGTATTTAACAAATCCACCAAGTACCCTAATGCATTTATATTCCATATACATATCACATATGTGCATGCATTTTTTTCTTCTATAAGCCAACCTTCTGGTTACTTTATGCGAACAGAGAAAATACCCTTCAGAATGCAGATGAGCATTTCATTTAATAAAAATAATAACTTCCTGTAACAATCAGCCCCTGAGCCCTGGAGAAGGATATTTTATCACATTTAGTTTAGGGAACAACAGAACTATGTGATTCTATATGGTTACTTATGAATCTGTCAGCGGGATGGGAGCCCTGAAAGCCTAAAACTGCTCCCCAATGTCGATTATTTTCTGTAAAGTTCTGAGACCCATGTTTTGGATAAAAGCTGAATGCTATTGACTTCATGCTTCCAAGCATTTCAATGCAGGACTTTTATTTGAAATGATTTTGTGGAGATAGTTCTGGAAAACCTGACATAACATGACAGCTTCAGGCTGGGTTCTGGCCCCTTGTACCATTGATCAGTTGGTGTGCCTTCATATTGGATTCACCATTTATTGTGCATAAAAAACTGAGGTGCAGCAAGAGCAAGAAGAGACTCGAAGCAGTGTAGTGCAAAGTCTTCCCTATATAGATGAGAAACCATCTTGGGTTGGCTTGGGCCGACCCCTGTGATCGTCATGCCTGGCACCATGGAGAGGAAGTCTCCATAGCATCTGTTGTGAAAATGTTATCTCGGCCTTGGACACCTGAGTGCTATAGCAGTGCATTAATTTTGTGAAATGGCCAGTTCGGGAACACGGGATGTGAGTGCCTTATCTTGGTCTGGAGACCTGTGAATCTAAGAAAACATGACCAGTCAGAGAGGCTCAAAGTAGTTTGAAGGTCTGAGCAGCTGATTTTCATCATAGCTGTTCTCTGGCTTTAGACTTTCCACTATCTTTTAAATGTGACATTTCCAGTAAGGGCCAGTGTATTTTGTAATTAAGATATGAAGCAGAGTATGGGGAGAAAACAAAGAAAGTTATACTGATGAGCTGAAAAAGAAGAAAGAGATGTGGTGGGGGGATAACTTTTAACTCTTGAGTGTGGCTGTAGTAGGACACTTATGATTTGACCTATAATAGTAGCCTGGGCTGGTTTTATTACTGTTATGTTTCTCTCTGTGTCTCTGTCTGTGTCCATGTCTGTGTCTGTGTCTGTCTGTCTGTCTGTCTGTCTGTAAGTTTCTGTGACAAGGTTTTGCTAGATTTCCCAGGTCAGCCTCAAATTTACAATCCTGCCTTCAGCCTTCTGAATGGCTGGGATTACAGCATTCCTCTCCAACTGAAAGCTTGTTTTCCCATATTTTTCATGCGTGTGTGCATTTTCTCTCACTAGACACTAAGTTCCTTCAAGCAGGGACAAAGTCTTGAGCACTTTTAGAAATTCCAGGCCTTCAACCCAGAGCAAATTCACAAAATTTTTCCTTATTTGTTCTAGGAGCAAAAAAATTAGGGGTTAGTGGCCAAAGTGGAAAGGTCCTCATCAAATGTTTTCTTGATTCTTTTCTGCCTTTCCTTTCCCCTCCTCTTTCCTCTTTCCTCTTCCCCTCTTCCTCCTCTTCCTCTGTCTTGTTTTTTCTTCCTCTTCTATAATGGAAATTAAGCCAGTGTTCCACATATGCTACACAGGCCCATTGCTACATCTCCAACCTTTAGGATTTTTTGGTTTTGTTATGGTTTGTGTCTAGTTGTCCCCCCAAAGCCTCATGCAGTCATGGGGTAGGGACTTCTAGAGTTTGAGATTAACTCATGATCCACTGGGATTATGGATTTT
This sequence comes from Octodon degus, assembly GCF_000260255.1. NCBI lineage: Eukaryota > Metazoa > Chordata > Mammalia > Rodentia > Octodontidae > Octodon > Octodon degus. The sequence continues at coordinate 27,380,665 of NW_004524579.1, read as the reverse complement.
AGTACTACTGGGATTATGGGTGTGAGAACTACACCCAGCCTGGGGCAGATAGCCTGAATTCAGCTGAAGGAGACAGACTTCCTCTCTGTTGTCATTGTTTCCACTGCTCCTTCCATTTGCTCTTGTTCCTTGCCACCACCATGAACTGCTGGCCTCTTCCATGTGCCAGTCTGCTTTGGAGCCAGCCAAGTATGGACTGAAACCTCCAGTAACTGTGAGCTAAATAAACCTTTCCTTCCTTCATTTTGGATGTCAGGTATTTGTCCCAGCAACAAGAGAAGAGTAATTGAGACAGTTTTATTTTATGTTTTGAAATAAGGTTTTGCTAAATTGTTCAGGCTGGCTGCAAGTATGTGATTCCCTTGCCTCGGGCTCTTGGGTAGCTGGCATATGGCACTACTCCTGGCTCTTTTCCCTGAGTTTTAAGAATCACTCTGGCCCAAGAAAGCCAAGGAAGGTGGAAATGAGAAAAGGCCAGGCTGAGAGAGAGAGAGATAGGTCCAAAAATACCTGGAAGGGCCAGTGGCTATGTGACAAGGGGTGGAAAACCCAAGAAAAGGCTGTACATGCCTGTCGCTGGGAGGTGACGGCAGGAGATGAACCAGTCATCCAAGATCATAAGATTAGAATATTTCTGTGCCTCCAGCTGTGAGCTTAGGACAGGAAATGTCCTTCAGCTTCCAATAGCCACAGACATTGGCATGAGGCAGATAAAGGGCTCCTGGAAGCAGTGAGAGGTCTTTGTCTTCTTTTCACTACAGAGAGAGCAGGAATTTTAAACATGACTCTGTGCTTTAGACTGGTGGCCATACCTGCTGTGCTACACTTCTGGAGGCCTAAACCAAATTCTAGTGTTTTCAACTGGAAGCAAGCAAGAGGATTAGTCATGTTGATGTGAAGAATGTGGGTTGGGGGCAAGACAGTTTGTCCCTTCATGGTTCTGGCCATTGTGCTGTTCTCTCTGCTTCTCAGCAGGATTGAGGGACTTGGAGCTGATCAAGGAAAAAGATGACCACAGGATGGCAGTAGAACACACAACTGTACTTCTTTGGGCAGAGTTGCTTGAAATGGGAAGTCCTTTAAGTCCCGAGCTGGGCTAAAGGCTTATGGAGGGAAGAGCAACCATCCAGAAGAAGAGGAAGGCAAGAGAGTCACCGGAGTGACAGGGGTCAGAGAGGGGCTCAAATATCTAGCAAGGTGTGAAAGCCAAAGTGCTCAGGTGACCATCTTAAACTCTCTTCTTCTTCTTCTTCTTCTTCTTCTTCTTCTTCTTCTTCTTCTTCTTCTTCTTCTTCTTCTTCTTCTTCTTCTTCTTCT
>NW_004524579.1:27362421-27379243 GCF_000260255.1 Octodon degus | reverse complement strand
GTATTTTTTAGGGAAGGGTCTACAGGGTGTTCAGGGACTCACTACTAGATCGGACTCATAGTGATACACCTGTTTACAGCCTCCCAAGATCTGGGATTACAGGCGCGTGCTATCACACCCAGTCTCAATTGCCATCTCAGGGTACCCCAGGGGTGGGGCCGGCACTGCAGGCCCCTGTGCCTACTTGCAGGGCTTTAATCCACTGAACTATTTGGCTGGTCCTAAACTCTGCTTTTTCTATAAAGTTTGGAATGTGTGCCAGGGTCACCTGGCAGGTAAATTGGACATTATGGTCATAATGGCTATAGTGACATTAAGCTGGCTTCCTGTACTGATACCTCAATAAAGGATACCACCTGTGGAGGTCAGCCTTTCTTTCGCTAGGAACCCAACTCAGGTGTCATGTCCTGAAGGCCCATGGTTCCCTGCTCACACCTGCCTCTTTGCTTCTCTTTTCTCTCAGGTAGTTGTGATTAGACTATCAGCTGTTTGAAGGAAAGAGCCTGCTAAGGACTGAGTTTTGCTTTATTTTTCCCAAAATTCATGCATTGAAGACATAACTCACAATTTTTTTCTCATTGCAGAAACAAAATACCTCCAGGGAGATGGCTCAGTGGAATAAGTGCTTCCCTGTCAAGCGTAAGGGCCTGAGTTCAATCCCTGGTTCCACAAAAAACAATAATAACAAAAAAACCATTTAAGAACTTCCATACAGAAACAAAATACCCAACACTCTCAAGTTAATGATGAAAAGTTTATTCAGCTCACAGTCTGTGGAGGTTTCAGTCAATAATCAGCTGGACTCAAGGCAAGGTGGCATAGTAGAGGAGGAACAGTTCATGGTAGAAGAGAGCAAAAGCAACCAGAGCAAAAGGGGAGGAGCAACCTCTTTTCTGTTCCTTATATCGTATGTAGGCTACCTGTCCTAGGGTGGGTAGAGCTCTCACACTTCTAAACCCATAACTAGACAAAAAACCAATCACAAACTCTACATTATGTTGCCTCCAAAAAGGCCTGCCCTGTATGACCACCAGAGGCTCGGGGAGTGCAACCAAACACAAACCATAACACTGCATTTGGAATTAGGGTCTTTAGAGAGGTAGTTAAGATTTAATGAGGTCAAAAGGCTGGTGTCCTTGTAAGAAAGGGAAGAAATACCAGAGCTTACTCACTCTCTGCATCATAAAGAGGCTATGTGAAGACATAGGGTGAAGGCCAAAGAGCCAAGAGGAGAGGCCTCCCTAGAGACCAATCCTGCTATCATCTTAATCTTGGACTTTAATCCTCCAGGACTGTGAGAAAATAAATGTCTATTGTTGAAGTCACTTAACTATGGTATTTTTTCCAGGACAGCCTGAACTGACTATATAGAGACCTGTCTTGTTCTCCCCTAAATCTCTCATAGCACCTAGAACACAGTTCCTGGTTCACAGAAACCCCTCGACTGTGTACTGCATTGAACAGCAGTTCTCACATGAGTGAAAACTGAATACTTCTAGTGGGGCCCTAGACCTGGAATTTAACAAATCCCAAGGCTTATCCTACTCCACATATACCTTAGGAGATAGTCATGGGCCCACCAGGCTTAATCCACTACTGCAAAATCCAAGGAACTTTGAAGCTCACAAATTCAATATCAAACCTTATTTAGCAGCAAAGGTTGACCTGAACAGGAGTAAAGCTGCTCCTATAGATAGTACTATGAAACTATTAATATTTTTGATTATTGGGCACTACCCCAGGTCTGGCTGGGATCTATGCTATAAGATCTATGACTTAGGTAATGCACTACGTTTCTAAAATCCACAAAATTCAAAATTTAAAGATACATCCAGCCACATAATTTGGATAAAGAATTTGGGGTCTGTTGCTCTTTAGGACATTAATACCAACCCTATAGCTATCAGCTTGTGGAAAACTATGGGAAACACCACTCATCTGGTAAGTAAATAAACTGAGGTTGCTATTTGAACAGAATGGGAAATAATCTTAAGTTGGGGAAGTTCATGATTGGAAATAAAACATGCTTATCAATAGGCAGGCACCAGATGCCAGAGTTATTTTTGAGCAGTTTATTTCATCAGCCTACAAAATGTGCTGAGTACAGTTTTTTAAGACATAATGAAAAAGTACACTATTACCATGGGAAATAACTGCAGTGCAGATTAAAGTCCAATTGACTTTTTACGAATTGCACTTAACAGCTGGATAAATCCATAACAAATACAACTTTAAGAAGAATGCTAACAATTATTCATTATGGTTATCAGCATTACTACCACTAATAATATGAATAAAATTAATTTGTTGAATGTTAAAAAGCTTAATGTGCTTTTAGCAGAGACTCTAAATTTTTGTAACTAGTGCTACATTGGCTGCATTAAGCTCTTGGTTAGGACCTGTGGGGTATGTTAAATGAAAATGACAGAAATTCTGCCTTTGAGGATTTTACAGTCTTTTTGAAGCTCCAGATCTAAAGACAAGGACTAATTGAGAACAATATAAAGCAACATATAATCCAATGCTGTCTTGAGAGTGTAGAACAGACAACAGTGTGTAGAACAGATATATTCCTGTGCTAAGAAGGTTCCAGAATTTCTAAGTAGCTTTGGTTTAAGGGAAGCATCTATTTGGAAGAAAGGGTCTGACAGTGTGTCTTGGAGCTGCATTTGAATAGTAGTACATGATTTTCTTTAGACCTAAAGTCTTGTTTGGAGTGGTTTGGAGGAAGAACTGGTGACTTGGAGGAGGGAGGTATTACCCAAGTGACACTTTGGAGTTGTGCTGCCAGTGCTCAAGTGTTTCAGAAAAGGAGGAGATTCTTGATGGTGGGGGCTGTCAAGGAAGGTTTAGGGAAAGGTGGTGCTTAAGCTAGACTGATAGAAACTGTACATTGTCCACAAGACACAGGGAGTTAATTTTGTTGTGTGAAGTTCATAGCAAGAAATGGACTTGACTCAGTTGGAGAATCTGGCTCGGGAGCAGGAGCAGGAGATCAGACAATTTTGAAATAGGCCTCACAAAAACTTATTTTACAAGTGAAAAAAAGAAAACTCTCCTAAACTGTACTAAATTTTAAGAACAATTAATTGCTTATAAAATTTCAGGCACAGTCGATGATTATGTCAACTTGAGTAAATAACACCCAACTAAATCGGCTCAGCATAGTTCTGGAAGAGGAAGAGAATTATCACCAGAGTGCTATAAAAGGGAAACTTAGAAGGAAGGGCTGCTCCTGTTTCCTTTAGAGGAGCTCTGTTCTTTGCTTTCTCCTTGGACATCACCTCCTGGCTTCCAGAAGAGATCCGTCAGTCTCCAGCACTGACTCTTCAACCTACAGGTGCAGACCCCCGGCCTCCTGATTCGTACAGACTCTACACAGAGCTCCAGATCTTTGACAGGATCCCTCAGATCTCCAGTGCACAGACAGACCTTTTGCTCTCTCCACACCCAGCTCTATGGGCAATCATTTGAAAATTCTTACACATTTGTATATTTTGCATCTTGTATATCATTTCTCTAGTTAAACATTGACTGATATATCAGGAATGCACAACCTATTTTAGCGTAATTCATGACCAGATCAATTTTCTTCCTTTTAACTAACGCCACAGTCTTGAGTGTATTGTTTACACCGTTGGATTTAATCATCTAGAACCAATTCTAGGGGGAAAAAAAGGCTGCATAATTGATCACAGGCAACAAATGGACTGTGGAGCTTTAGCAGCTTAGAGAGTTGGGGCCTGTGGATTCCAGTGGGGCTAGTTCAAGAGCAGTTGAGAGGCCAAAGAATTTAGGAAAATGGATGGCTCCACCTTGACTGCAGAGTCAACATCAGAAATACAGACCATAACATATGTCACATCTTTCTAGTGAAATTGTACACCTTCCCAGGAGTGCTCTGTTTCCATTCATACTTAGTTCTGATTTAGAAAAAGAACAATGTAGCTCACTTGCTGAAACATCCAACATCTTTCTAATGCCATTATTAGTATCTAATAATGACAATTCACATGAGGTAAAGACAAACATGTAATACTTGCTTAATCCTTACAGTTATGGGCACTTGATAAGTTGTGTTTTTCTTTTTTCATTGAGGTATGGACATACAGCAAAATACATAAGAGGTAAAGCTCATTGAAGTATTTCATATATTTGGCCCAGATGAAGGTGTGGGACATTACCAACATCCCAGAAGATTCTATGATACACTCTCTGTCATTGACCCCACAGTTTTTTTTTTCTTTTCATTTTTAAATTTATTTTAATGAGAAAAAATATAAAATATCAATGAAACAGTTTCAAAACAGGTTAGTAGGACAGGTACAATAGTAAATACATTGCATATTGTTGTCTTCATAGTAGTTATTCAGAGGACAAGATGAAGATATGCTATCTTGTCTAAACATTAGTGCAAACTTTCTTTGCAATGAACTAAGAGAAAGTAGCTATATATCAATCCTATCTTGTATATACATATATTTTTTCCACAACAAAATGGTCCTTTACTTATATCTACCTTTTTTGCTTTGTTTTGTCAGAGATGGGTGTTACATTTCACTTAGAGAAGCTGTATTTGGAGAAATCTTTAAAGGACCTTTTCATACTTATGCCAGTCCAAATATTGTAGGTACTTGAATTCAGCAAAATAATCCAATATAGTCCAATAATCCATATTAGTAGTGAGTTATCATCAGAACTGGCAACTGTCAGAAGTTATTGACTTGCTCCTTTTACAGCTCAGCATATTAATATAGATTTACTTTTTATATCTCATGGTTACACTTTTCTGCTGGATGGTTAAGACCAAGTTAAAGCAAGATCTATATAACTAAAAATGTAACTTTTGTATCAGGATCAGTCAGATCTCCTCAGGATTTATTCTGGATCCATGTACAGTACCTCGTGGATCTTTTGTCAGTGTAAGCAACCTGGATGAGTCACAGCCCTCGTTTGACCAATTTTCTCCCTGTGAAAGACTGAGATAACTTTTTCTCTCTAGGTGACTCTCTTTAGGCACACCATACATCATTGATCACTTGCCTATGTGGCTGCATAATCTCCTTGTTCAGAAAATTTCAGACACCATTGAGCTACAGGATGTCATACCAGAGGTTCACTTATGTCCTGAATCTTCACTGGCATTGAAGTGCTAGGGCCAAAATATTGGCTATCTTTATAGCCCCTCTATTTCTCTAATTTTGTGATCCCACAGTTATTCATTAGAATAATATTCATTATTATAATCCACTAGTTTTCTTGCTCTTGGATTTTTTTATAAGTGACATCAAACACAATGTAGTATTCTGTTCTGGTTTCTTTCACGCAACAGATCTACGTGATTCATCTGTAATGCTGCACATGTCAGTATTTTTTCCTTGTTATTGCTAGGTAGTATTTCATGATGTGAATATGCTGTAGTTTACTTGTCTATTCTTTTATAGGGAAAAATTATTATGCAAAAAGGGAAGAAATCTAAAACCAAAGTGACTAAGTCTATAACCTTTGTCAGGCAGAGAGGAAGGTCAAATTTGAACTTAGCTCATTTGGCTGTAGGTCTGATGTTCTCTTTAGGATACCAATGGAATTGGAAATTCTACTTAGGTTGTAGAATTATGAATTATGTGACTTATCTTAAATCACTTCAAAAAGTGTATCATTCTATCAAAAATTAAAGGAAAACACAAAAAACTTATTTTATTGAGAATTCTTGTGTATTCAAAATTAATACCATCTACAGGGTAGGCTTTAAATAAATGCTTAATAGTCATGATCTGTAAGGAAAACAAGAAGATGAAGGAGGAGACAGAGAGGAAGGAAAATCCTATTGTAATGAAATTGATTCTTTAGCTCTTTACATACATAGGTATGATGCAAGCAAGGCTGGGGAGAAGTACCGCTGATTCCTTATAGAACAGTCTCCTTGTGGTTGGCTGATCCCATATATGTGTGTGAGCTCAGCATGCTACTAATCATGCCCTGATTACATGCATGCATACACTCCTCCCTGTGTTGGAACTCAAGGCCCTTTGTCCCACCCTGTAGGACTCTGGCTTTCAGGGTTCCTCTATCAGAACAAACTGTGGTTACACTAGCTCTTTTCTCAAAGGGATAACTGCAGAGTCTAGCTGTTGACCTGGGAAGTAGCCAGGCTCTGGCACCTGGACAATGAGAGAGATGTGGGAGGCAGCTCAAAGTAATTTCCAGAAAACTGGAAAGGGAATAATAGAGTCAGACAAGGATTTAGGGCAATTGCACAAAACAATAAATCTTTTCATGACAAAAGCTGAAAAAAAAATCCAAGTCTGTGGCCAAGAGCAGGAGAAATTTACATGCAGCAAAAAGGCAAGGAAGGAAATCATTTAGATTGAGTGTGGTTTCCCAAAAATGTGTGGCAAATATAGGCACCTGCTCTGTCAGGAAGAGGAGAGCCTCTTCCACTACTTAGCAGCCACTCAGGCCACCCAGATTGCACAGGTATGTGTGAGGGGGGTCAAATTTTGTCTGTGAGTTCCTTTGTCCACTTTCAGACCCCACCCTCATAACATATATCATTTTTCTGGATCTTTTACCCTAAAACTATTCCTGGCTGTCCAGGGTGCAGTATTCCCACTGGCCACACTCCATTCCCTGGAAACATACCTCTCATACCTTTTTCTTCCACAAGGACACATACCTACCCCCAACCCCAGCCAGTGCTCCTCTCTTTGCTGATTCAAAACTAGCCAGTCCTAGTTATGTGTGCAAAGTATATCCTCAGCAGAAAATGTACTAGCAAGTTAGTCTCTGATGTGTGTGTGTGTGTGTGTGTGTGTGTGTGTGTGTGTGTTACTGGGTATTTAAATTCAGGGCCTTCCCAGTAAGCTATAAACTCAGCCCTTTTTTATTATTTTAAAACAAGGTCTTGCTAATTGCCTGGGCTACACTTCAACATGTGATACTCTTGTTTCACATTCCCAGAGTGCTGAGATCTCGGGTGGATTTGTTATCAATCAGTTGAGGGTTCTTTTGTTAAATTCAGATAGAAGTCATAAGGAGGCAAAGTGCAGCTCCCTTTGTGTTAATAGCTCTGTGCTTCAAAGGCCAGGGAATATCAGCTTTTGGTCTTGGTGTCCCTCTTCATCACTCTCCTGGAAACTACAGCTGGAACCTACCAGGAGCCCTCTGGAACTCTTCTAGTCACCAGATCTAGGGAATCCTGGTGGCTTTGTTGTTTTGCTCAGTATCTGGCTGCTAGTGCCCTCAGTGTTACCAGCCAAGGCTGCTGGCCTCTTTTGCCACCAGTGGGCCCTAGTGTTTACCAGCTTTGTCTGTTCTACTCAGAATAGAAATCATTAATAAACAAAAATAGACCATCTGAAGGAGACTTTATTAGGATCTATCTGCAGCATCATGAGCAATAGCGCACACAGACTGACCTGACAAGGGCGTCAGGATGATGCTTCAGTAGGAGAAAAGGCAGGCTCATGCATGCGCAGCATCCAGCTACTGGCAGGCTTTCCTAGGCTAGTGCAGCAGTGGGACTCTGTGAAGAATGGGTTAGGGACAGCTGCAGAGGGACAGAGTCATCCAGAGAGGCTGTAGGGCAGAGTCATGTGGGATGGATCTGCCGTTGGAGCTTGCTGTGGCTAAAGGAAATGTCTCTTGCAGCAGGCCTGGGGTGTCTGAGGTAGCCACAGTCAGTTGCAAGGCATTTATGACAATGTGGAAGAAAGTAAAAAGCACCTTTTGGGAAGCATTGTGCTCATCTATTTCGTCTTAGTTGGGGCCAATATCAGCATGGCTAAATCTTGTTAGAGGTGCTGGACCACCTGAAGATTCCTGCAGATGGATGGTTAGGGGATGTACAGTTGTTTGTTCTTTCAAACCATGCTATGATAGGTGATCTCACTTTTGTCTGCATACATTTATGGATACATCAGGAAGTCAATTCCTAAAGTGGAACTTCTGGCTCAAAGGCAATGTGCACTTCAGTTTCTGCCAGTTATTGTAGAATACCTGGCAATATCGCTGCCCCCATAACTAATTAACATCAGAAGAGAGAAGTCTGACTGATGACCCCAGAGCTTTATTATGAGAAGACAAACTTGACCTCATCATAGTTCTTGCACTTTTTGTGTAAGTTTTAGCTCACACTTAAATATCAGATGATAGGAATTAAATATGTAAAATATCACTGAACGATCAGTTCTTATTAAAATATGGCTGTGACTGCAGCATGACAGTGTCTCAAAGTATCTGCACAAATTCCTGGGCTGGCACACTCTTCCCTTGATTACCAGGATGTGAGGAGGGTGCTTGATCACCCTGACCACACTTCCTAGCCTGGAATGTGTTAGCGAACACATGACCCCATTTCTTACATCCCAGACAGAGCAAGTTGTATTCTGCTCATAAAAGTGTGCATCTAGGGCTGAGAATGTAGCTCAGTGGTGGAGCACTTCCCTAGCATGTACAATGTCATAGGTTTGATCCCTAGTGTGTTCATGCATGTATGCACACACATGCACACACAACCAAAAACATGTATCATCAATGGTAACAAAATAAGTTTTCCCCTGAAATCATCCTTTGGTGGTGTAATAGCGACAGTTCACAGTACTGCCTTAGTGTGTCATGGGATCTTAATTAGGAATTCCTGAACCAAAGTAAAAAAACTTCCTGAGGCAGGAGGATGGCAAGTTTGAGCCCAGCCTGGGCAAATTAGTGAGAATTTTGTCTTAAAACAAATGATAAAAAGGGCTGGGGATTTAGCTCGGTGCAAAGACCCTGCTTCAATCTCTAGTACCAGATGGTGAAAAAAAGAGCAGCTTGAGCAAAATGGCAAACTGCTTGAATACAAAGGCAACTTCTGTGTGTGAGAATTTTACAGACTAATTTGTGGAGTTACACATGCTGAAATAAAAGTACACCGTAAACTTGGCTGAGCACAGAAATGAAATCCTAAATGATATATATCCACACAGGCTGCCAGGGTGGGGGTGTAGACATTATTGAACGTGCCAGCAGGTGGCTGTTAGTAGGTGGCTCTGGGAGGAGGGTAAAGTCACATGTTGTAGTGCTGGGGGCGTTGCCCATCAGTTTTGTGTCTCCCATGCTTAGGAAGTACCTGGCCATATAACTGTTTGTTGGATAAATAGGTGAAGAAATAAGTGAAGACTTTGTCTTATAAAGGGAAACAGACCAAATCTCATGTTTTTGTGTTGGTCAAACAGAACTGCCAGTGGACAAAAGCAGCATCACATGTCACCTTTTATGGGTTGAATTATTTCTCCAAAAATAATAATCCAGGCTGGGCTCAAACTTTGGAAACCTAACTCCCAGCACTGCAGACTTGACCTTATTTGGAAATAGGGGTGTTAAGGATATAAATAGTGAAGATGAGGTTGCACTGAGTTGCACTTAATCCTATATGACAGATATCTATATAAAAATAAGAGAATGAAGGATTTTTTTTTATGGCGCAGAATGCCTTAAGGGCAGGTCTGGTAAGGCTTGAGGATCTGGGGATTGAACCAGAGTATCTTGTGCCTAACTTCGTTTGCATAAGCAGGCACTTAAGCAACTGAGCTAACCTGCAGGTACCCCAAAACATAAGAGAATGAGAGAGATATGGACATACAATGAGTGGACATCTGAAACAGATTTGAGTGCTGCATCTACATGGCAAAGTATTTAAGGCATCACCAGCAGACTACAAGATGCTGAAAAAAGCAAGGACAGATTCTCTCTACATGTTTCAAAAGGACTATGGCCCTGCTGACACCTTGGTTTTGGACTACTAGCTGCTAGAACTATTAGAGATGAATTCCTCTGGTTTTATACCAACCAGACTGAGGTTCTTTGTTATGAGAGGGCTTGCAAACCAGTAAGTCACCAAAACCACACTCTATGCTGGAAATTAAGGAAGTCCCTATAAGTTAGGGAATAAAATAGCTTAGATGTTAGCAGAAGGGTAAGAAACAACTAAATAAATATATAATATGCTAATGGTAACAGCATAGAGGATAATAAAGGGAACTGAGAATAGAAAGCACTGAGGGGAAATGCAATTTTAATTAGGTCAGGCAGGGACGGCCTCCCTAAGAGGGGCGTTGGGAGGTGAGTGCTGGTAACCATTGAGACAGCAGGGCTTCAGGGGACGGGAAAAGGGAGGAAGGGGCAGGCCAAAAGCACAGAGTAAGGGCTTTATCTTAAGACTGCAAAACATTCATAAATGCAAGTGAGTAGGGAGACATGCTGGCTGGATTAGTCTGTTTTGTATTTTTATAACAGAATCCTTGATGCTAGGTATTTTAAAGAAAAAAGTTTTATGTATCTCACAGTTTGGGAGGCTGAAAGTTCAAAATCAAGCAAATCCTCTGGTAAAGGTTCCTTCGGTCATGCTGCAATGCAGTGGATGTACTAATCTGCTCTTTTGTTGCTGAAACACAATACCTGACACCTACAACTTAAAGAAGGACAGGCTTAATATGGCTCATGGCTTCAAGGTATTCAGTCCATAATTGCTTGGCTTCAAGGCAGGCCTGTTATGGCAGAACGTTGTAGCAGAGCAAAGATGCTTATTCGTGGTGGTGGGAAGCAGCAGTGGGGCAGAGAGGGAGGAGGCCAGGGACTATGTATAGTACCCAAGTTCACGATTCCATGGACCACCCAGACACACCCAGATGTGTGTTTTACCAATCTGCTACCCATTTCTTAACCCAATCAAATCGAGATATCATGATTAATGGTCACAAGCCAATGCTTGTTAACTTGAAACCCAAATATATCTTGTTAAACCATTAATCTTCAAGAAAAACAAAATAAGGTAATAATTTCACCCAGTATGACAGACCTATCTTACATACAGCCAACATACAATAAACCCTCCCACAAAGTTTCAATAGTTCCATCGTTTGTTCAAAAGTTCAAGTAAAATTTACTGCTGAGACTCAACATAAACTCTTAGCTATAAACCTCTGTAAAAATATAAAACAAATTACATGGTATCAGTGCATAGGATAAACATTTCCATTCCAAAAGGAAGGAATATGAGCATAGAAAAGAATCTAACCAAAGCAAGACTAAAACATAGTAGGGCAAACATTAAGTCCTGTAGCTCCATGTCTGGCATCCAGAGGGCTGGGGTAGCTCCACCACATGGCATTGTAGTTGAAGCTCACAAGGCCTCTCTCTCTTGAGCAGGTTCTATTCATGGTCCACAGCTGTCCTCAAAAGACAGTCCATGGGGCTAGCCAGATAGCTCAGCAGATTAAAGCACCTGCTTAGGCAGATGCAGGAGCTGGGGGTTCGATCCCCAGGCCTGCAGTGCTGGCCCCACCACTGGGGCTTGATGAGAAGGTGATTGAGACTGAGCATGGTGGCTTGTGCCTGTAATCCAGCACTTGGGAGGCTAGATACAGGTGGATTGCTATGAGTCTAATCTATGTAGTGAGACCCTGTACACTCTGTACACCCTGTACTAAAATACAAAAAAAAAAAAAAAAAGACAGTCCATGTTTCTGGTATGTCCAATTTCCTGGTGTCTCCACTGTACCTTTTATTTTATTTTCACAGCTTCATGAACTGCCTTCCTACGGGCTCCTTTTCTGACCTCCCAGGCTTTCCTTTGAAATCTGAGTGATAGCTTTCATTCTACAATGCTACAACTCTCATGTTCTTCATGCCAATAAAACCAGTATCACATGGAAAATACCAGGTTCTCCCACTCGTGTGGCCAGCATCTGGGTCCCCTTGAACCACTGCAGCAGCAGCCTTCGAGTACCTAGATGGCCTTTATCATGAAGGACCAAGGACTCTCTTCTCCAATGAAATGTTGACACTTCTGCATTCTTGAGCTTGTGATGTTGTGAACTTGCTGATTACTGAGATGTCCCCAAGGTATCTTTCTTCTTGTCCTTATATAAAGTACTTTGATCCTTTACAGTGGTGCTAATCTCTTCAGTGGCCACATCTTTTTGGGTACCCTTCATCTTAGCTATCTGTAAGGTTTCTGGACATAGCTAAATTGTAGATAACTTTTTTTCTAGAGAGTAAAATGTACAACCTCTACTACAGTTATCTATGGACTCCTTCCCACCTGAAACCTTATGAGCCTGGCTTTTACTGTCTGCATTCCTATCAGTATTCTTTTCCTCTGAGCTATGAGCAGAATCACTCATCAGGCTCTGATTCAGTGGTCTATGTTTTCTCCAGCCCAATTCTCCAATTTTTTTCAAATTCCCCCTACTAACTAGTTCCACATGTATGAACCATAGGGTCAAGTAGAATCAGAGCAACAATCCCAATACTTTGATACCAGTTTTTGTATTTTAGGGAAGGGTCTACAGGGTGTTCAGGGTCTCACTACTAGATCAGAGTCATAGTGATCCACCTGTTTACAGCCTCCCAAGAGCTGGGATTACAGGTGTGTGCCACCATATCCAGCCTCAATTGCCATCTCAGTGTGCCCTGGGGGTGGCGCCAGCATGGCAGCAATTTTCTACATTAGCGAGCTATACCACAGTTGGACTACAAGACCTCATATCCCCAACTTAATGGGGAAGAGACTTAAATGACTCATGGTTTCAGGAGGTTTAGTTTGTGGTCAGTAGGCTCCAGGACAGAAATATTGCAGAAGGGTATTTAATTCATGGTGGCTAAAAAGCAGAGCAGGAGAATAATATCAGAGGGGAAAGGGAGAGACACCACACACAACACTCAAGGCGATGCCTCCCCGATCCACTTAGACACAGCCCACAAGTGTGCTTTACTAATCTGCTAGGCATTTCTTAATCCAATCAAATCGACATGTCACCATTAACAGTCACAGCAAAGAACCCGAAAGGGAACTGGCCATATGCCAAAGGGGTAATAATGTGGAAGGGCCTTACTTTATAAAAACACACTCTGCTGTCTGAGATCAGCATTAATCCTTTCCAAGGCTGGTCCTCCCATGATTTAATTATCTTCTACTAAGCCCCACCATTTAGAGGTTCCACTTCTTCAAAACCACCATACTGGGGCCAAGTTTCTAGTACATAAACCTCTTGGAGACACATTCAAACCACATACAAACCAAAGGAAAGACAAGTGCCTGAGGCTCCTGGGAGAAGACCCACCCCATCCCAGGAATCCTACCTGCCAAGAGGGCCTTGTATTCTTAGGGCCTCAAACTACCCCAGAAAGTTTATCCCGCTATGTACAGCCCTTAGCTCACAGTGCACAGGGGGCCCTAGACAGCAAGTGAGATGACCCTAGATTGAAACTTTGAACACTAATAACATTAACTTTTAACATTAATATTTTTAGCAAGATTTTTCATGAATCACTTGCATAGTGCTCAAACCCAGATTACCCAGGCAACAAAGGAATGCCGTATAGTGGCAGGTGCAGTGCAGTTGTAACTCCACCTCCTCACCCACCACACAGTCAAATCCAAACCTGGGCACCCCAGACGTTACATGTGCTTTGCAACTTGGAGAGTAAAATGCAGTGTTATAATAACATTATATATGTAATATATAATATATAATAATATATTTATTGTTATTAAGCAGCCATATGTCTTCTTATTTAATTATTAAACTTGGGATTATTGTGTTATTTTATTAAATAAACTACTAATTTAGCAGCTGTGGCATAGGAAGTACAAAAATTATCAGGTTTTTACTCATGATATTGTTATAATTATACATATGAAGTGTGATCAAAACATACAGTGAGTGATTATCTTTTAAAATCTTTATTACAGTGAAAGACACATAGCTATATTTTCAGAATATACTCTATCTCTTTAAACACACTTATCTCATCAGTCTTGTCACTTTCTGAAGCAATTCTGGAAATCTTCTTTCATGAGTGTTTTTAGCAGGTGCAACTTTTTTTTTTAGTTTATTATTTTATTTATTTATTTTTTTATTTTTCAACAAATAATACACTGCATATATTCTTCTTAGTGGTTAATTGCTGTACAAGATGCGGACTTGTGATCCTATTTACAAACTCCATTAGAACAAATCATTCTATTCATTAACAGAATGTAACTATATATCTATCCCAACCACTTTGAATACACAGATACAAAATGGACATTCATCTGTATACCCCATTTTTTCTAAGTTCCATTATTGAATATTATAGGTGTGTAAACTCAGCAAAATATTCTAAAAGAGTCCAGTAGCCCATAATAGCATTGGGTCTTCTGTTTAACTGGCAATGTCAGAAATTATTGACCTGAGTCCCCCACAGCTCAACTTAACAGCATGGCTTTATTTCTTATAATTTCGTCTTCATACTTTTCTGCTGGATGGTTAAGACCAAGGTAAAGCAGGACCTATGCAGCAAGAGTTGTAGCTATTTGGTCTGAGAAGGTCAGTGAAATGCCCTCAGGATTTGTCCTGAGATCCTGTACCTCAGATTGTAGAACCTTTATCAGTGCAGCCATGTGGATGAGTCACGGCCAATGCTTGGCCTATGTGCTCTCTGTGAAAGCCTGAGAGAGTATCTTCTCCCCATGTGACTCTCCTTAGGCCCACTCTATGTCATCGATCACTTTCCTCTTTGGCCCCATAATCTTGATCAGAAAATTTGGGACACTACCGAGGTACATGACGTTACAGTACAAGTTCTCATATGTCCTGAGTCTTAATTGACCTTAGAAGGCTAGGGCCAAAATGTTGGCTTTCCTTGTATCCCTCCTTTTTCTCTAATTTTGGTCTGCGAACTTAGGTTGTTAACCATCCAGAAGAAAAGCTTATTGTTATTATCAAACAATTTGGGCTATCAATCTTAACCTCACTATCTCACTGCATTTCAAACATCTTAGGCATAATAAGGAACAGGTATTTTTCATCAAGTATTGATATGTTGAACTTTAAGTCCCTACAGAATATGATAAAAAAAACATTTAAAAATTAGACATTTTAAAAAATAGGATAAAGAATTCTATGCTTCTCATGTTTGCACATAAGTCCAAAAATCTCACCATACACAACCTTGAAGCAGGACAGTCCCATAATATTCCTTTTCCTGTCTCTTGCTTTCCTGCACCACCGCCTTCTTCTTGAACATCCATCTACCCGAGAGACATCTTAGCAGTAAATGGCATGTCATGACAAGCCGCCCATATTCAGAATACCACAATGACAGGCACTCCCATCATGAAACAACTGTTACAAATTACCATCTGCAGTGCAGTAACTTAGTTCCCAGGTATCAGTATATATAGTTAGTCAGGGTGAGAATCATTCCAATTAACTCCTAGATTAAAGAATCTTCTGAATATTCTCAGGATCATTGCCTTGCTCATCTTTTACATATAACTGCATGGCTTAACATTGCCATGTTTCCTAGCTCATCTCCTTTCCCTCTCTTGATTAGTTAGTCCTTGAGATCCTGCCTTCCCTTTCCTTGTATTATATCTTTCTATTTGTATTACTTCTTTAGAGTTCTTATACTAGGGAGACTATACGATATTTACACATGTGTGTCTGGTTTATTTCACTTATGAGTATATGTTCAAGTGGCATCCAATTTAATATAAAGGCTTGCAGTTTGTCATTCTTAATAGCTGAATAATACTCCATTGTGTAAAAATACCACATCTTTCTCAACCATTCCTCAGGTGATGGGCATCTTGGTTGTTTCCAAGATTTGGCTATCACAAATTTTGCTAGCAGGTGCAACTTTTAAAAAATGGTGACTGCTGCCACTGAGCACCAGCCAATGGAAAGACAGGCTGTTAAACCTTCCTCGTGTGTCTTCATCCACCTGATTGGCCACATCTGGCACTGCATCACTTCCGGTCTTCCCCAGTCAAAATAACCATGAAAGGTTAATGTTTTGAATGCCTCAGTTCAGTGAGGAAGCCAAGATAGCCCAGAGACATCAGGAAACTGGATTTTCAAGAGTTGCTTCAGAAAATGACAGCAAGTATTTTGAAGGGGACTAATGGCAGTGTATCTTTTACTATACTAATATCTTAAAAATGTAAACATTCACTGTAGTTTTCTAGCATATGTTGTACAACATTGATAATACTAGAAACATAAATGATTGCTTGTCTAAATTTTTCTCCACGTGGCTTTAGCATTATCCAACAAGAAAGTAGAATCCCCCAAAAGATATGTAGGTGAAGGAAGTTTTCAACCAAAAATGAACAGATGAGTTCTTGTGTTGCTGTTGTTAAGACAAATGGTAAGACACCATTTTTAATTTGTAAGGAAATCATGTCAGTTTTAAAAGGTTACAATTTGAAAAGACATCATATGCAGAAACATGCTGCCAAATCCAGAGCATATCAAGAAATGTTTTGTAAATATAAATCTGTGGAACTGAAAATGCTGTTCCTCTCAACAGAAATTTTTTATAAAAGTTACATCTCAAACAGACTATTATAAAGCTAGTTATGTGGTAGCAAATCTGACTACAAAAATACCAAAACCACTTACCACTTATAACAAATCACTGATCATTTATTAAGCAATGTATAGAAAGTGTGGCATACATAATTGGTTCTAAAAAAATGGAATTTTCTTAAATCAGTTTTTCTCTCAGATTATAACCAGGTGAACTGAAGAAATAGAAAAATCTATCAAAAGTGATTTGGAGAGTAAAAGCTGCTAATTTCAATTTCATGCTTTGACAATAGATGAAAAGTGTTGCTGCTGCAGACTCAACACAACTGGCCAGTCTTGCTAGAGGCACTGGTGACATCTGCAAGGGCAGTGAAGAAATAGCTTCTTTGATGCCATTAAAAGACACAACTAGCCAGGGATGGTGGCGTATTCCTGTCATCCCAGCACTCAGGAGGCTGAAACAGAGGATTGCTGTAGGTGCT
>NW_004524579.1:27360341-27362021 GCF_000260255.1 Octodon degus | reverse complement strand
GCTGATTATGGGAACATTTACTTTTTGAAGCAAGGTGAGTAAATCAGGGTAAAATGTTGAAATCAAGTTACTTATTGAATCAAAGGAAATTTTTTTTACCAGAACTTCAAGATGAAAACTGAGCCAGATGAAAACTGGCTCCTACATTTAGCATTTTCAGGAATTCGACAGCTCATTAAATGAGCTAAACATTCATCTTAAAGTTGAAAATCAACTTATCTGTGCTATGGTTTAAAGTGTAACAGTGCTCAAAATGAAATTTAAATTACAGCAAGCCCAAGTTATGGAAAATACTTTACTTTGCCATATGCACAGTTTGATTTGTTGGCTAAACAGTCATATGAAAGTAAACAAATTATACAGTCTTACTTTCTGTTTTTTGTTTATTGTTTTTGCTACTAGGAGTTGAACCCAGAGCCTTTGCACTGAGCTACACACTTACCCCTTTTGTTATTTTTATCATCATCATAATCATCGTCAACACCACTACCACCACCACCACCACCACCACCACCACCACCACCACCACCTTCATCATCATCATCATTTTCTTTTTGTATTTTAGGGAAGGGTCTACAGGGTGGTCAGGGTCTCACTACTAGATCAGACTCGTAGTGATCCACCTGTTTACAGCCTCCCAAGAGCTGGGATTATAGGAGTGTGCCACCATGTCCAGTCTCAATTGCTGTCTCAGGGCGCCCTTGGGGCGGGGCTATCACAGCAGACCCGAGGATCTAACCCCCTGGTCCCTGTTCCTGCTTGCAGGCACTTGAACCTGCTAAGCTATTTGGCAGGCCACATCAGCATTATTTTTGAAGCAAGGTCTCACTTTATAATTCACTGTAGTCTTGAACTCACTACATAGTCCAGGCTTGCCTCCAATTTATGGGGTCCTCCTGCCTCAGTCCCCCGAATGCTGGGGTTATGGGCATGAACCACCACCCATAGTTTTCCTTTTGTTACTTTGAGATAGGTTCTCGCTATATTCCTAAATTGCGCAGGCTGGACTCAAACTTTGACTCCTCCTGCCTTGGCCTCCCAGAGCGCTGGGACTGCAGGTGCATGCCACCACATCCAGCCTGCCTTTGGTCTTTACACAGGAATTTGAGAGTAGGTTTTCAAATTTCTGAAAAAAAAAAATCAATTTTTGGGTGTATTTGCAATTCCATTTTCAGTAAACACAAATACATTGTGGATTTGCAAATATATAAAGTTGCAATTATTCAATTCATAGAAAAATTTAAGTATGTCTCTTTGCAGGACTTTTATAAAACTTATCTTCCCAGAGAAAAATTCTCCTCACTTCACAATCATCCTTTATTTGTGTCATTATTTTTTAGCAACTTGTGAGTAACTACTTTCAAGCATAAAGCAATGAAGAGTAAAATTAGATCAAAAATTTCTGCAGAGTGCCTTGAAAGCTTCCTAAGAATTGCAACCACTTCCACTAAACCAGAAAGTGTAGCTCTATTGCTGCATTATGTTTATAAAAGCAGGGACAAATATTCCACTGCTTTTATGTTTATGTCACCTTTTTTTGAACTGTTGAAATGAAAAGAAAAGAATGATTTTTAATTCATTATGTATATTAGTTATATTTTACATGTGGCTCAGGCAAGCCAAAAGTTTGGACACTCACGTATGGGAACTCTTGTCAAACCTGAGGCTGGGGTATAAAAA
>NW_004524579.1:27338491-27359707 GCF_000260255.1 Octodon degus | reverse complement strand
GGATCCAATTTAGGCACCTTCTCTCATGATTCAGACATGGGGCACTCTCCACTTTTGTCATGGCTCCTTCTGGGAAGGGTGGGGAGTAGTTACTCTCCAATTCCTGAACATCTGATTTCCCCAAGGAGGGCTTATTTCTTGTATCTATCCTTGTATCTAACATGTCAACAATTTCACCAGTAAAATCTCATTTAGAGTCAGGCGGAGTGGTGTATACTTGTAACCCCAGCTACTCAGGAGGATAAGGCAGGAGGATTGCAATTTTGAGGGCAGCTTAAACTGAGAAAAATGCTGTGTCAAATTTTTTTTTAAAAAATTTTATTTATTTATGTGTGTGTGTGTGTGTGTCCAGCTCAGCCCACCAGGGGGCGGGGCTGGCTGGCATGTGGTGCTGGGAGACTGAACCGTGGTCCCTGTGCTTTGTTGAGCTTGCTCTGAGTAGGTGCCTTAGACCACTGAGTCATCTCACCAGCCCCTGTGTCAAATTTTTTAAAAAAGGGGTAGAAACAAAACACAGCAAGAGTTTGCTCCTGGGTTTGATCCCCAGTATCATCAAAACAAAGCCAAAACACAAAACAAAACAACAACAAAAAAACCTCATTTCATGTTCATGACATTAACTAGCCAATACATAATTGATTAAGACCTGCACAGCAAAGGGGTTTGTAGTAGCTACAAGGAGCGTGGTCTTTCCTCATATGGTAGTTGACCGTATAAGCTTCTGATAGCATAGTACCTGGCCTCCTCTGAATTAAAGCTAAGGCTACGAAATACATCAAAGCCTGTTACAGACTGTAAATCTCAGGTAGTAAGACATTGACATATACTCCTGTGAGTGCAGGATGGCTTCTCAGAAGTAGATGTGGAGTAGGCCCTAAGCAAAGGTTCTTTGCCTTGGCAGTGCTTTCGGGGCCCCCGGGAGTGCTTGAAGACCCCCTCCTCAGACAATTGAGTGGGAGCATCTGGGATAAGACACACGCATCCGTTTTTTCTTTTCTTTTCTATGGTGCTAGGGATTGAACACTAGATTGGACATATGGAATTTGGAAACAGACAGATTATGCTAATGTACAGTTATGTATTTAATACCCAGCCTCAGCCCAGCCTCTAGCTCTGATTTTCTCTCAGTCTCAGGATATAAAAGCAATCACAACTGAAATTAGTCGAATTCGGGCCTCACAGTAAATCATTGGTTAAATGATTCTATTTTGTCCTACTATCAGGTCATATGGAATGAAGGGCACACTTCACTGTTAATGTGGGCTGCGGCGGATTGAGAGTGAAAGTCTTCTTTCTCTAAGAGACCTCCTAGGCCCCTCGGCGCCCTAGTTCTTACATGAAGCACCCAGCATCTAGATGAGTGTTTTGGGCAAATCCAACGTCCTCGTGGAACCTCAGTTTTTCTTTTTTTCTTCTTCTATATTTTAGGGTCTACAGGGTGTTCAGGGTCTCATTACTAGATCAGACTCGTAGTGATTGGCCTGTTTACAGGCACGCACCACCAAGCCCAGTCTCAATCGCAGTCTCAGCGCGCCCAGGGGGCGGGGCCAGCATCAGTTTTTCATAAGTAACAAGAGTTGGTTTTCCCTGTTGGGATTTTTAAAGGCCCAGGAATTATGGAAGATTTAAAAATGACAGACAGGGCAAAACTAAAACTAGCTGCTGAGAAAAGTGCCCAGAAGAGGGCGCAAGGCGACGAGGATAAGATACACTGTGGCTGTTGCCCTAAGAAAGGAATCCCGCAGCTACTCATGAGAGAACAAGCGACCAGGAGGGGGCAGTTGCAGCAGGCCTCCCATGGGGATGTGTGGACTGTGGCGCACAGGCTGTGCATTCTGTTTTTCCTCTGATCTATGCCCCCTCAGTTTTCCCTCTTCTCTTTCCACCCAATCCCTAATAGGTCCATGGTTCCATTCTGAGGGAGGGGAGACCATATTTTACACCGTGGCTTGGACCCTGCAAATAGCCTGCATTAACAGAATATTTAGATTCTAGGAAAATGTAAACTGCACCCTATCCCTTCCCTCTTCCCCTAAGAATAAAACTAACTTGGAAGCTTAGTGGGAGGCAAAGCCACTCATTCCAGTTGGGATTAAGGGCAAGCTTTACGTGCGATTTTCTCCTCCCCCAGCTCCAAAGAGATCACATGACAGAGTGTCGCTAAGAGTTAAGGGGCTGATGTCAGATTTTCCCAGGGGGCAGATCTAGAGGAGGGGCTTCCCTTCCCTTGAGGCTATCAATTGTTTGTGATGACAGCTCCCAACTTTCTTTGGCGTCATAAGCCAGGTGTGCCACTCAGACACAACTCCTGATGGGGACAGCCTGACACTGCACCTGGTGGCAGAATCTATAGCATCCTCGATGGTGATGGTCCAGCCTCCGCCTGAACTCCTCCCTGGACGGCGAGCTCTCACCTCCGCGTGGGGCCCAATCCTTTGGAGGGTAGCTTTTCCTATTCAAATGTTGTACTTGTTCCTAGGGTTGCCCAGCATCTGTGGAGTAAAACTTCTTCCTTAGGGTTTGAGCCTGGCCTCTATTCAGTATAACCAGCCCAAGCCCTTTCACCTGACAGAGTCTCAGTGTTAAAGACAGTTGTGATGCCCTGTTTCCCTTGTTGGGGACCCAACTCTCACTATTTCTCAGTCCCTCTTGTAGTTCATGTTCACCAAAAGTCTCCTGTGCTCCTAGGCAGGTCTTTGGAGGAGGTGACTGGCTTATAGGGACTCACAGCTGGCTTGCTATTAGGAGGAAGGCTCTCACCGAAATTGCAGGTCTCTGGGGGCGTGGCCTAGAGGGTGCATCTGGCTTCCTGGCTCCTCCCTCACCCTCTGCTTCCTGGTCGCCCAGAGGTGAGCGGATTTTGCTTTGCTGTGCCCCTCTGCCACATGCTGTGCCCCTCTGCAACATGCTATGCCTCCTTGCTTTGGAATCAGTGACTACGGGCTGAATATGTGAGCCAAAACTTTGTCTTAGTTACAGGCCTTGGGTATTTTGTCCTACTGATGAGAAAAGTGACCAGGACAGTCCAGGAGTAGTCTTGTCTTTTCTTAAACCAGACAACCCCAATGATTTCCCATGGTACCCACATGTTGGGGCTCCCACACCTGTCCTACTGCAGTGGCAAGCAGAACACTAAAACAACACCCAAGATTTGGAGCAGATTTATTTATGTCGATTGACACTGAGCAGGATCATTCCCAGAATATCAGGCCCCCATCTCTGGTGGTTTAGGGCTTATATGAGATAAGTAAGCAGGAAGTACCAAGGCAGAATGGCTTGGCAATTGGCAACTGGTTTGCAGGTGCATCATAGTGACCAGCTACA
The DNA here is from genome assembly GCF_000260255.1 of Octodon degus. Classification (NCBI taxonomy): domain Eukaryota; kingdom Metazoa; phylum Chordata; class Mammalia; order Rodentia; family Octodontidae; genus Octodon; species Octodon degus. Next base: position 27,356,383 of record NW_004524579.1, on the reverse strand, counting down.
CATCACAGTGACCAGCAGTTTGTAAGAGACAGGAGCAACTGGAACTGGAACTGTTACCCAGGCAACTAAGAGACTGAACTATACTGGAGGGGGGGGCAGTGCATTGTAGTACTGTAGTTCTGTTGTAGTACTACTTCCACTCATGGAGGAGTACTTATGCAGAAGCCAGGTTAGACATCGGGTTGAGGTGTCCCCCATAGAAATACTAACAGAAATCACTGCTTGCATCCTCATGGGTTGAGTGCAAACTTAGAGAATGGGAAAAGAAGTCTGTGTGGCTCTGGAAGGGATTGAAGAACAAATGGGCAAGCTGAAAGTGTTCCACTATAGGGACTCACAGCTGGCTTGCTATTAGGAGGAATTTATAAATAAATTGCTAATGTATTTTTTTGTTTTGTTTTGTTTTTCTTCAGTACTGGGGATTGAACTTGGGACCTTGAGCTTGCCAGGCAGGCACTTAAGCTTCTGAGCTATCTTCATGGACCTGCTAATGTCATTTTAAATCTTGGTTTCCTAATAAGTTCCTAATCTGGGGGTTGTGGATGTAGTAACTGTGTTCTACTCTGGAGGCTTCAGAATTTCTTGTTCTTGGAGCCCCAAAATGAATCTTGAAAAAACATGTATGTTTTCACATATTAAAAGTTAACAACTGTTAGTTTCAATAGTTGGAAAAGATGTGATTTCCCTTAAAATAGTCCCTTAAAATCAAATTGTTGTATCATGATTTAAATAAACCCAAGGGGGGAGGGAATGAACCCAAGGGACCCTAATTGCCATAGCAATTTCATACTTCCACTGCCAATTAAAAACAATAAATAAGTTAACCTTTTAAATATTCACTTTTTCTCCTACAGTGCGAAATTCTATTCCACTTTCCTCTTTATTTTCATCTTATAGTTTTGTATTAGACACTCACTAAATAGACATCTGTAATACTAATCTATAACAAAAATGTGGATATGAATTGACATATCTTAAATTTTCCAGTTGTCTAAGTATTGAAATTATTCTGAATTGAATTATCATAACAAATGTTATTATTTGTTATGTAACTTCAAAAATCTATTTGTATTTTGGTCAGATACATAAGTGCTGAGAAATCTTATTTACATAGATAAATAGATGGGAAGATAAATTGTGTTAGAACAGTAGCCTTTACTTCTTTCAATTCCTTCTGAGTTACCAAAAATCACACAGTGATCCATCAAAGATTATTTTTAATGCCTTGTCAGCTGACCACTGGATTAGGTCTTTTTTCCATTTTGCTGATGGCACAGAACTGGCCCCCACTTGGCCTGCAGAAGAATGTGAGGCTCCTCCTTCAGATACTAGCTTTCTCAGCATTCAGTTGCTAACTGGTCTTTTCTTTGGTGTCCTGAAAGTTTGGCTTCCTGGGCAAAGCCTTACCCTCCTGCTCACAAAACTGGCAGCCTGCCTGCCCTCTGCAGTGAGGGAAGGGAAGGTGGGAACAGGCCCCTGAAAATAAGCCTCTCATGCCTACAGGCCTGCTCTTTTAGCCAATTCACTTAGGAAGGAATACACATGGAGACTCAGGGTCTGGAAGTCCATGGGGCACAGCAAAGCTCAGCTTGAGCTTGGCTACTTTAGCAGGCAGGAGCATGCCAGGCCAACTTGTGGAGAAGAGGACAGAAATGGCTGACATAATGTTCTTACAGCTGACTGGGTTAGTTCTTTATTGCCATGTAACACATTCCCCTCAAACTTAATGGTGTAAAACAACATACATTTAGTATCTCATGGTTTCTGTGGGTCACAGAGTCTATTGTCTTACAGTGTCTTTAATTTAGGCACAGCTCCCAGGATCCTCTGCTTCAAGGTATAAAAGTGCACTTGCTTAGCCCTGCGTTCAACTGCCAGTAACACACATACACACACACACACACACACACACACACACACACTCAGTGTCAGCTGGGTTTTTGGGCTCATTCAGAAGCAATCCACATCCAAGCTCACTCACATAGTTGTTAGGAAGATCCAGGTCATGAGGGGCATTGCACTGATGCTACCCTCAGATCTTGCCATATGCTCCTGTCCACATGGACTCCTCAGGACGAGTGTACAACAAGAACCAGAGTACCAATAAGACAAGCGTTACAGTCACTTATTATTTACCAATGTAAGTGACATCCCACTACTTTGCTCTATTTTATTGCTAGAAACAAATCATTCAGTCTGACCCACGTACAAAGGGAAGAGATTATATGGGGGGTAGAAACGAAGATGTAAAGATCATTAGCAGTCAATTCCCAAGCAGCATACCACAGTGATTTAATGACTGCCTGTTAGAGAATACAATTTTAATGATTACTCTATATAATTTCAATCATAGCTACATTTCTTGATTAAAGTCCATAAGGTTCATCCCAACACTCAGAATCTACAGAAGAGATAGAATGAATCACAATCTGACTTAGGGCTCACACAACATGGACCCCTAAAAAGGACCTCCGGAAGTTCCGTGACAATGGCAGCTGCCTCACATGGCAGCAAGATCCCTGATCGCTGTGCTATGCAACTAGCACCTGTATCTTGATACATGTCACAAAATGCACATTATTTCTTTCAGTTTATGCTATGCTACAGAATTGAATCCAGTCTCCAGCATCATGCTAGGCAAGCACATCATAACTGGGGTACAGCCCCATCCCAGGCTGAGAATTCCTGCGTTGCACATTGACCTAGATGACTTTCATCTAAAAACTATGATTTTGGGTCAGTGAGTCTATGCCCAAGTTTCTGCATAGGGACAAATCTACTTTCCTGCTATCTTTCCCTGCTGGCAAAAGTCCTTCTTTACTCTTAGGGAGCTTATATTCCACTTTGGTGGCTCTTCATCCAGGTCAAGGATTCATTTCTTTGACTTGGGAGAGGACAGTGATGGAATCACAGGTAGCCTTGGGTCTTGTTCTGGCCAGTGAGATGTGAATGAATGCCTCTGAGAAGAAGCTTTCGGAACTACAGTTCATTATGCCACCTTTCTCTTTGCCATAATACTGACAGTCTTCCAGATGGATGCCCACAGGAAAGATGGTGTGGAACAGAGCTGCATCCAACTTACGGCATATATAGTAATAAGCAACAAACACTGTTTATGTTTAAGGCAGTGAGATTTTGGGATAAGTTGCTGCATGGAAACTAGCAATCCTGAATGACACAGATCCCAACTTAAAGGTGCCTGAGAGGCTAGTCTTTTCATCTGCAGGGTGCAGAGGCATGCACAGAGGTGTGAGCAGACAGGGGAGCTGTTGGGCTGAGAATGAGCAGTGCCAGTACTCAGTAGAGAAGCAAGCTGGGAGGGAAAAGCACAGCTCAGAGCTCTGTAGCAGAGACTTCAACATGTGCTCCTCTCCACGCCTATCTCTGCTGCCTGCTCCTCAGCCAGGACAGAGATGGGGGTGCTAGTTAATGCTTTGTGTAGTTTTCCGTGTGTGTGTATGTTCAAATAGGGAAGGAAAGGGAGAAGATATGAGTGTTTTGGAGAGAGAGAGAGAATAGAAGAAAATAATTTTAACTGTCACGGGTACTGATTTATAGTTTACAAAGCACTTTCATGTAATTGCCAGTTGATAACAGGGCTTCTTAGGTGAACTCCTTCCCTCCTCTTTCTTTCTTTGCTTATACTAATTTTCCTGCCAAGCAATCCCTTCTGCCCCTCTCTCCTACCAAATCATGAGCAGTATTTCCTTAAGACCTGACTCAAACTTAGCTTAACTCACTTATTTATTCAGATCTGTATTCTGTAAGTCATTGTTCTAAGACTGGTACAAATGCAGAGTAGGTGTGGTTCCTGAGACCTTTTGATCTGAGGGTGAGAAGAGAAAAGGATATCTATCTATCTATCTATCTATCATCTATCTATCTATCTATCTATCTATCTATCTATCTATCTATGGACAGTAATAGGGAGCACTTTAAGAGATGCAAATGAATGCTTTGTAAGTTTAAAGTTTTCCTTATTTGCACATTATGTAAAACTCTCACCTATAAGGAGAGAAACCAAGTCATTCCCATCAGATATGTTCTTACTTTGGCTGAGCATGAACATAGAATGTTTCTATACCCCGGCCACCCTACACCAACTGGGGTGTTTGTTAAACATTCAGACTCACTGACAAACTGGCCAACAAAGTTAGCATCCCCTGAAGTTCCCTTAATCCTGATACACATCATGAAGTTCAATAATCATTAGCTAGTATAAGCAAGTGCTTAGAGTCTAGAGACTAACCGAATAGTAGTCATAGAATTTTTTCCTTTTTGCTTGTCTGTGAAATGTTCTGAATCTCCTTTCTAAGGATGCTCTCAGACTCCATCAAGATTACAGGAGCAAAATGCTTGGCATGTTCCTGAAAGAAAGTTTGAAAATGTCATTATTGTTATTCAAAGGAGGGAAAGATCATATCTAATTGAGGGATTAGGAATTCACAAAGCTCTAGCCAAGGCTAAGTATTCCCATCAAGAATAGGATACAGTTCCATCAACATGAATTCTGCTTTTAATTTGTGCCAGGTGTGCTGGGAGCCGGCCAGAAAGGGGAGGGGACAGCACGAATGGGTTGGGGCTGGTCCTTAATTAGTAGGGTTACTAGCAAGGTGGATCTGGCGGGTGGAAAGGTGGGGCTACAGCAAGGTTAGACTTCAGTTTGACAGTGTCATGCTGAGGGATAACAGGGGGCATGGAGAGATGATAAATTCTAGGATATGGGACGCATTTTTATTCGGGAACCAGAAAGAGGAAGTAGGGTTAGAAAAGGAAGTTGAGAAAATATGAATGGAGAGGCTGCGAAAACGAGGGAAAAAAGAGGAGCTTTAAAAATTTGGAGACCCAGGTCCTGTCCTTCACCAACGAATCAGAATTACTGGAGATGAGGCTCCTTAGGCAGGCTCGACGCTAAGGACGGCACAGTTGAGTCTTATATTCCATTGGCACGGTCTCTCACCCACCCCTCCCCGCCCCATTGGCAAGGTCTTAAATGGGATGCAGCTGAGACTGGCTTCTGGGGCGGAGGCTCTCCCACTGAACTATAGTCTCAGCTCTAGTTTAGAGTTCGGACAAGCTCCCTGTTCCCCCGAATCCTTACCCATCCTCAGCAGGACACAGCCCGGATGGAAGGAAGACCGACGCGGTGCGGCAGGTGCTCTGGGCGGCGCACACCTGTGCCAGTTTGTGCCCAGCGTCCAGCAGAGGGCGCCGCACCTCGCCGGCCCCGCCCCCGGCCGCAGGACCCTGTGGTTGCCGGAGTGCAGAGGGCTCAAAGGCGGCGTTGGTGGCGACGGCGACGGCGACGGCGACGCGCCGCTCCGCTCAGCTCCGCTCTGCTCTGCTCTGCTCTTCCCTCGCTAGCTCGCCCTCGCGGGAGCGCTCGCACCTCCTCCCCATACCTGAGCGGGGAGCGGCGGAGCGCGGCCTCGCCCCCGCCCACCCGCAACTCCTGCTCGGCCGCAGCTGCGCCGCCGCGGGAGTAAAGGTCGAGCCGGCCGCTGTGCCTCCAGGAAGCCGGCTGGGCAGGTCGGGGCGGAGGAGCCGGCGCAGGGGAGAAACTCCGGACCGGTCCAGGAAGATGGCGCCAGGAGGGCCGGCCGCGGACTGAGCCGCGGAACAGCGGGCGGCGTGGACCGGCGTCCCGGGTGGGCAAGCAGGCAGGCGCGGGAGCCCGCGAGCGCGGAGCGGGCCGGGCCATGTCGGTGGGCGAGCTCTACAGCCAGGTGAGTGCGGGCCACGGACGAGGCCGCCGCGCAGGTGAGGCGCCGGGGCGGGCGCCCCTCGCCGGCCTCCCCTCGCCCCAGTCCTCGGCGCCCCTAACTTCTACGGCGGAAAAGTTTGGCGGCCGCGGGAGTCCTGTGCTCCGACCGGCCGCCACGCTCAGCACCGCGGCTGTCGCCACTCCACGCCGCCCCCCCGGGTTTTCCGCACCCAGCCTTCGCCGCAGCTGGGTTCCCGGACTCGGGGGGCGTCTCCGCCAACTGGGAGCGGGGCCCGGGGTCAGACCCCAGTGTGGCACCCGGCGGGTCCCCGCCGTGCTCACTCGGGGACCCTGCCCAGGTGCCCGCGGCGCCGCGACCCGGCGGCGGACTCTGAACTTGGCCGGGCGCGCGGCTGGAGCAAGGAGCGTGGGCTGAGAGCCGAGAGGTGCTCCAGGGTCTCTGGGGAAGCACATTCTTAATTTGCTGGCGATGGGCAATTTGAGCCCCCCTCCCCGCCCCTTGGGAGGGTACTGAGCGGGCTTCAGTGATTGCAAGAAGGGGTAGGACAGCCTCGAGCCAGACGGGGGTGGGTGGGTTTTCAGGATGTCCTCAAGGTCAGCGTGGGCGCTCCGGCTCCGAGCTGGGAACAGGTGCGGCCGCGCGGGGACGCCTGGGTTCCGCGGTAGGCGCTGAGGTTAGTTCGGGAGCAGCCGCCGCTCCCCCGAGCGATGAAAGGTCCTTGAGCCCCTGCCCCGTGCCTGATTTAAGTTTCGGATATCCCGATGCCTGCTCTTGCTGTTCGTCTTTTCTGGTGGCGCGGCCACATTGGACAGTGCCCTGCGCGCTCGCCGGCGGGCAGAAGGCTCAGTGCACGCAGCGTGTGCGCGTCGTGTGGGAGAGCCAGCGATTCTGGAGACGCCGGCGCGGGCAGACAGGTCTGGGCGGGGTGGGAAGAGCTACTTCCGCGTCCTCACCTGGCGGTTGCTCGCTGCTGTCCAGCGCTTGGGGGAGCTCTTCTGCTTGTCGGGCTGCCCACCCTTAGTTTCAGGAATTTAGAAAATTTCCCCTTTCTCTCGAAGAGGGAGTGGACCAGCAAGGGTTGGCGTTCGTAAGCGGTCCAGGAGACCGTCATCTGGTTGGGGGCAGCGCCTCACCTGCTTCGGAGACCAACTTTGGACCCACCAGTCCCCCCCTCCCCATCCCTGTAGCTGTCACCGAAGGGCAAGACTGCGAGAGAAGTGGCGAAGGTGCTGTCCAGGGCGGGAGCTCAGGCAAAGCTGACTTTGGGAAAGCGCTCTTCCACTGTGGAGGTGTGGGGAGAAGTCCTCAGAACTACCACTTGCAGTTCTTTCCCAACTCGGATTATCAGTAACTGGGTATGGGAACCGGAAACCAGTGAAGGAAGGGGAGAAAACCTGAACCCGAGAGTTGAGAGTGGAGATGTGTGCCGTCGAAGTGCACGGAGGTGCAACCTGCGTTCCTAAGGAAAACGAGGGACTTAATTAAACATAACCAGCGCCGTGTATTGTAGCATGCAAAGAACACAATATTTAGTTACCATATACTGTATGAAGCTAATGGACTATTGAATGCATCGTATTTTTTGGAGCCCTAGGTTTTTGAAAAACAAAGCACACTGGACTGCTTATTAAAGATAGATCACTTTGAAGGGGAAACACTGAATTTAGTTAGAAACAAATGTATTGCATATTAACTATTAGGAAAGATGAATTAGTGGGAGTCTGAGCTCTAGGGATTTCAGCATAGTTTTTCTTCAGTTGTGGAAACACGGATAAAACCGGTGTTACCAAGAAAAGATCCTGGAAGGCTGCCGAACACATTGAAAAGTAACTTCTTCGGCTTGGCATAATGAAACCAACTGGTGGACTGTATCTTGCCCTGTTAAGGGGTTTCTAGTTCTTAATCATCTTTCAGTCTTTGAGTGGAAAGTTGAGATTTTTTTTTTCTTCTTTTAAGCAATACGCTTGTGTTTTGAGCAGGTGTTATTCTTTCTGGCAGAGTTAAGCATGCTTAGACCTTATATGAGAAGTGCTACTGTTGTTTCCTAACCATTATAACCCCACTTGCCAGGCTGGATTATCCTAGGCATATGATTCATAAATTATACAGAGAAATTGTGCCTACTACTCAGATTTGCTTTGTTTCTTAGAGATGATTTGTCCATTTTCATGTATTACTGAAATAACCAATGTTCCCTTTTCAGTTTCACCTGCTAGTGAGGTGTTCTGAAGTGATAAACACTGGGTCCAGGCATGTGCATTAATGTATTATGCACAATAGAAATTGCACATTATAAGTGCTCAGGGAATGGAAATTTCAAAGTTTTTGTTGTTCATACTTTTGGCTTTAGAGATGTATTTGGACAATATGATTGGAATATGAACATTTAAATCTACAGTATATATTAGCCTTGAGTATTAAATTATTTCCAGGCAAGAGATTGCTATATTAGTGTCTTTTTAGTTATCCAAGAAAAGGTATTTTCTCTCTCTCCAATTTACTGTTTTCTTGATCTTCTCTGTCATTTCAATTGTAGGCTTGAATATTATGTGACTTTTGAGGGGCACATTGATTTTTGTGAGTGGCGAAAGGCACTTCCCATTAATAAAGAGACTCCTGTTTTCAGAAGACCTAGAACCTCACCTTAGAGAAATTACTTGCTTTGTAGTGAGGACAGAGAAAGGGGATCAGAGTCCTTCCAGACAATCTCAGGGTGAGGTCAAGGTGGGTTGGCCTCATTTATTCTCACAGAAAGGTGGAGCCAAGATATGTGGCAAGTGTTAGTGCTGGGCTTCCAGCCCTCCAGAAAACCATGTGGGCTTGATTTGTACAGGGCCCAGAAAGAAGCCAAAGCACACGCTAGCTTGGACATAATGTGGCTCCAGGGTTTGCAGAGAAAAATAGCCTAATTTTTAAAATAAAAACATATATATATATATTATATATCCTCCCTCAGTTTGGAAATTATTCTGGATGAAAAATTTAAATACTATTTCAAATACTGACATTTTCAGTATGCTACTTTGACTCTAACCAGTAGTAACTGGGAAGTCATCAGACTGAAACCAGTGTCTTCATTATTTTTTTATTTTATCATTATTATTTTGTATTTTAGGGAAGGGTCTACAGGGTGGTTAGGGTCTCACTGCTAGATTGGACTCATAGTGATATGCCTGTTTACAGCCTCCCAAGAGCTAGGATTATAGGCGCGTGCCACTATGCCCAGTCTCAATTGCAGTCTCAGCTGCGCTGAGGGGCAGGGTTGGCACCGCAGGCCCAGGGATGGAACTCCCACCCCATGTGCCTGCTTTCAGGCGCTTTAATCTGCTGATCTATTTGACTGGCCCTTGAAACCAGTGTCTTTGTATAATCGTTTTTCCTGCTTGGCTTTTAACTGATGGGTAGTGTCTGATGTCCAAGCAGTGTCCTTTGGTGTGTGTGTATATGTGCATGTGTATGTGCATGCACACGCATGTTGAGGATCAAACCCCAGGCAGGCCTTACATGTATATATTAGATAAGCACTCTTTTCTGAGCTCCCCACAGCAGAGTTTTGAGTGTTGCGAGGAGGTTACTTTGCTGGTGGGCCCATCCTGTATATGGCAGGTTTGAACACAGAGGCCTGTATCAAGGGTGTTGATTTGGGCAACATCCTTTGAAAAACAGAAGCCCTGTAAAATTAGGTGTCCTCTAATTTTCCCTCACTCAAGACTCAATAAGTAGGTTTCCCCCAAGTTTCTGAGGCAGCTAGAAACTTTCTTTTTCTGCCCTTATCTTTGGAGGGACTGATGAGTCTGTCTTTGACTGAAGCAGTAGATATGTGGCAAGTGTTAGTGATGCTCCTGAGTGATGCTCTTTGTTTGGAAAAGTGGCATGGTAGTAACCCTTTGGAGGATGCAACCGATCTGAGAGATACAAACTCTTACAACTGTATATTGTTAAAAGGAAACACCTGCCCTGTGACCCCCACAGGGCTAAAGTCTTGAGGACTTGACAAGCCATGGCAGTGGATGTTGTTACTGTTTCTTGTCTCCCCTTTACTCCCTTCTCTCATACTGCCTTGGCCATTTCTGTCAGTAGCCAGCTTCTTTGTAAATATGTCAGTACTTCCCACCTTTGTCTGTGCAGAGTTTGGGAGTTTACATCCTCTGTAAAGGGAGAAATCCATAAATAATTGGAATATTAAAACAACTCCTCATCATCCCTGCCTCCCTACCTCCCTGCCTCCTTCCCTCCTTCCCTCCTTCCCTCCTTCCCTCCTTCCCTCCTTCCCCAGCTTTGGGAATGGGACAACTCTAAAGCATGATCTGTAGCTTCCACAGTTCTTCTGCAAGGCTGAGCTAGAGTTATTCTGCTTGGGGCATTCTTTAGCATTGTACTCTTGCTTGGCTTCCTTTCCTTGTCTCACTTCCCAACTGCTCTACTAGCCTTTCCTAGGAACACTACCTAACAAATCTTTTGGGCAGGAATCTTCATCCCAGAATCTGACTCTTGAACCCAAATTAACCCATAACTCATAGTGGCTTAGTGGAGCGTGTGTCAAGCAACTCAAGGGCTTTGGCCTCTGTAGAGTCCCAAGAGAGCCTAGAGCAGTGCCCTACCCATGCCCCCTCTTCCTGGTTTCACTGACATGTGTATGCCTAGCTCTGATACCCTTTCCTTTCTGTTCTCTTTTCTTAAGTGGCCTGTAAGCCTACTGAGGCCTTGCTGGTAATCCTCAGAATCCCTACATTTTCATGAAGTCATTTCTCAGCATGGCATACCTGATTGCCTATACCCGGGGTGGTCATAGGTTAGGCTATTGTCCTACCTTCCCTTGGTAGTTTATGTGATGTCTTCCTCCCACTTAGAAGACTATATGGAGAAGAGGCCATTATCAAACATTTTTGGGGAGCCTCTAGTATGTTTAGTGATAAAACCTGGATATACAGTTAACTAACGATGTAGAATGATTCATGTGTCAGGAGTGCAGATGCTGGGAGTCATAGACATTTTATGGAAGTATTGGTCTTGTGGGTTGTAATGGGGAAAGAGCTTCCTTTAGGGCCGTGGGGCATGATTGAACCTTAAAAAAGGAATAGAAATAAGAGAAAGAATAAGGTTTGAATACATGAGGTGGGAAAGAATATACTGTCAGAAGGGTTTGATAGGGAGTCAATCTAAACATAGGGGCAGGAATGATCTAAGTGTATTTGTGGATAGTAATCATAGCACTATTTTTAAAACTCTTTATTTAGAAGTAATTTCAGACGTACAGAAATGTAAAAAATAGCCCAGTTCCTGTGCATATTTTCCCGATTCCCGTAACATTAACACTTCTTATGACCAAAGTACAGTTATCAAAATGAGAAAGTCAATGTTAATATACTGTTAACTAGTCTATAGACTTTACTGGGATGTCTTGTGTTTTTTCCATTAGTATCTTTTCTAGACCAGAATCGCATTTAGGATCATAGCACACTAATCTCTTCCTACTGGTGACAATTTCTTCTTTTTACCTGATCTTTCATGATTATTGCCCTTAAAGATTATTGGACATTTATTTTATAGACTGTCTCTCAATTTATGCTTGTCTGATGTTTTCTCATGCTTAGACCGAAGTTGTGAATTTTTGGTTAAGAACATACTAGGGCTGGGGCATGGTGGCTGCATGCTTTTAATTCCAGCTCCTCTGGAGCCTAAGGCAGGGGAATAATAAGTTCAAGGCCAGCATAGGTAACTTGAGCTATCTTGAAATAAAAAGGGCTAAGGGGCCGGGGAGTTAGCTCAGTGACATATGTGCCTATCTGGCAAGTGCAAAGTCTTGACTTCGATCCCCAGTACCCTTCAAAAAAGAAATAAATAAGGCCAAGGATTTAGCTCAGTTAGAATCTGAGTTAAATTGTCATTTTGGGAGAAGTGTGTGTGTGTGTGTGTGTGTGTGTATGTGTAGTATTGTAAATGATGTGCTTGTGCATTATTTCAGCAAGTATATGGTATTGGTGTGTCTTGTTACTGATAATGTACCTTTGATTCCTTGGCTAAGATGATAATCTGTCAGTTTCCTTTTATTGAAGAATGCAGTTTATTGTATAAGCTGAGATGTGGGTGTGAGGTGTGTTTGTTATACTTACTATATTTAGAAAGTAATGAGATTAGAACTCAATAACTACATTATTTGATTATGAGGAGTAAGAGGAGGGGACAGTCTAGGGCAAGGATAGTTCTTGATTCTAATAAGCTAAATTTGGGACAGTGGCTTGTAGAACTGAAAATAATTTAGTGCTATAAGAATGAGCTTAAGGGCCAGGGGATGGCCCAGTAGAATAAGCGCTTCCCTGGCAAGTGCAAGGGCCTGAGTTCAATCCCTGGTTCCACCACCAAAAAAAAAAAAAAAAAAAAAAAAAAAGAATGAGTTTTAGGGGTAATGTTGGGATCTGAAGCTCTTGCACACAAAAGATGCTTAGAATTTGCTTTTTTTTTTTTTTTTAAGGAAATGCAGTTGTCTTCTAGCATCATATTAGTAAGGGTAAGGGCATGGCCTTTGTGGTTATGATCCTGATGGGAACTCTTCTGCATGTTGTAAAGACTCTCTGCCGTGACACTTTGGAGCAGATACTTTGTATGTCTTGCTTTCATTATGTGAATGTTTGGGGATGCTACCTGAATCATGGGAAGGCTCCTGGAAGGCTATGTGCTCTGTCCTACGTACTGTGCCTTGCACACTGTGTGTTTGCACCTGTCCCTAGCCTGTTTTCTCTGCTAGTCACAGTACTGGGTGGCAGTCACTGTTACGGGGCCTGCGGTCTTTTCTCTCTGCCGATTTATAGGGCTGCATGGGCACTGATCACGGAGGCACTTGGTGAGTATGGCTATAAAGTGTTGGTACACTCATAACCACCCGAGCTGTAGGCAACCAAAGCCTGCAAGGAAAGGTTCCTGCCTCTCGCCCACTCACCCCAGGGGAAGGAGCAAGAGCAGGTTAAAGTTTTAAACTTAAGCTGTGCCTTCTGGTCTTTTATTATAGCTGTAAAGGAAAATTAAAAAGCATTTTTCATAATGTTCCTTTTCCCCCTTCTGAATAGGAATGATTATGGAAACAATTCATACAACGTAGGAAAGATAAAGTCTCTTTGTCCCAATCTCAGAAACAGCTATTATGTGGATTCTGTGGACCTGTGATGTCCAACAGGGTAACCACATACGGCTTGTGAGTGCTTGAAATGAGGCTGGAGCAAATGGGAGGGAAGTACAAAATCTACACAGCATTTCTAAGGCTTAGAAAAATGAGTGTAAAGTGTCTCATTCATACTTTTAAAATATCAGTTGTGTGTTGAATAATATTTTTATTAGGCTTTCCAAGGTAGTTATTAGAAAGGTTCATGTTCTACGCGTGGCTCACATCTGTAGGTTTTAATGGAGTGCTGGGACTAAACCCAGCCTTGTGCATACTGGGCCAGCACTGTGCCTCTGGGCTATGCCTTCAGCCCTGTGCTTTATTTCTGTTGGGCACAGCTGCTTTAAATTTATCTATAATATGTATTAAAAAAGTATACAGCATCAGTTGGGCATGATGGCACATGGCTATAATCCTAGCACTCTGGAAGGCTGAGCAGGAGGATCAATAGTTTGAGCTCAGCCTGAGCAACTTTGCAACTTAGGCTCTATCTCAAAAATAAGAATGGCCAGGGATGCAGCTCAGTGAGGAGATTCTGGGTTCAGTCCCCAGTGTGGGCTGCTGATAGTGGCGGGTCATGCCATACATTTTATTCAAAATCTTAATCTCTGACTGTTTTTCCTCCTCTGTAGCCTATAATGCAATTTTACTATTTTTAATGGCTATATAATTTGGCCACATATAAGGGTGCCATAAGGCTTTTTAACTGTTCTCATTTTGATGAACTGTTTAAATTGGTTCCAAATTTTTCATATAGTAAAGAATGCTACAGAAAACTCTTGTAATCTCTCTTTATTATTTCTTCAGGATGAATTCCTAAAGGTGGAGTTGCTGGCATGCACATTTGCAGTCTTCATTACAGCCAGGAACCTTCAGAAAAAAGCTGTCCCTCTGCTTTTCCATCCTTTCAAGTTCTGGTCATTGTTCCTCTTTTTTTTTTTTTTTTTTTTTTTTTTTTGCGGAACCGGGGATTGAACTCAGACCCTTGCACTTGCCAGGCAAGTGCTTATTCTACTGAGCCATCTCCCCGGCCCATTGTTCCTCTTTTTAAGCCTCATTTGTACTAAAATTTTCCTCTTTTGCTTGTATTTTCTGTTTATATTAACTGGCATTACTTGTAGCTTCCCCCCCGCCCTTTAACTTTGTATTTGTAGAGATGGGAAAGTGTAGAAAGAGAATATTTGGATTGAAATTGTTTTCTTAGGGATTGAACCCCACTTTTGATGCTAGACAAACACCACCACAGAACTGTATCTCCAGCCCCTTTACAATTTTTATATTGAGACACATTCTTTGTAAGTGACCAGGTTGCCTACTAGATTATCTTTGAACATGCTGTGGTTTTTCTGCCTCAGCTTTAAACAATCTGAAGTCTTTCTGCCTCAGTCTCCATTGTAATTGGGACGATCACATGCACCATGGCACCCAGCAACAATATTTTATATAAGGTACTTGGGGACATGTATTTTCCAGTGTGCTTTATCTGCATTCACGTCTTTTTTTTTTTTTTTCTCTCCCTGCATTCACATGTCTTTGAATTCCGAAGTCAAAAATCTCCTGGTTATGAAAGCTATTATTGAATAGAGACTTTGTGCCAGGTCATTTCTTTGTACCATTTATTAGCTCATTAAATGCCACAGTGATTAAAGTAGGCACGTTTGTCCTCTCCATTTACAAGTGAGAGACCTCTGACTTGCATTGTGCTCCCATGTCAACTGCTTTCTGCCCACTGCTGTGCTGCCTCTTATGAGATCTCTGTCCCTTTGATGGTGGGCCCGGAAGATCCTCTGTGCATAAAAGAGCCCCTGGAACCTAGTCCCTAGCATCAGAAGAACCCCCGCGAGATCAGAGGAGGAGAGAGGATGTACAGGAAGCACAGCAGGCCCGGCCCTGCAGCTTGTCCTGGGAATTGGCTGCTTTGTTCATCACCACCACACTTAGCCCTGTGGGCATCCTGGAGCTTAGAGCTGTGTCCCAAATGGAGGTGCAGCTTCTGCTCTTGGTCTTTCTTGGGGCAGGTAGCTCCAGAAAGATTCACATTTTTTAAAAGGGTACATTTAAACAGTGTACGTGAAATGAAAGAACAAAATTCTTAAGTTTCACTACTACAGGGTCTCAGTCCACTTCCCTACCTCCATTTCCTCCTGAAAACCCAAGTGTGAAAAGGATCCTCTATCCTACTGTGCTTGATGTTGCATGGCATCTTGCTTGCTTTCTTTCTTTCTGGGCTATGACCAGAGAACCAGACAAGGGGCTCCTAGAAGTCTTCTGCCATGTTCCCTCTTAGCCAGAGGTCTTCACATTTATGGATGTGCTCTAGGTGGACAGGCGTGTGGTGGGAACTGACTGAGTCGTCCTCACAAGGTTTTCTGTTATGGCCATTGCAGACCAGGCCTCTTCCCTTGGCACCAAGGAGAGAACCATGCCAGAACCCTTCCAAGACCCAACACATTCCTCTTACGTAGCATTGGGAGCTCATCAGGGGTTTTATCCAAGCTGCTCAGATCCTCCTGAAGACCTTCAGTTGTCTGGACCTGGACGTGGATGTGAACTGTTGATATCTTGTTCATTTACCTGTGAAAATGAGCCAAATTACCTGTATGAGTTCCAGATTAATGGCTCATAATGCTCCTATTAAAATGTATTCACAGGCTTATAAATTATTGCATTTATGGGTCCTCTTCATGACAGTCTTGAATGCCCGGGTTCAAGTGATTTGAGTAGCGGGGATTGCAGACACGCTGCACTGTGCCATGCTTACTGCACTCCTTTATATAACCTTAATAATAGCATGGACCCTGTAGCTTTTCTTACATTTGTTGGTGTTTGGGGAAGAATGAAGGAGCCTATCCTGAAGAGTTGATTTTTTTCCAGAGTTTTTGCCATTGTGAAACTCAAATGTACTGTGACATGAAATCCTAAGAGGAATACCATTCAGAGGCCTTCTATGTGAATTGGAAAGACCTCTAGCCAGGCATAGGGCACATGCCTATAATTCCAGTCCCTTGGGAGGCTAAGGCAGGAACAAGGCAACTTTGAATCCAACCTGGACCATGTAGTGAGAACCTATTGCAAAATAAAAATAATGAAAAGGATTAGGGTTGTAGCTCAGTGCTAAGGCCTTTGGATCAATCCCTAGCACCACAAAACAAAAACCTTGCATTGTCTTTAGCATTAAGAAATTCGGGTCCCTTGGTTTGTAGACCAGCCTGTATAATGTGGCCTGTAGATGGTAGCATGGAGAGAGTGAAAGGGGAAATTGTTTGAGCCTAGAGATTGTACTATGTTCAACTGTCTTGCTCCAGGCTGATTCAGCAACATTTCCTAACTGCCCAGCCCAGACCCCAGGACAGCCCATCAGCCATATGCTGTATTCGTAGAACACACCACCTCATTTCCCATGGTGCCCACCTTAGATGTCATTGTTCATGGTACTTTAGAGAACACTATGTGCAAAATATGGCCACTACGAGTTTCTGAAACAAAATGAACAGTATTGTTGAAGGATATGCACATAACACAACTATAAGGAACAAATCTGAAGAATGAGGGGAAAGGAAACTAGAATAAGTTGAGGTGAGGGTAGCAGGGAGACACGATTGGGGACAGTACTGTGAAGTCCACTAATTTGGATAGTGAGCTTACAGGTATTTATTACTGTGCACCATCACTTAAATGTCAAAAACAGTGGTTCTGCTGAAAAAAGGATGAGTCACTGAGCCAAATTAAAAGTTACAAATCTAAATAAAAACTTTGATCACAGGTAATGTTGGATTCTCCATTTCTTTTTCTTTTATACATGCATATGCCGAGAATACTTTTGCACAATTGCTGTCATTGAAAACAAAGGTTGAATCTTACACTCATGATCTTTACCATTCCCAGATTTTGCATACCACAAGCACCTGACAAACGTTGGAATTGATTTAAATCCTACCTGGACTCCTTTCCTTTTATTTCCAAGCCATGGATCTTCTTTACCAGTAACCGCCTTTAATGTGGTAGTATCTTCTCTAGTGATTTCTGGTAAGGATGTTGGTTTAGATAACCAATAGAAAGCCTGTTTGTTTCCTCTGGTGCTTGCCTAAATCTATGGGATGAAGATCCTCTGTCAGGAGGTAATTGTGTTTTCTTTCTTTCTTTCTTTCTTTCTTTCTTTCTTTCTTTCTTTCTTTTTGGTTATACTCACTCAAAGGCTTAGCAAAAGATATGAATGGCATCAACAGCAAAGCAGCTTTGGTGGAGGTGACAGCTCAGACTTGCTTTTGAGGATCCTACTATTATCTGTAACTTTGGCTATGTATGTATTTCTGCTCTTACCTGCCTATGTTAAAAGGCTATCTCCTTTTAGTCCTCCAGATAACTCGCAAGGCCTTATTAAAAATCTCAAGACTCCTGGATATTTGTAAAATGCAGAGGCGGGCAAATGGGACTCTCGGTCCCTCATCTGAGACTGAGCAAAGCAGATGATTTTCAGAAATGATAGCAGTGAATCAGGGAAGAAAAACTAGGGCCGTTTGGTTTGTCTTCCTTCCTTTAGGAAAGAAAATGGTCATAGAGTCATCAGATCTGAAGATTATCATCTTTATGTTCCTCATTCAGGCAACAAATACACAGCACCGTGTAACTGCCTGGGTGAATTGTTGAGACCAGTATGTGACATGGAGAGGGATAGACTCATCCATACACAGTAATCTTGATTGTGAGTTTTGTATGGTTCATCTATTGTGTAAATAAACATTAAGAGGTATTAGTACATCAAAATGAGATGAATTTTTTTACTTCACTCATCAGATTTGATCACATTCTTAATTTGCATTTACCCCCTAAGGAGGGCTAATGTTTATTTGCAAAATGAATGTCGCTTCAGCTAGAAACTAATGTTTCTTTGCTATCAAAGTGCACTCTCATGCACTCCCTCCCTCTCTTCTTCCCTCCCTCTCTTCTTCCCTCCCTCTCTTCTTCCCTCCCTCTCTTCTTCCCTCCCTCTCTTCTTCCCTCCCTCTCTTC
>NW_004524579.1:27323192-27338391 GCF_000260255.1 Octodon degus | reverse complement strand
CCTTGCTTCCTCCCTTCCTCCCTCCCCATCTCCCCTTTTTGAAATGGGGACTTTCTGTTCAGTTCAGGCTAGCCTTGAACTCCTTGTAGCCCAGGCTGGCCTCCTGCCTCAGCCTCCTGAGTACTAGGATTACAGATGTTCACCACTACACCCAACTGCTTGCTCTTTTTATTGTCACTTTGCAATGTATGTGACTGTGCAACAAACTTCCTACACCAAGCTGTTGACAGTGCCTTTTAAAATGTGATGGATTGTCATGATCAACAGGCCAGATCCTACACATCTGAATGCATGTTGTTTCTTTCAAGATTGCCGCTTTGGGGGGAGGCATGAGGATGCTATAGCTCACCAAATACCTCATCTGAAATGGACTTCAAGTCTGATAGTCCATTCTTTTGATCTCTATGGTGGCAATATCATTTTGCTTAGGAAGCTTTGTCTTGTGGAGGCTATCTCTTTCATGGTTTGTGTGTGTGTGTGTGTGTGTGTGTGTGTGTGTGTGTGTGTGTATGGTACTGGGGACTGAAGTTGGACCAGGTGCTTGTCAGGTGGGGTGCTTATGCCACTGAGCTATATCCCCAGCCCTATCTCTTTCAGAAATAGTCAAATGTTTAGGGGAAAAACAGGTCACCTGAGATGGAGCTTTATTGATTTACTGGTATTAAAAATAATGTGTGTTTTCTAGATATGAATGCTAGTGTTGTATGGTTGTTTACTGGCTGTTGTCCTCTGGAGTGAGCTGAGCTTTGAATGTTCTCAGTGATCAGTGAAAGTATAGTAGGCCCCTGAAGCTGTCAGGAAAATGCTTCTTTGGATGTAGCAGTTCTGGTCTGTTTGGTTAACAATTTAACATTCACAGAATTTTATTAAATTGATTTATAGTCCACTTAAATTATATGTATGTTAATAAAATTAATGCATGGACACATAATTATCTCAATGTTATGACAAGTATAATAGCATTAATTGATTTAAAAATCTATTGATCTAGCGATTTAAAAATCAAATTTGAACATCTATTCTGCCTAATTTTCTAAAATGCTATTTTGACAATGGGTGGAAGGATGGATTTTTATATTTTTTTCTTGCCGTGTCAGAGAGGATATTAAGTATTAAATAAGGTAAGAGAAGAAAGGAGGGACAGACCATCATTATTTATGGTTGCCAAAAGGTGGACACCACCTCCATGTTCATTGTGAGGATGGATGGATTGGTGTGTCCATGCTCTGGAATATTTGGCCTTAGCTGAAATTGACACAGAGTGTGACATGCATGAACTTGAGGGTATTTTGCTAAGTGAAATAGCCAGTTACAGAGAGATACATATTTGTGATTCCACACAATATATAAAGTACTACAATTGTCAAAGTTGTGAAGACAAAGTACGTGGTAGTTGCTGAGAATAGTAATTTTTTTGTTTTGAGGTTCAGGATTTGTTTTGCTAGATAAAAATGAAGTTTTGGATACAGATATTGACTGTGCAACATTGTGAGTGCCACTGAATTGTACGTTTAAAAATATTTATGATGTGTAAGTTTTGTTTTGTGTATTTTACTACAATTTAAAAATATCCTGAACTCTGCAGTTGAACAGAGAGGGTAGAAAAAAGACTGTACAGGGTAGGCTTAGAGTACTGTACTAGTTCCCCAGCTTTTCAAAGGTATAGACTTAGGTATCCCCACTTGACTTCAGTGAGCTATGAGACAGAAGAATTTTTTTTTTTTTTTTCGGAATTGGGGATTGAACTCAGGCCCTTGTGCTTATTCTACTGAGCTATCTCTCCAGCCCCCAGAAGAAAGAATCTTAATGCAACCCTTAGAAGCTTGATGAGATAACATATCAGATAAACTGTCTTAGCTGCTGGTAAGTATTGTTTATAGAAGGTCTTTCCTTGGGGAAACCACAAGGCATTGTGAGGTGAGATCCTGGAGCTCAGGAGAAGGAATTCTGGGTTTTGATCCATTATCTGTCAGTTGGCCAGCCTTGATTGGGGTACATGAACCTAGCTGGATTGGTGGAGAAACTGGTGCTAGGACATGCTCTTCCTCTTCCAATTGTAGAGAAAGAACAAAAGGGGTTCTCAGGTTCTGGTTTTGAGACTCATTCATCATTTTAGATTTTTTTTCCCTGAATCTCCAGACTTAACTCTTCTGTAGCTCCGGGTTATGGGCTTCTCCATAGAAGAGCATCTCATGTGGATACCATGAACACAACACCTATATCTATCCTAGTACTTGGTGTGCCTGACTGTTCTGGGTACAAGGGCACTTCAGTATTTAGCTTCTATCTAAGGATGCTCCAGGCATTAAGGCAAGATGGTGCAGTCATTGGGAGCCCCATGCTTCCATCGAGAGAAGCGTGGATATTATAGGCACAAGAACCATAGTTTTTTTTATTTTAAATGCATCAGCATTATCCAGAGAGATACTAAAAATATTGTTATTGTATTTCATTCTATAGTGTTGGATTTGGGGTATTTGTCCTCAGCTTAGTTTCACTTCTTGTGAAGTCATGGTTATTTGTGGAACTTGCTTTTTTTTTTTTTTTTTTGTGGAACTGGGGATTGAACTCAGGCCCTTGCCCTTGCCAGGGAAGCACTTATTCTACTGAGTCATCTCCCCAGCCCCTTGCCTCAGTTTTAAGTCTGGCTTTTATCTCAGTTTCTGCTCTAGATTCTTGTGGTAATTTTCATGTCTGGAATGGCTGAAATCTATTATTCACCCTCAAACTAATGTTGGAAAGCAGGCCTTAATATTTGCCACTACAATGAGTCTGCTCCTTTTTTCTTCTTGGATTCTGTTCATCTCCTCTTCTAAAAGTGTTCTACTTTTGACATCACCAGTCTTATGGAAAATCCACTACTATTATGGACTACTAGACTATTTTGGGATATTTTGCTGAAATCACACATCTATAATTAAATGACAAAACTAAACAAAAAAGGGATACGAATGAATGACCATTTTGTATCTGTATATTAAAAACAGGATATATATATATATATATATATATAGCTACATTCTCTTAATTCAATGAATAGAAATATTTGTTCTAGTAGTGTTTGTAAACAGGATATCATGTCTGCATCTTGTACAATGAATCACCACTAAGACAACAATATGCAAGTATTAATTATTGAAACTGTCCTACTAATCAGATTTGAAACTGTCTCATTGATATTTGTTTCCCAATAAAATTATGGAAAAAAATAAATAGTATTCTGACAAAAAAAAGAGAAGTGTTCTGGGTTTTCACCTTTTCCTCCAATCACATCCTTCCCTTCCTCCCTCACCTCACCTCACATTCCTTACCTTTCTCTAATCCATTCTTAATAAAAGCTCTGGGAATCCTTCACTGTACAGTATTAATATCCCTGAAATCTGGTTGCATGTAACCACATCCCACCCAGTAGGTTGCTGGGGCTGCACAACACTCAGTAATGCGTGGTGTGCTCATGGGGACAGGTGCTGAGGGCACTGGACTGATTGGTGCTCAGGTTGTAATGGGAACCATCTGTGAAATCAGACACTGCCTAAATGTTGGACAAAGAATCATGATATGCCTGGGTGATAAATAACACCCAAAGCTCTGGAACAGTAGCTTGTATCTAAAGCTACATAATAAGTACAGTGCCAACCAACCTTTACAGCTATTATTGGCCCCTTTATGTCATGCAATAAACTCTTCCTTTGACACTGGAATTTAAAATCTCACCTTAAGTTTTTTGTGCCTTTCCAGTAGTGCTGTGTTTATTATGCATCTGAAGTTCTTCCTGTTAATTTGCTGTGTAAAGTACTTGCCAAAAGAAATTGCAGTTTTTTGTGTTTTTATTTTTTACATAATTACTCACTGTAGGAAATAGTGGTTAGTGGCTGAGCTAGTTCATGGCATAGAGCCAGAGAAGTTAGTTTTCAGTACTGTGCTTTCTGATCTAACAGGACAGTAGAAATGGTACCAATTTTACTTTGTACAGTTCAGGCTGTGCACTTGGTGATGTCCTGAGGCAAGTTTGAAGCTCTGTTTTGCAGAGATGTGCCAGGTCTACTTCCCCACAGTTGATATATCTTCTGCATTTGGCCTGGATGGATTGGGAAGTATTGTATGACACACATATTTGAGCATCTGCTTGATTGATACCAAGCATAATATTGAGTACAAAAGAGGAATAATGTCATGCTTAGCTGTGAGATGATGGTATGTTAAGTCCTGTTTAGGAATAGTGTAAGAAAGGGGAGTTTTACCAATATTGATGCCCTTTGGGGATGTCAAGGATGGGATGTGGTATCCTTGTCATGGGGAACTCCTGGGGTTTCTTGGATGTCACCCAGCTCTCGGGCAGTGGACTGGGAGGCTTGCCTTGCTGCTCTCTCATGGCCTAATGTACCCGCCTTGCCCATCTGTCCCTCAGCATGACTTCTCTGTCTCACCTTGAATGTATGAGAGGATGAGGCTCTAGGTCTTGAACTGCAGGTTAGTGGCTACTGGTGCACATCACATTATCAGGGTCCTTGCAGCCTTCATAGCTCACTAGTGTGGGATCCCCACTTTATGCTTCTGCTACTCTAACCTCAGAGGCTCCAGGCTACCTGTAAGAGAGTTGGACTTTAGGACAACGGCTTGATTGGATAGAGTGAGCCAGGGTCCAGGGCTTGAAGCTCTGCATAGCCCTTGGAGACTTAGATATATTACCTAACATGCAAGAATAATTCTTGTAGGTTACTATGCCTTCTCCAGAAGAAAGCAAAGAGAATATACTCCAAATCCAAATGTAAAAGAAGTTTGTAAGCTGTTATTTGTAACCCTGTTTTTAAAAAGTCCTCTACAACATACAATACAATATTATTCCAAGTATAGAAGAGTCTATTGAGCTACCTCTGGTATACCTTTCATCTTACCGTGTCTTTGACTGGATTGACTGAAGCTTACTGATAAGAAAGTTAATTTAAGGCCTGCATTTGTTTTGGAAGATGGGCTTATTTTTATAAAATATTGATTTTTATTTATAGAACTAGTTTTATGGTTTTGTCATTGTGTTGGGGGTGTGTGTGTGTGTGTGTGTGTGTGTATTCAGTATTGAAGGTTAAACTCGGGGCCTAGTTCATATTAGGCTAGTAGCTATGTCACTGAATTATATCTCCATGCCTTTTTATTCATTTTGAGATATAGGGTCTTGCTAAGTTGCCCAGGCTGGCCTCAAACTCATGATCCTCCTGCCTCAATCTCCTGAGTGCTGCAATTACAAGTGTATCCCACCATGCCTCCCTTTGATATTGTTTTGAGTGGAGGTGTCATATGAAGTCTTCCAAATCTCAGTGTTTATTTTCCTCATAAGATGGTTCTTTTCATCTTAGAGGCCTGAGTGCCAGCTATGACCTCTGTAATTTTGGTGCTAACGTGACTTAAGAGAACTTTAAGCCTAATCAGAAGGGGTGGGGATGTAGCTTAGAACTCTTGCCTGAAGTTTGATCTCCAGCACTTGAATGAATGAATGAATGAATGAATGTTTATAATCAGAAATGTAAAGGCAGGAAAACTATGCCAATATCTGTTTCCCTTGGGATGATAAATGATGCTCAGGAGTGCACATTTGTCTGATGGGCAAAAGAAAAAGCACTTGCTTAAATTGTTGTAGGCTTTAGAAAAGGATAGTGCTATTGATTTTATGTACTATAGTAAGATTCCTTTCTTATTAATCCTTTTATGGCCTGTATCTTATTAAGAGAAAGATTGGCAAAAGTGAGACTGTGGAATGGAAGTTTCACGAAGTTCCTTGGTTGAGTCTTGGTCAGTGGTAGGTTTTGGCTGTCAAGAAATACTGACCTGGGTCAGAGACCAGAGGTGGAAGGGAGAATCAACTGAGAAGACCCCAAGAAAACAGCTGCCTTTTCACAAGACTAAGTGACAGTGGCATTACCACTTTGGTAAATCTGGCTTGTCGATGTATATACATTTCAGAACAGCTTTGTGTGCAAGGTGAATGCAAGAATCACCAAGCAACAAATGAACCAAAAAACTGAGAATAACTTTAGTCATATGAACAATCAACCTTGTTAGTGAAAGTAAGGGTGACATGGAGGAAATCTATTTTCTTAGTCCAGAGCCTCTGGAAGTGGGGGCATCTCACTGTGACAGAGCAATTATAAGAAATTTTTTAAGGGTAATTTTGATGCTGCATAGCTTTTACTGTATTGACTTTAGAATTGAGGCCAGGAAGGAAGAGGAGGGGAAAGGCACATAGAACAATTAAGATGGTTGTATATATGCACCAACTCCATGATAAATGGATTCATTATGTACTGCATTATTATACTAATAAAAATTTTTAAAAGGATCAAGCTCACCCCCTCCTAATAAGATGTGACTCCACTGTACTTTTTGATCTCAGTGACATTTTAAGGAGACCTCAATAAATAGAGCTCATCTAGAGGTAGATGCCTGGAACAACAAGTACATGGATACAATAGCATATGATGAACAGCTAGGAGATCCAGGACTTCCTTGTCCAAGGAAGGATGTGATCTTGAAATCCTGCAATGCTGTCATGCGAAGCTTGTGTTTTCCCTTGATCTCATCCAAAGAGCAAGAGGATGGACAGTAGATACATGTTGCTGAGTAGAAGATTTGACTTGGTGCAGGAGCATGTGGTCACTTGGACCACTCCCTTCCAGCTGTGGAATGTGTGGCCTTAAGAGGAAATGAGGGCATCATTTCTGCAGGTGTCAGTGCTGTCCAGTGAGGATGCTCCGGGGACTGCCTTTGAGTAGGAATATGACCCCTGGGACCTTGAAACTTCTCCACTTGAAAGGTGGCTAGAAATAACTGCTTGTTGGAAAGAAGCAGAAAATAAAGACGGAAAGAGTAACTTCAAATACATTGTGAAAGAAATAAGGATGGAGTAAACAGTTTTATTGAGATTCTACTTATTTATAAAAAATAAATTTTATATATGTGGCATTTTTTTTTCCCTCAGAGAAATAGGTTTCCAGCTTGAATTTAAGAATGGAAATGATACTGATTTGGTATAAAGCATTTTTAAATGGGCTTTAGTTCCATATTATGGTTATTTAGTGCTAAGGTATAAAAAGCAGCATGGAAGGATCACCTGTTAT
The DNA here is from genome assembly GCF_000260255.1 of Octodon degus. NCBI lineage: Eukaryota > Metazoa > Chordata > Mammalia > Rodentia > Octodontidae > Octodon > Octodon degus. The sequence continues at coordinate 27,331,282 of NW_004524579.1, read as the reverse complement.
CCTTATTAGAGTGAAGCCTTGTGTGGGTTATGGTTTGGATGCAGACAGAAGAGGGATGAGGATGAATGAAATGAGCTGGAGGGTGAAGGTGGCAGGGGAGAGTGAAATTTAAGAGGGAGATGCCTGGTATGGGGGCCACATTGGGCAGAGCCAGTTTCATATATCTACTTATACAGAAATGGTGCTCAGCTCTATTTTGAAAGAACAGCTACAAAAGTGAAGTTTATCAAATTCTGTGAGACTTGCTTGGATTTGCTGTTTTCTAGATGTCATTTCCCATCATGCCCCAGAAGCTGGTGCTTTAGCTTTAGTTCCAGCATTCCAGTAGTGGTGGATCCAAGATGTGCTGATATCCTGGCATAGCTGACTGCCTTTGGTCTCTTCCAGATACCACTGTACTTGTCACTTGATCAGCCCCCTGGCATGGGGTATGTTCTTCTAGGAACAGGGCCTAATAGCTTAGATCAGGTACCTTTCTGAAGTTGCAGTGTGTCTGTGTTAGGCAAATCAGCCATTTGTTTTAGCATTATTTTCTTACATATGTGTATCTTGTGTACTTTCCAAGTTGTGGTCCTGTTTACTTGTCACTTTTCTTGCTCATAAGTGCTCCTGAGGATAAGAAGGATTGAGGGGCCAAGGCCTGCCCTGTTAGGTGGCATGGCCAAGCTTGCTGTGCAAGGTAGACTGAAGTGTGGAGCTTCAGCCCCTGAAGTTGGAGTTCCAGCATACATCATCTTGTGACAGTATTGTGCCTTATTAGCAGCCCTGGGCCGGCAGGGGTGGGAGGATCCATCTCCTGTATACTTCCTCTATGTATGTGTTTTCCTGGAGACAGTGTGGTACTAGTTAAGTTCCCTGTTACTAGTAGCATTAACATGTACTGTTAATCATTGCATTGACCCAGGAAAGGAGTAAAGTTCCCTGTTATTTAGTTACATTATTGTGTTCTCTCATTTTTTAATATTTTACTTCCATAATCATGAGAGTCAAGTCTATAGCACATTTCCTTTTATGGATTTATTCTTTTTTAAAAAATGTATTTGGTTGTTACAAGTTTTCACTACGCAGCTTGGACTCATGGTGATCCTCCTGTTTTTAGCCTCCCCAGTGCTTGGATTATAGGCATACAGCCCTCTGCCTGGATTCTGTGGCTGGCTCAGCCTGTCCTGGGCTGGCATGGCACGTGGTACTGGGGATCGAACCGCTGTCCCTGAGCTTGCCTGAGCTCACCCAAGCAGTCACTTTAGTCTGCTGAGCTATCTCGCTGGTCCTCCTTTTATAGATTTAGATCCTGATATATTTATGTGATTGAGATTTTAATCCTGAAAGTAAAAAAAAAAAATCACTGCTGTTAAGTCCAAAAGCCCTAGAACCAGCAAGTCCCCTGGGACAGGATAGAAAAAGACATACGTAGCTCCCGAAAGGGAATTTTTTCTTCTGTCCCTTTGTTCTGTCTTGGGCCCTCATTGGTTTGGGTGATGCCTGCGCATTATGGAGACTGGATTTTGTTAATTTACTGATTCAAGTACTGATCTCTTCTGGAAATACCCCCACAGACATACCCAGAAATAGTTTATCAGTTATCTGGGTCTCTTTTAATTCATTCATTCAGATTAACATGTACCATTAAATGTTGCACTGACCCATTACGGGAGACGAAATGGTTCAATCTGAAAGTGAACACATTTTCAAAAGTTGCCACTTCACTTATAAGAAGCTTAGACATGAGTTTGTGGGTACCTATTCCTATTCTTCTTCTAGTTCTCACCATTTCAGTCAGGACTTGATGCCTTAAGCTCTGTCAGGCCAGTGTCCTGTATTCCTTTCTCAGTCCCCACTCTGTCAGCAAGTCCTGTTGCTGTGACTCCCAAACATAACCTGAATCCTTGCATTTCTTGCCTCCCTCCTCACTCTGTCCTCTTGAACCACCGTGGTTTCTGGTCTTGATAATAGAAATTGTCTCCTAACTGGTCCTTTGCCCCTTCCTTTGTCTTCTTCTAGTCTATTCTGCACAGTGGCTGGGTCAGTCTTGTAAAGTGTCAGATTCTGTCACTGTTCTGGTCAAAACCACCTGACTACTTTCCTTTCCTTTGTAGAATAAATTCCAAGCCCCCTCGTGGGCCACTAAGGTCCAGTGTAATCTGGCCCCTGTCTATCCTGGCACATTAGTGTCCGTGTCTCTTGTACTTGATACATCCATCTGTACCAGGCACCTCCTTCTTCCCTAAGTGCTGCAGGCCTCTTGTCCTCTCCCCAGTCCCTCTATGTAGAGGTCTTTGTACTGGTGGCTTCTTGCCATTCAAGCTCCTTCTAAGGCCCCTCTTCAGGGAGGCCCTATTTGCCACTCATTTACGCTATCACCACCTTTTCCCCCTTAATTTACCTATAGCTGGCACTTCCATGTGCCTGTCTTCCTCACCTACACTCTGAGGCCCATGAGAGCACCGAGCCATTCATTGCTCAGTCTGTAGTTCTTAGAACGTGTGTAGCATGTAGGAAGTGCTCAGCAAATATTTCTAAAGTAAATGGATGACATTACCGTAGGCTCACTTTGTAGACTAGTGTTGCAGTCAGTTAATTTCTCTGAATGGCTTGGCAGATTTTTCAGTACCTGTGAGATACACCCTATCTCACGCTCCCACTGAATGTGAGAGTCTTGCTTGGATTCTGCACCTAACCAAAACCATAGATGTCAGAGCTCACTGTGATGGGATGTGGCTGTATAAAGTTCTCATTGGGAATTCTCTAGGTCCTTACTTTCTCTCTCCTGGACCATTCTGAAGAAATGACACAGGCTGGTGATATGTTGGACTTGCCTCCTTTGTACTATATTGGGGATGTCCTGTCACCAGCAGTGGCTAGAGTGAAGGTCTGATTCTACAATCTTTGAGTAACTTTGGGCAGCTCTTCTGATTTGACCCCCTTAGGCACCCACACACATTTGTGAAATGCATGGTTGGAGGGCAGGCTCCATTGCTACAGATTAATTCTGGACTTGCTGTTACTGAGGTGCTGTTTCTAGCTTTCTGCCAGTGATCTTTTCTCCAAGATTTGTTGTAAGATTGAAATACACAGGATAGTGCTCAGTACTCAATGAGTGACAAACATTGTTGGTTGGTTGGTTGGTAGTCTGGGATCATGCATACCCATTTCACCATCTTGAAAAAGACAGCTCTACAAAATCCATCCTCTGTGCAGCCATATGCCTCTGGCTGAAGCAACTAACATGAGAATCCACTAGGACTTCGACACATGAGCTACAAATGCCCCCTAGATAAGCCAGTGAAGCCTCTCTTGTAGTCAGCTGATATTCAGGTTATGATCACTTTGTGATCCACTGTTTTCAACTGGTCAAATCAGGCTCTTCCTTATTTTCTGGCTATATCTTGAGTTTTGTGTGCATAGGCTGTATCTACCTGATAAAGTCTTTCCCTTTCAGTATCTACGTGTAAGTCTTTCCCTTTCATTTTCTTAGTTTATTCTCTCTCAAAACCAAGGTCAAACTGTAGCTCTTCTACAAATCCTTCCTACATTGGCCTAAGGAAGCCTCTTCTTTGTATGGTCTAACGTCAGTCCATTGCACAGTCTTGGGATTTGCTCATATTCTGTCTTATACCTCAGGACCTGTCACTGGCCTGCACTTCTGTTTATCTCTTGGATGATTGCTTCACTTTTACATAATTGCTTTATCTCCTTTACTTCTCCATGGGAGCAGGCACCATGTAACATGCCCAGTATCATGTCTTATGAAACAGGTACTTAGTTAAAAGAACAGGCTTGCATGAGGCTGGTGGACAAATATTCAACATCCCAGGTCATCTATGGAGTTTTGAGGGCCGGGCAAATCCCAGCTGAGGGCATTTTAGCTCCATTTTCAGGGAAGCAAATGTGGGCTTACCATGGAGATGAGTGCTTTACAGCTCTTTCCCTCTAAAGCAATCATAAACATAAAGATGGAAGACATAATAGATACTGTGAATGGGAAAGAATCTTTTCAAGGGTAAGAAATAACTTGGATAAGGAAGGGAACAAGAGAAAGAAGAGACAAAACATACTTATGTATATATACATAGGATATCTTGTATAATTGTGCTGCTGATTTCCGCTGGCCTATAGAAAGGAGCAGTTAAGCCTTCATTTTTTTTCTTTTACTTTTTAATTTCTTGTATCATTTTAAAACCAATTTTGCCTACTTATACCTGGCAACCTACACAACTAATTTGAAGACATTATGCAATGTAACAACCATTGTTGAATTCCTATTTTGTTTACTGAAATTCTGTATCATTTCTAATGATTTTTTTTTTTTACTATTTTTTGTTCTTTGAAAAATAAACTCAGTCATAATTAGAAAATGAACCTCACAATGACATCTGAGAAAGAGTTGAAGTATGAATGGACACTTGTTTACAGAAGTCCCAAGTTCATTTGCAGATAACGTTCCAGAAGTTTCTTGAGCTCCAGTCTGCAGCTCCTTCCTCATGGTAACAGTACTGCATAAGTGGCTGGGCAGGAGAGGCTCATTTGACTCAGCAGGTGTCTGACCAGGTGCTGCTGTGCTGGCAGATGCAGAAGGACCTGCTCTTGTTTCTGGCCAGACATCCTTTCCTTATAGCCTATTGAGAGGCAGACATATGCTCGCATCTTCTTGACCTCCTGAGACTGATGTTAACTTGTTTTTATAGCAGTAATAGAAAAAGAAAAAGGTTATGATTGTCTTGGCTAACAGGAAATGGTGTCGTGAACCCTCAAGGAGTTATTCTTCCATGTCACACTCACCCATGGGCAGAGTAGGTGAGTGGGCAAGTCTAGACCTCTGGCCTCACTTTCTGCTCCTGATCTATCAAAAGACTTTGTTGTCATGTTGTATTCAAGGCATGAAGAAGGTAGGATTATGGAAAGCAAAAGCTGTCTTTTAGTAACTATGGTATTTTGAAGACTGGGAGCATAGCTTGATGACAAAGCGTGTGCTTAGTGTATACTAGGTCTTAGGTTCAATCCTCAGCACCCCTTCCCTCCCAAAGAAAAAGACAAAACAACTTCATAGTAAAACCATTTCAATCTTATAGAAAAGTTGCAAGAATAGTCCTAGAAACTTCTATATACCTTAATGAAGTTTCAAATTTTGCCATTTCACCCGATAACATCCTTGTGCCTAAAGAATCCAATTCAGGATTATACATCTCACCTTGTCCTTTCTCTCTTTTCTCTTTTAGCCTGAAGTGTTTGTTCTGTTTGTCTGTGACTTTTGTGGCTTAGATAATTTTGAAGATGATAGTCTAGTCACTATACACTAGTTGGGTTCTCCATTTGAGTCATGTTTTGGGCCAGATGCCCTGAACACTGCAAGCTCTTGGTGGCACATTGCCTCTACTATCATGTGCCTGATGGTATTAATTCTGACCACAGGTCTGCAAAGGTTTTGTACCTGTCACTTTACCTGATCCTCAGGAGATGCTTGACTAAACCTTAGCTCTGCGCTCTCCCCTGCATTCCCTATGTATTCTTTGTCTTCTGTCTCTGTCTTCATAGAGAAATCGCCCAGACATGACTGTTCAGAGGACTGAAATAATACTCATTTAAATTTAAACTAGAAAACACATTTCTTTCTCCAACTATAGCCATGAGGGGCTTCTGGGATATTTCTAATCTGACTTCTGGTTATACAGATATGTGAATTTTTGAAAGTTCATTAAGCTGTGAGAATTTATATACTTATTTACACCATCTTTAAAACTAATAGCTGAGTGTTTGGGACATTGAAGACCTAAGCAAGACATGAGGGAAGTGATGGGCCAATAGCTGAGGGTCAGAGGCAGTTGTGCTAGATGCACACTGGAGGAGCAGGGCCTCCAGTCCAGGGTCTCAGGGACCATCTCTTCTCCCCTCACTGTCTGGGGAGCACTGTGAGCTCTGGTCCTGATGGCTCTCAGGAGCATGGAGTGGGGGGGGGGATAACTGCCCTGCCTGGTTGGGATCATAGAAGGGGCTCCTTGTGGGGCAGGTAGACCCTGCAGCATTAGAAGGAAACTGAGGAGTATTCCAGGAAGAGACAGCCTGCTTCCTGAAATGCCAAGTGTCAGCCCTGTCCTTCTTCTCCTGGCTCTTCCGGAACAGCAAACCTCATACAGGACCTCAGGAAATCACCTGCCACCAGATTTTCCACTTTCCATTCTTAGCTGTTAAACAAGTTTGACTTGTCAGGGTGAAGGGCCTTGGTGTACTGTGAAAGTTGTAGGGGAGGGAGCAGATGAAGAGGTTTGCTCTGATGTGGTTAGAGGGAGTAATGGAGCCAAGAGGACTGTTCTGAGCTAGGCGTATGCCTCAGGGGTTAGTATTTTAATTAGCAATCTATCAATGGAGCGCTGAATAATTTAGAAATAACAAAAGCCAGCCAAGGCCCCATATGGTACTTTGTATAAGTGCAATATAAATACCATAGAAGCTTGGCCCTATGTGAAATTTAACAACTTTCTCTAATGGTATATTTTATTTCAGAGTTGTTTGTTTAACCTAGACTGTAAGCCCTCAGGGCAGCAGTGGCCTTTATGCTGAATCTGTAGGTTTCTACAAATGAGGGTAAAATGTTTTAGTCTCACCCATGGGACCAGTTGGCAGATGGGTTTTGCTGGATTTGAGGACTTGAATGTTCAAGTTATATATATTGCCTTTAAAAAATGATGCAAGAAGCCCGAGGCATAGGAGATAATCTCTTGCCTATGGATCATTGCCCGTGTCAGTCGGGATAGCTATGGAAGCAAAGGAAGAGGAGGCTTCATGAAGAGAGATGAGGCTTGGGCAGCCAATAGGATTTGTTACAAGGCAACAAGGAGAGAAAGCATTTCCTTGACCTTTTACTGCATAAGCTAGTTTTGATGTTTTAAAGGCTATTTGCCTTTTCTCTCTTATTTTTCATCTGGTGAAAATTGAGTCTGTAGAGGTTGGGACAGTTGATCAATCATCTAAGGTTCAAGAGGGAGGTTGCATGGTATGGGGTAGCAGAATGTGAGACTGAAGGAGATTAATGGAAAAAGATGCCCAGGGTCCTTTATTTCTGTCACTTACGTGATTTAAGCCTTTCAGGGTCGGTAATAAAGTCTCTGGCCGCAAAACAAAAAGTGGCTGGGTCTGGGGAGACCAGTCTCTGTCCCTGGAGGCTCACAGTGAGACCTGTGAAGACACTCAGCTCATTGCCTTGAAATGGGCTGAGTAATGTATTTTGAATTTTCAAATTGTGAATTTATATGAGGAAGCTGAAGTAGAGGAAATCTTTTGCAATGCATAGCAAGGGGTTTCCTGTGGAAATAAAGAAGCTTCCTTTGTTCAAAATCGTACTTAACGTCTTTTCCCTGCTGGGCATGCTTGCTGGGATAGCAGTCACTAAAAAGATGCTTATGGGATTCAGTTAACTGTATGGGTTTTTAACATTCTTTCTGAGGAGTTCTTTCTTTAAAACTTCCTTGGCATCTTTTTATGTTCACTTAAATAATTAAAATCATTGGTTATGTGTATTAAAGATTGAATTTCTTTCTAAATGCTTTAAACATTGATGTCCAAGATTCAGAGAGATAGCAAAGTGTTGCAATGCTTGTACTTGTTTACACTAGAGATACCTGGGAAAAATAGTTGGAACTTCCCCTTCTCCCCAAAAAGTAATGGATCATGTCTCTATCAGTGATGTCTCCACTTAAGACCTTTGAGTCAACTGATTTTCTCATGTGGAATCTTATGAACTAAAAGCTGGGAATGTTGAGTGCTTTCCCTTGGTAGATAGGAGAGAAGAAGGGAATTTTACTAACTTTCTCGGCTTGTAGTTTAAATTAGCTTTGTAATTAGCTTATAACAGGTAAAATTAGTATACTTGAGAAAATGTTTTCAAGGCAGTATGTTAGATTAGAATTGAGTCGTTTACCTACCCACGCACTCACCCACCCAGCCACCCAGCCATTTACTGTCTGTCTGTCTGTCTGTCTATCTATCTATCTATCTATCTATCTATCTATCTATTTTTCATTCATTCGTTTATATTGGGGATTAAGCTGCAGACCTTGCACTGAGCTATGTCCTTGTCCCTCTTTTAATATATATAT
>NW_004524579.1:27306953-27316242 GCF_000260255.1 Octodon degus | reverse complement strand
ACTAAAAAATAAGTTATTTCTACAGAAGTCTCTAAAAGGAGCAAAAAATCAAATTATGTACCTAAATCAATGTTTTCAAGGGAAGTAAACCCATCACCTTATGAAAGTCACACGGTGTTCGCTAGGCTGCAGTCCCGCTCACCACCAGGCTGCAGCTGGACCACCACACTGTGTTCATTCACTTCGTTCTCTCCCTCACTGCTGTCAGTGTCTTCGTTGTCATCATCCTCAATGTCTGAAGACTCTGTCATGTTCTGATGTGAGTGCGACTCTGACAAAGCCCCAAACGACTGGGTACTGACAGAAGCCAAAGGTCTATGCAGAGGGGTGTGTTCTGACACTTCGTTTTCTTTTTGACTACTGTCTGTGTCAGAGTCAGAATCACCTTGAGAAGGAACAACTTTTTGCTTGCAGACTGGACAGGTTTTCTTGGTTTTAGTTAGCCAGGGGTCTACACACTTGCAGTGATAAGCATGGGAACAGGGAAGGATTCTGAGTTTTTCTCCATCTTCATATTCATCCAAACAAATGGCACATACATCATACTCATCTCCTTTCTTGAATTTATGTACAGGGAGTTTCTTAAGTTGATCTTTCCCAAGTCTATTTCTTCTAGCTCTGTGTCTGTCCTGGACAAATTTTGTGATCATAAAAATGACTATCAGGATGAGACAGATGCCCACAATAATGAGGAAGGGGATTAGATAGTATTCTAGAGGAAGACTAAATTCTGGAACTAAGATGATGTGGCCTCCCTTTTCATAAGTGAATTCATCTTTCAGGGAATTAGCTGATGATTCACCAATGAAGACAGAGGGAATGTCAATTTTCTTTAACACATCAATGTCGTTGGATCCCATGCTAATGAGGTCTTCAGAGTCAACATTGTGAACAATGGCTGCTTTGTATCCAGCTTGCTGTGCATTTAAAACCTTTATATCAAAATTACAATCAAGTCTTCTAATTAACACGATGAAAGTGGCAGATGAGTTGTCTTTTACTGGTGGAGGCATTATGGGTTCACAAGCATTCTCTGGTTTTGAATTAATCAAAAAACCCTTTAAACCTTCAGCTGGAGGTCTATAACCAAATTTTGCTGGAAGATCATCAAATGTCTGAGATGCATTTTCAAAATTATACGCTAAAATATCAGCTCCTACAGGTAGTAAGTTTAAGAATGCAAAGAGCTGGACAGTCAAGATGGTGTAGACTTGTGTAGCCGAAAGCATAAGCATCCCTATGGAGAGCAGCATCTCGTGGGAAAGTCACCTGGAGGGCCAGCCCGCGGGACACAGGCTTGCCGGCCTTGTTGCTACTGGAGAAAACCTAGCCTGAGTTCATAACTGAACATCCGCACCGACACCCATAGCCGGAGCCCTCCCTAGTTCTTACTTTTGAGGGAGAATAAAATGTCTATTTTGGAGAATGTTGCTGATAGTAGTCAAGTAAACATTGACTGGCCCATAGAATCCACAAGTCAAAGTACCTGTTTGTCATCATCATCTTGTGGAGCAGGGGTATGCCATCTTTAAGCTCTCTGTCTATGCTAAGGTCCAGTTACCAGTAACTTAGAGAGCATGCTACTTAGTGGTGTCCTCTGCAAATTGGCATTAAGCATTAAAAAACATTCAAGAAGAATTATCAGAGAAGCAGTTACCTGGATCGACCTTAAGGTAGGCAGATAGATGTGCCCCTCATTGGCCTTATTGTTGTTTCTACTTGCATGCTTACACTGGATATTCTTGCCTGATGCTTTGTCCTTATTTGACACATTGTGCATTTACTACATGGCCCTTTCAATGTAAGGGGAACCATGCTTGTTCCTGTCCATGCCATCCACAACTGTGTAAGTGTTGTTCATATTATGATTCTCTAGACTGTAACTTGGTTGTATTCATCTGTGGAGAAGTTATGGGTCTATTGATCTCTGTAAGGGTGGGGCAATCTGAGGGTTCAGCAGAAGAGTTCCTGTCCTTTGCCACTCAGTTTTGACTTAGGGCAGCAGCAGCACAAACCTTTCTACATGGAACAGATAGTGTTAGATAAGTGGTCAGAGTGCTGAGGAGTATGCAAGGGTGTGTGCTACTAAGATCTGTAGTAGTCTTAACAATTGGACTTGAAGGAACTCCAGAAATGGAAGTATGGGGCCACAGAAAGGCCTGGAGATGGGGGAACTTTGTTGAGTAGAAGATTCATGCTAGAGAAATTGGTGGGTAAGTCTGTATGATTCAGGGAGAGGAGTTGGGATTTGATATGATATGGGTAGATAGGAAACCATTGTGACTATGAGAAATTAGATGGTGGTTTTTGAGAATATTTGGGAGCCTGAAGCCTTGCTTTGCAGCTCTCTAATTGGGTGACTTTGGACATCACTTAATGTCTCTCAACTTGAGTGGTTTTCAGTTTGGGCTCAGCCTCAAGATGGTTGTGAAGGTCAAAGAAGATAATGAATATATGAAAGTTCCTTGAAAATGTCAGGGTGTTGATATGTATGAGAAGTTTTCTGCAGGGATTGAAAACCTTAAATATCACAGTTAAAGAATGGAAAAGCATCTTTTCCTTGGCCGCATAGGGATGAGGTACAGAGGGGAACATCAGTAGAATGAAAGCCCCTATCTTTGGTATGATCTCTTTGGAGTGACAGCAGATCTGCCTGCGGTGGCTGTGTATAGAAAAGCCCTTCCTGGTCTTCCTATCACTCTGGGAAGTTTGTACTTGTAATTCCATGATAAGTTATTGGAATTGGAATCCTATTAATTCCAATCTGCCACATCCAGTGCAACCCAGGGTGAGAATGAGGACACTGAGTCATATTTGTAGTTATGGGAAGCCAAGGGGTCCTAAGTCCAGCCATAATGCTGGTCATCCAGAACAAAAGCCTCAATCCAAGACCAACCTGGGCTTCATTGATTCAAGAAGAAAGAATTAGCTGGAGGATGAGTGACTGTGAGTGGTAGGAAGATGGGAAGTAGGTGAGTGCTATGAGCTGGGCTAGGTAGGAGGCCTGTGTTTACTTCTGTGATATGCAGAGAGAAGGATATGCAGAAAGAATAATCTATATAACACAATTGACATAATATCTGATGTTTTGGGGTCCATGCTTTAGCTCTGATATGTAATCTTTCAAGCCCTAGGAAGTCATAGCCTCTACCTTGAGGCTTGATCCCATAATGTGGAGCATGGTTCTTTATCTGGTCTCAACCTGGCTCATGCTAGAAAGCAGCAGGTAGGGGTTCTGGAGAAACACTCCTGCCATCTTCAAAGACTATCAGCCCCTCAGCTGGCTAGAACTGATATGTGTTGCGTAAAGCCAATTGAAGGGACGAGGAAATGTCCTAGTCAGCTCTGTACATATCAATACGTGGTAATAGGGTCAGGCTCAGGCAAAACGGAGACAATTGGTTCTCTTTCAAGGAGAGTTGCCCAGGTGGTCCTCTATAGTTGTGGGCTCAGTTAACCTGACTTTGAGGCTGACTGTGCACCTTTTCCACTAAGGTCTATTTTCAGAAGTGATTGGCAGCAGTGGACAAACCTGTACAACTTCTTTAGGAGTCTCCCAGGGACATGAATTCAAACCTTTGTCTCTTATGGCTGTTAGTCTTCACGCATGAGAGGAGCTGTAGTGTGTACAGTGCTTTGTTAGCCAACTCCCTTGGAAATGTCCATTAACATTGATCATAATAACTATGGTGGTGCAGAGAATGTTTAATGTGGAGGACTTCTTGGTAATCAATATACTATATCATTCTTATTCAGTCACCAGATACTTATAACACACACTTCAATATGTGCCAGTTAAGTGATAGTTGTGGCTTCTGTCTCAGAGAACTTTGATTTATTTTATTTTTTAGAGATAATGACCAGGCAGTTTTTAGATGGGGAGCCAGGGAACTGACATTCTTACTTTAGTGCATTGAGTTATATTCCCTCCTTGGTCCTTGTTTTATTTTTTTAAGTTACAGATGAGATAGTTTGACTAAGTGATCTTCCCAGTTACTTTCTATGTTGTAGGAGTCTGTGGTTCTCCACCTACTAAGCAATAAATGATGGAATTGTAAATACATGAACTACAGATAGAGCTAGAAATGCATGCAAGCTAACATGTAATTGTGGATCCTAACAAACAGAAGTGGTTCTACCAAGAAGGTAAAAAATTAAATGAGATCTCTCAATATTTGTCTAAAAATAGGGAAGGAGGTTGGCCCGCTGAATTGAGGTGTTACGAGAGAGTAGATTTGGTTAAGGGGTCCAGAAATCTTCAGCAGGATCCATGTGTGAGCTAACTGGGAAGTCTGGGGTTCTTTCTTTCCCCTCCTTCTTTGTGCCATAAAGAAATATCTGTGGTATGTCAGTCACTGTTCTGCATTGGACGTGTGGCCCCAAAATCATACATACAACTAATGCAGGTTGCCTGTGCTTTCTGGCTCCTGTTATGAAGAAACATTCTCAAGAAGTGGCTTTGGAGCTGGGGAGATGGCTCAATAGAACAAGTGCTTGCCTGGCAAGTGCTAGGGTGTGAGTTCCAGCCCTGGTTCCATCCCCCCCCAAAAAAAAAGTGGCTTCAGGTGCTTATTTCTATCTTAATCTACTTTCTGCTTCCATTGGAAAATTCCAGTGTTTAGTTTTGTGAGCTTCTTTTACAGTAAAACCTTCATTTGAACCTGGAGCATTGTAATGAGTTCTGGTTCGATAAATGTGGAACTCAATTTTAAAATATTGTCAGTTGTGGGGCAAACCGCTTGGGTCCCCCTTCTGTCCTTCTCTTGGACAGGAGCTTTCTTTCCCCCATTAAATATATTCTGCTCTTAAAAATATATTTTCAGTTCTTGAGTTTCACCATTGTTTAAGCACTTACTCTTACCAGGCAGGGCAGAGAGTGGGCATTTGTACACAAAGGACATGGTTTCTACCGTCATACAATAATGGCCAAATGGGAGAGACTAACACTGAATCACCACATAGCTAAACATGAGATCATCAGTATGATGGTCACTGGAGTGAAAAAGAACAGGATAGTATAAGAATAATAGGGGTACTTAGCTTACTGTGGAGATCAGTGGTGACCTCTCTGAGGAAGCAAAAGGGAGGGAGCTGGTTGAGGGAAAAGGCTTTGGTTGAATTTAGGAGAAAGAACAATGTGGTTCAAGCAGAGAGAGGAGCCAGTGTAAAGACCCAGGGATGGTGGGAAAGGGCTCCTCCTTACCATGTTCGAGGAGTTGAAGAAAATCAGAGAGGCAGGAGAGTTATGCACAATAGGGTGGACTTGCAGTGAGGTTAAGGAGGATAGGCTCAGGTCAGATCACAGAGGTCTTTTTGGTGAGGTAAGAATTTTAGGTCATATCCTATACCCAAAGAAAATTCACTATTGGCTCTAAAAGATGTGAACTAATACAATTCAATATAGATTCAATTAATTATTCATACTACATTGTGAAGAATGGCTTGGACAAAGGCTGGAATTGAGATGGAGAGAGCAATTATAGATCATTGTGGCTCAGGTAAAAGATGGCACTCGTTCAGATTTGAGTAGTGACAGTAGTGTTGGAGACAAGCGAATGGATTTCAGGCATGCATCAACAGAAGTGATGGAACTTGGTGTGACTGCTAGGGTGGGACAACTGGTGGGGTGTGGAGGGGGGAGGTGTCAAGATTAAAACTTTTGCTCTAAGATCAGAGAGGCTGTTCAGGAGATGCGATATGAAAACTCTGTCCTAGATTGGGCCACTTTTATATCTAAAGAGAAAACTAAAGATAACGTGTTCTATGAGGGGGTAGGACTTTAGTGTCTTGCAATAGCAAGTTATACTGCTTGGTCAGTAGATGACAAGGGCATAGGATGTTATCTTGAAAAGGTAGATACCAGCTGTCCCTAAAGGTTGACGTTAATTTTTTTTTTCTGTCCTAAGATACAAAGGCGTTGAATCAAACTTTCTATCTTTTCTGTTTATTAGTATAGCTTGTACACATTGACTACAAATATGGTTTAGAAAACTCCAATTATTTCTTCTGGAACTCCAGCAGCCTGGTTCTGGTTAGTTGGGTTGTGGTTACTTGAGCTCTTACTAAATGAGCACACTCTGGTAGATTTTTGTATGCTGTGGTTCTTGAGAGAACATGACGCCATTCTGAAATATCCTTGAGCAGAACTACAGCAGATGCTGGTTTTCTGCTCAGTGTCTGATACTAAGAAGCAGGGAGGGCTTCCAGTTTAATTTTAACCTAGTGGTATAAAAGAGCTTGAAGATAACTCTTAAAATCACACACTTTTGTTGAAGGTTTGATGACACCATGCTCCTTTCAAAAAGCATATTTGGATCTTAGTTTGTAGCGTTACTGAGAATCTTTTCTTGTTTTTGCTTTTGAGTCAGTGTCTTGCTATATATTTGAGCCTGTCCTTTTGCTTACTATGTAACTCAGGCTGTTTTTAAACTCCCAGTGATCCTCTTGACTCAGCCTCCTTAGTTCTGGGATTGCAGTTGTACACCACAATGTCTGGCTGAGAATCTCTTTAGCAGTCAGAAAGTCCCTCTAGGAATTCTCATTTACCAGTCAAATAATTGCTTTTCTGATTGGTAAAGGGACAGTTGAGTTTTGACTCTTTTTTTTTTTTTTTTTGGCAGAAATGGAGATTGAACTCAGGCCCCTTGCACTTGCCAGGGAAACGCTTATTCTACTGAGCCATTTCCCTGCCCCGGGACAGTTAAGTATTATGTGAAAAAAAATTCTATATATCTATATATTTTTTATCTTTTATCTCTTCCATTATGCATCTGCTTTGATAAAAGAAATGGGTTGAGTGTGATAGCCCAGGCTTTTAATCTCATCTATCCAAGAGTCTGAGACAAGAGGACCACAAGTGTAGGTTGGCATGGTCAACTTTTTGAGACCCTGTCTCAAAGTAAAAGTTTGTGCTATAGCTCAGTTCAAAGGCCTAGGGTTCAATCCCCCATATCACAAAAACAAACTCACTCCACTTACCTGGATTGCTGGGCAAACAATTTAGTAACTCTTCTCTCTAACTTGGAAAGAGTCAGGTCTCTTCATTATTCTGTAGATAGATTGCTGGAAAGGGGTCAGAAGCAATGATGTATATGCAAACCTTAAGACAATTTTAAACTCTTAAGCATGTAGGGCAATAGAAAAGAAATCTTTTACTCAAGGATTAACAAGATAAGTGCTTGGTTGAATAGAATCCCTTGTAGTTCTACCTTGTCCTAATTTGTGTCATATCTTTAAAAATGAGAATGGTGCTAGGCATGGTGGTGCATGGTATAATCCCAGTCCCCTGGGTGGCTGAGATAGGACAATTGAAAGTTCAAGTCTAGCCTGGGTAACTTAGTGACTTAGTGAGCCCTTGTCTCAAAGAGTGGTATGGGGCAGATTGGGTATGTGGGGGTCGGGGGAGGTGGGGGGAGACTGGGGGAGTTTGGAATGTGCAGCTCAGAGCCAAAGTCCTCAAATCCATTTTATTTTTTCCATTTAAAAAGTTTTATTGGTACACTTTATATAAATGTAACAACATTCATCACAGGGAATTTGTACCTGCACATGACATATCTTGCTTTTTTTCCCATTCCCCTCCTTATTTACAAAAGCTTCCTTTCCATTGTTTCTTTGCTTGTCCCTTCCCTTCCTCCTCTGCCTCCCTTCTTCCTTTTCTCGTTGGGGCATTTTCTTCCCATCTCCTGATATCTAATATACACTTTGGTCTTATTTAAAAATGAGCAAACAAAAGATTAGTTAAAGTTATGTGAATTCTAATGAAGAGATATATTTCCACTAAAGGCAAAATTATGTTACACGCCTAGAGTGATTTGCAGCTATGTTTTATGGAAAGCCTGTCTATGTCAGAAACTTCATATACATTCATTCATATAAACTGGAAAAACAGGTTTTAAAATTTTATTTTGCAGACTGGAAGAATTGTGGTTGTGGTTAAAATTTGTCTGCTCTGCAGCAGTGCTTGTGCCACTTTCTCACTGTCAAGGGCAAAGCTCCTAGAAGGCAAACAGACTTCAGGGCGCTGGCCTGTCAACCTGTCCCTCACCTTCCAGCCAGTGTCAAGCAGGGCTCCAGTAGGACTGCCTTGGATGAGTGAGAATTGATTGATCTTACTTTAAAGAAATTTTGAGGTGGGAGCTTAAACATAGTCTCCTGACCATCTCAGGGCTTTAACCAGCCCTTAACTATTGGAAAAATATTCCTAATGATTAATGTCAGTCCCTCTCACCTCTGTCTCAGCCTGCCCCAGATACAAGTGCTTGTTGAACAAGCTAATGGATGATTAATTCACGTGTTTACTTCTTAAGTATATTGTACTAAATGCCTCTGTGGTGCTTCCAGATGATAGGTAATGATTGTGAACTTAATTGCATGTGTTTCTGTGGAATAGAAACAAGGTATTGGACAGCAATAGGTAATACAAAATCTATGGTTGAATAGCTCATCTTGGTCTTCTAAATGGCATTTCTAATTATCATTTACCATATTCTCATTAAAATAAATTAAAACAAAAAGGACAAGGAAAAAAATTAAAACTTCTTAAAAGCAAAAAAAAAAAAAAAAAAAAAAGAAAAAAAAGAAACAAGGTATTGAGATTGGGGACTTTTTCTCCCGAGCTCCTTCAACTCTACCTGCACGTTGCCCCTGGCCCTCCCTGGGATGCGGTTGCATGAAGTCATCTTTATCAATCAAGGCATGAGAGCACTGACTATTAGACTTCTAAAAATTAGAAGCAAATTTAGTGTGCAAAGAGGACTTTTAACTTTAATATTGTGAGGTTGATTGTCAGATACGTCTTGATGGTTTCTCTGAAAGCTTTAAAAAATTCCTAAACCAAATATGATAATCTCATAAAAATTTAAGAATACAGGAATCTCTAAATAAGAAGTGAAAATCCCACTCCCCTTTCTCTCCCCAGCTCTTTTTCTCAGAGGCCACCATTGCTATTCTTTTGGAACATGCTAACCACACACATGTAGTGTGCACATGTGTTAAATAATCAGAGAAGGCTCTGTGAGCTTAACTGTGGAGGTCAGGATGGTGGAGATGGTGATGATGGTGGTGTCTGACTGTCTTGGGGAGACTTACGCAGGGTCCTGGCATCACTGGCATCTTGGTATATCAGCCAATAATATGGGTCTGGACAATGAGACCTTACAGAGGATGGCAGAGATGTGCTCAGATGTCCCTGGGGCTGGGAATCCAGGGTATGGTAGTGTGGAACAAGGTTTTACTCAACTCTGTTCACAAGCTGACCTGGTTTTTTTTTTTTTTTTTTAATAAGGAA
>NW_004524579.1:27302026-27306853 GCF_000260255.1 Octodon degus | reverse complement strand
TTTAGAAAGACAAGATCTTTCTTAATTGCCCAGCTGACTTTGAACTTGAGATCTTCCTGCCCTAGTCTCCTGAATAGTTGGAATTATAAGTATACATATGCCAGTTTGCCTGACTGTTTTTTTCTTTTTCCAGTACTGGGTCTTCACACTGAGGTTTCTCAGCCATTCTTTTATTTTTTATTTGAGACAGGATCTTGCTAAGTTATCCAGCCTGGGCTTGAGCCTGCAATTCTCTTGCTTCAGCTTTCTAGTATCCTAGGATTATAGGTGTGTTCCACCATGCCTGGCCAGTCGGGTTTTTTTGTTTTGTTTTGTTTTTTAACTGGTTAAACAATAAACTTAATAAACCTGTTTGTGTCTACCTTTGAGTCTTAACTAAAGCAAAACTAGAAAAATTTAAAAAATAAAAACTAACTGTACTCAAGGTCCTGGATTTTATCACAAAGACAAAACACTAAGTGTGGTTATATTGGAAAATAATTTGGAGAAAAAAGAGAAAATAACTTGATATGGTCAATACCAAGGGCTTAGACTGAGTTGGGTTTCAAGTGGGATCTGGAGCCAGCACCAGGACGCTGCAGTTGCCCCTCTGTCTGGTGAACCTATTCTGCACTGTGGTGCGTAGAGTAAGGGGTTCATGAGTCCACTGTGTGCTCTTGATGGCTCTGAGTGGCGAGGGAACCAGTACCAACAATGCCAACCTGTGCAGCTGTGCTATGATTTACTTGGCATAGGTAGGGAGGCCTTTTGGGGCCAGTCAAAGGCAGAGGGACAGACACAAATCTTTGAATTTAACTGTTATTTTTGGAAAAAGTGCTCAGTCATCCACAAACAGTCCAGACCCTGGGCTGGAAGAGATTTCCTCTGGAGCTATCTGACACTTTCTGTGTGCCCCGAGGGCCTGAGTGAGCATTGTCCCTGGGAAGGAGAATCTGCCTGCTTGGCTTTGTTTTCCAGCCAGGTAATTTTATTTTTTACCCTATGGAGTATTAAACCCCGGGCCTTGTACATGCTAAGCCTATACTCTATTACCAAGCTACATCTTTAACCCAGCCAGGTTATTTATTTAGATCTTTTGAGACGTCATTCAGGCTAGCCTGGAACTCCCTATGTAGTCCAGGCTGACCTCTAACAGATAGTGATGGTCCTACCTCAGCTTACTGAGGCCTGCGCCACCATGCCAGGCAGCCAGCCAGGTTATTTTATGCCTCAATCAGTGGCATCCTGGTAGATGCATCTCTTAGAAGTTTGTCACTAGTTAACTTTCCAGATGGAGAAACCTGCAGCCCAGGGTCTGGTTCTCTGTTTATCTCCTTGTAAGGCGAAGGCCATGCCCAGCACAGCATAGATGCCAAAATGTTGCTGTGTACCTGATAAGCTGTAAAAACCCCTCTTTGAAGAAGTGGTGGGATGAGCACGAAGCACTGTATATGTGGTGATAATATCAGCGCTGACTTGATTCCTGGTCTGCGCATTTCACAGCTTCCCTTTAGCTCCAACACAAGGGAACATTTTCTATTTCCTCTTGGTAGAAACTCAATTTTAAAAAGTCATCACAAGTTGAGGAGCTTGTCATTTTATTAAACAGATCTAATTCCATGGGAGGTGCTGAGTCACAGATGCTGTATAACATCAGTGAACGCCTTATGGAGAAGACGCCTGCCTTAGCAGAGGTGCTGTTAAGTGGGTAGGGCAGTGGCTCGGTTGTTAGTTATGCTGTGTCTTTCTCAGTAGCTGTCTCACAGAAGCAGGGGGATGTGTTAGTGGCATGGCATAGCAGTATCATTAACCAGGCTGGGGTGTCACGTTTTATTTGAGGAGAATACTAACCATGATAAGGCAGAACTTTAAGAGGTACATGTGAGGGCTGAAATAGAGGAAGAACTGCTCTATCCAGAAGTATAATGCTAGGAGGCTGGGAGGGTGCATTGCCTGCTAGACTGAGCAAAGAGGTTGGTGTGGGCCATCTTCTTCGTCTTAGAATCCTGCATCAGGATCTCTTAGCTTCTTTCTAAAACTTGCACTAAAATGTATCTTGTGACTTCAGGCAGCAAAGCGACACAACTTTCCATACAATTTTCTTTGCCTGGAATGTTAGCTTTCCAGTAACTTGAGATATTTTGATGCCATTTGTATGCATGCATAAATGCTTGAGGTCATCTTAACTTTGGGGATCTCAGAGCAAGCGAAAGTTGGCATCCCGAGGCGGGAGGTGTGTGCCTGTAATCTGAGCACTCTGGAGGCTGAACGCTTGCAAATTTGAGGCCAGTCTGATCACATAGTGAGACCCTGCCTCCGGGAAAAACATAAACAGGAAAAATGTCAACCCAGGGAATTGACATCATGATGCAGCCGTGGCCTCTCTGTCTGTTCCTGATGCGAACAGCTCAGGCCAGCTCAGGAGGAGTTGCTCTGGGCCACTGAGTTCATCCTGCTGCAGTTCTGATGATTCTGGATTTGTGAGAGGTGCCTGGTCTTTGCTGAACGAAGCTGTCTTTGCCCAGCTTGCTTGTAGGAAGTTCTCACGGGCCCTGTGACTCTGGCTTTGTTAGGAAAGCTACTCATAGTGGTATCAGGAATACAGGGCAGCAAGTTTCCCACAGTATCTAGCACCCAGGCCACTGGTGGGAGCCTGACTGCCAGGAAATAAGATAGGCAGAGAAAGCGAGGTCATGTATCCCTCGAGGGCTGTGCTCAGTTTCTGCCAGAGCTGCTGCCAGGGTTTCCTCTTCTTAATGTGGCAGGTTGAAAAGGGAAAAAAGCCTTCCACATGAAGGCTCCAGGCTGGGCTGACCTCATGGTGGAGCGGAAGGGAAACATACATGAGTGGTGTTCACATTTGCCCAGCTCCTGGGGAAGTAGTGGCCACCTACTGGAAGGGGGCTGGGCTCTTCTGTCCACTGCATGTTCTGTTAGTGTGCATAAGTCCCTGCACATGACTTTCCCCCTTTGGAGGGGAATGAGATGGCATGGGGAGAAAAGAAGTAACTATTAGACAGAGTTGGTCTTTTCATGCACCGGAGGTCTGTTTTACATGATGTCTTGAATCATCTCATGTCTTCAAAAGCTGAAAGCCTTGGTAACAACTCATTCCAGAAGTGCTGCTGGTTACTCATTGCTCCAAGAAACTACAGTTTTACAAACACCCCTTCCAACCCCCCAGCTCCGCCGCCATCTCCCCCCATTACATATGGAATGCAGTTGCCTTTTCTGGTTTATTAAATATATCTCTGCCAAGGGCAGTTTGCTTTGCTGATACTATTCTCAAAGAGGGAGAGGCTGTTCTTTCAGAGCTGGAAGGCTGGAGTAGGTTAGCATCAGTTAGGCAATGCCATACAGCTATAGGACTCCGCTTCTGGTGTTTTGGAGGTACTTTGCTGAGCTCTGGGTCACTGAGAGGTTGACACAGTGCAGCCCTGTGAAGTCTGCACACAGTCTGCCAATGATAGATTTGATATTCTTCTGAAAATGATAGCTCTGGTACCCTTCAGGACCAGGGCCATAAAGGGACTGTGGATCAGGAGTTAATGTGATGGAATCGCAGGCTTAGGCACTCCTAGTTGGCTTTAGGGTGTGCCGAGGAATTCCTGATCTGGCACTCTGACAATTCCCTTTCTTCATTCACACAAGGCTGTGGCTGAGCCATGTTGGCAATCTAGAAAACAAGTTCTTTCAAGGTAAAGGATGTTTATAGGAAGGCTCATCTTCCTTGGCAGACCAACACATTCCTACGTTATCAAATGACACATTAGATCTTCTGCTTCCCTTAATTTGCAGTGCCAAAAACCTGGCTCAGGGATTCCCATGATGAGTGGCAGAGATGGTTTGACAAATGCTTCCATTTGGCAGGAGCGGGCTGGCATGGGGGGAAGGGTAGCTCAGGGTTCTGGAGTTGTTGTCCTCACACGGTTGCTACCGGCGCATGTGAAGATGCAGAAAGACATTTAGAACTTGATGGGAAGAAACAGGTTGGGCAGAGCAAAACAGTTTTACAACTAGCCCTTTTCCTGCAAGACTGAAGCCCAGAGAACTTGAGAATTTCAGTGAAACCTCCTTGTAAGAGAAGCCCCTTCTATCTTCTGCTGGGAAATACTGCTGAACGAGTGGCCGTGGCCCTCTGCACCGCATGTAGCTGCCTTTGTAGTAATTTCCATGAACTTAAGAAACTGATGCCAAACCAGCATGTTAGCAAACAGCTGAGGGCCCTGCACTTGGCTGGCTTCTTTGGCTGCTTCACCTTCCTGAAAGTGGCATCTTTGACTTCTAAAATAAAGCCTGATGCTGTTACTCCCTCCAGAAACTTCCTTTGCTGTTGGTTATAGTTCTTTCTTCTCTTCCAGGGTAGTAGGAAAGAGGGTCCTTCCTGCCTCCGAGCTGTCTTCTAGTACTCAGGACCCCAGAACACCTCCTTTACTTCCTGATGGTCCCTAGTAGTGGGGAACATTTTCGAGCTCTCAATGATAAAAACAAAAAAACAAACAAGCAAAATAACCCTGGCGTCTGTGGCACGCTGTTTGCCAACACTGCACTAGAACTTCATTACCTTGCAGGTTCCCTGCTTGGGTCACTGATGATCCTTTAAGGAACTGCAGGAAATGGAGGCAGTGGGCAGCAGCAGGGTCAGGGCTGAGTGCATTTTCTATAATCTGATTGGTTTTTTTAAGGAAGAAGTGGAGTAGGGTAAGAGTAGTGACTCTGTGTCTGAAAACTGCTTCTCTCTTTCCTTTTAAATTCCCTTTAAATTCTGTCACTTTTGGTGTCTCATCGCACAATTTAGTGTTTAAGTCTATGATTTGTTTCTGTTTCTCTGCAGGGCGAAGGGATTCA
>NW_004524579.1:27298014-27301926 GCF_000260255.1 Octodon degus | reverse complement strand
TTAGTTCAGAAATTATTTCTGATCTGATTTCTTCTATACCTTTCTGCAGTTGTTTCTTTACTTCCAACACTATTATTTCAGAGATTTCAGGTATGTGATTTCCAGTTTCCTCTATGCTAGTGTCTTCTGCATTTGTACTGAGTGGACTCGGGGCCTGAGACTGCATTTTGTTCCTTCTCTTTGTCATTTTGTGATCTGGGGCCAGGTCGGTCTCTGTTCTTGACAGACTTGGTGGACTGTGTGTAGATAACCTGTTAGATAATTTGCTTGGCATGGTGAAGGGCTTTTCACACTTATAATCCATGTAGTTCTTCCTGTGGGTTTCATCCCACTGGATACCAGCAGTTTTCTTCAGCCCGAGCAGTGTTTTGTGTCACTACATAAGTTTCTTTTCCTCTAAGGTCTCTTGAGAGTTGTCTTGGGTTTATTTGCTACTATTCCATGTGTACATAGTTCCAAGGGAGAGCCTCTCTCAGCAGTTCCTGTTATATGTTCCACTTAAATCTGGCTTCTGGGTGGGAGAGCAGAAAGTGAACTTTGAGAAGGTGTGATCGTGGGAAAACTCCTGCGGAATCAATGACCACCTCTAAAGATTAAGGGCATACTCGGGCTGAAGAGAGCTGTACTGATTCAGGTTGGTAGTGAAGGATTACTCTAGGGGGGAACTTGCATATGAGCTGTTCTTGGGTGGCAGCAAGAAAATAGAGATCTCTGCCCTTGGGATGCTTGCTGGTCTATCCTTTTATTACAGGGAAAGGGGAAAGAGTCATTGATGATCTGTTAAGGTACCTAATTACTTAATCTATTTACTTTCTACTTAAATTATTTGGATTTTTTGCAGTTCAGTCTGTACTCTTGAGGGGGAGGAATGGTCCAGACAGTAGCATTTATCTTGGTCTTCTGGTGACCGCTAAGAACCCTGCAACTCACTTTGCCGTCATCTGCCCAAAACATGTTTCCACAACACCTGAATTTGCACTGCAGTGGGGCCTCACAGGCTGCCAGGTAAGCTGGAACATTTGCTTATTAGGATGATAATTTGTATGAATGTTGGGCTGAGGGCCTACTAATGGCTAGCTGTAAGAAGGACCTTCATGGGAACAATGGAAAAAGACAGAATCTGCCAGTCATGGTGGCACATGTGTGCAAGTCCTGCTACTCTGGAAGCAGAAACAGGAGGATTACAAGCTCGAGGCCATTCTGGGTAACTTTGTGAGAACCTTGTTTCATCATTTTTAAGAAAGGCTTGCAAATTAGTTCAGCAGATTAACTAATGGTCAACTTATAACACCCAGCTGAACTGAGTTAGCTTGGTGCTGGGTGTGGAAGGCCCACCTGAGGATTGTTGCCAACAGCATAAAAGAAGAACTGAAGGAGAATATAGCGTGCTATTGATTCTTGTGGAGAAGCTTGTCACATTGGCTTTCCTGATATGAACTTTGTTGTTCACATCATCTGAGGAGCTCAAGTCCTCACTCTCTCTGAGGATGGCTGCAGTTCTTTTCAGGGGAGTTCTGGTCCTTAAGCATCACTTCTTGACTCCCTCAGCCTGCTGGCACAGAACCTTCATCGCGCTGGTGCAGACATTCTAGCTTCCATCACTGACCTTTGGCCTTCCTAGTGTAGCTCCTGGATATAGACTTGCAGGAGATAGTCCCATGGGCTCTAGGACTTCATTTGTACTCAGGTAGGGCATTGCCATGGGACCCAGGCCCTCAGCTGGATTCTTTGGGTCTTTAGTGTGTGGGCAAATCTCTAGCACTCTTCTGCATTTGACATTTTGGGTGGATATTATAGAATAATCTTGTAAATTATGTGTCCTGTGTTAAATCTATCCCCTTGTAAATCCTGACCACAACAGTGGTAGCATGGTTGCCTATATGAACAAACCCTAAGTGTGATCCCCATGAAAAAAAATCAAAACCCAGAATGTACCATACAGATCACTAGCAAGATTAATACAGGTGCAGAGGAACAGGTTTATGCACAAATTCCACTAGGTTCTGACATCTTTCTCATGGTGATGTTCAGAAGAAGAGCAGCTTATTTGTGCATACAGATAGCCCCTAAGTTTCTTCCTTTAGAGGCCAGTCTCCCAAAAGACCAGTATCTAGACTATAGAAAGAACTCAATAATATTGGAAACCCCAACCCCCGGCCAGTTTAAAGAAAACAACAACAAAAAAATAGGCATCTGAAATGAGCAGATACATCTCAGATGAAGTAGTACAAACAGCTAATAAATACATGACAAACTGTTCAACATCACTGGCCATTCAAGAAAGCCAAATTAACACTCAGATTCCATCTCCAGGCTGTCATCAAGAAATCAACCAAAGGAAATGCTGGAAAGGCCGAGGCTGGGGCAAGGAGGAAGAGAATCCTCCTTCATTGCTGGTGGTAGTGTAAACTGGTACAACCATGATGGAAATCAGTGTGGTGATTCCTGAAAGCAACTAGAAACAGTCAATTCCATTTCACCAACTATTATGCTTTTAGTTATGTTTTCAAAAGAAAGACATTGTAGCGCAGTGATGTATACACACCCATGGTTAATAGCTGCACAATTCATAATCGCTAAATCTTGGAAGCAGCCTGAGTGTCCATCAGGAGAGGAATATAGAAAGAGCATGTGGTGTTTATATACAGTGGAGCACTACTTTGTAAGAAAATGAATGTACCTTGAAATCATAATATTAAATAAAGTAAGTCAAACATAAGCTTAAATACCACATGGTTTCTCTTATGTAAGAAGCTCAGTATACAAATAAAGTGCAAAAGAGAAAAAGGCTATTGTAATTTGGGATGGACAATATCGAAAAGTATACCTGTAATTTATAATTATCTTACATGTTTTGTTTTTGACTTCTTAGTCTGACTGTTAACCTGTATGTGTGATAATTAATTTTATAAGAATTTACTTATTTTTTTTTGTGGAACCAGGGATTGAACTCAGGCCCTTGGGCTTGCCAGGGAAGTGCTTATTCCACTGAGCCATCTCTCCGGCCCAATTTTGTAAGAATTTATAAACAAATCAACATGATGCTGGCAGAAAAGGAGGGAGGTGTAGAGGGAAAGAAGAAAAATTGAGATGTGTTATGTACGTGTACCAACTCTCCACAATAAACGTAATTTTGCAAACATGTACTAATACATTGCTTTTAAGAAGTGCTTAGAAATAACAGCCAAAATAAAAAGTAAAGACCTTTCATTCTATACTATAGACCTTTAGGGGTTCTTTGGATTCGGTGCTAATGTTACAGACCTTTTTCATTCTTCCTTACTCTAAGCCTTCATGTATCCAGATAGATAGTGATATAGTTAATCATTTAGAATCCTTAGTCCTGTTTTGCTCAACCACCCAATACCCCTTTCCGTGGCTAGTGTCAGCTGGGTGCTGCTTGAGACCTGCCAGTGGCAGAAGACCGTGGTTGCTAAGCATGTGGAAAACTCATTGTCAGAAAGTAGCCTCAGTAATGAATGTATTCCTACCTCAGAGTTAAGGAGACCACCTAGGCATGTTACATGTTTTTGCATGTTTTCCGAAAGGTAACACACACTTCTCAAGGCTTCTCCAGCCTAAATGTGTCCAACCCTCCCCTTCTTTATTACTCACCTGATAGACTTTTACTACCCTCTTCTTGCTAGGGTATTCGCTAATTTGCCAGTGACCTTCTTCATGGGAATGCTGAGGGCTATTGTTACCTTGATGGGTTTGAACAGGTAAGATAAAACTTAATAGAAACATTAAATGCTTCATTTAGATTTTTAAAAAGTTCAATAATATAAGTACCAAATTCTCCTTGACTGGGAAGATGTCTTTGAAGAAGTGATGGGGTTTTAGTCAGCTCATTCTGAGCTGAGTTGGTAATTTATCAGGAATTTTTGTGATTTTTTTTTTTTTTTTTTTTTT
>NW_004524579.1:27291804-27297914 GCF_000260255.1 Octodon degus | reverse complement strand
TTTTAATAAGGAAAAGGAAATATTTCTATTTCATGTTACTTGTGCTTATGAATTACCAGAATATATTCCACTTACTACCCTGCTTTGCTATTATCTCTCTAATGGCATTCCATGTACCTCCCAGCCTGAAAGACCCTATTCTTATGATAATAGCAGTAAATAGCAACTCTGAACACTACATCCTTGTGCCTTACAAGACCATGCATGACCTATCTGTTGTGGTAATTAGAATATATGACGTAAATATGCTACAGTACCTTACCGGGTAAACTAGGGTTTAACCTGGATGACCAATTACTGTAGGTCACAGGACACTGATATTTTTGTGAAAAGCCCAAACAAGATCAAATTACCTGTGCACTTGTCATGACAAATGACCGCTGGCCTCCTGCATAAATGTGCATGTGTGTGGCACCATATGGTAACTTTAGTTGGGTTTCTCAATTTTTTCCATATGTAAAATAAATTCTAGTTGCTACTTGCCTAAGGGTGAAATCCAGAGTTCTGCAGCGTATGAACAAGGGACTTCAATTCCTTTTCAGTGCAATATTATTCAATTTTTTTTAACATTTTACAGAGTACACAGTTTGTCCTAATGTACGCGAACCAATATTTATAGTATTTTGCTCAACCCTTGTTAGGTTATAAGAACTTCAGTTATAATAACTTAGGAAAGAATATTTTTACTTTCCTGAGGTTTAAATTTAAATATAAAACAATCACAATAAAATACACAGGTTTGTTAGGCCATGTGGGCCTGTCTGGTTTTGTGAACCGATACCTCCCTGCGCTCTGTTGCAGCTCTTCCATGGGGAAGCCTGTGGTTTCAGGGCCTGTGGGTTGTTGGTCTTGCGTGTGACAGGGCGTAATAGAATGTGCTTTTAAAGCTCACTTCTGGTACAAAAGTGTCCAGAGGCTGTACTGAATTCTAAAATAAGAATCACCAAAAAGTTATACTTTAGAATCACGCTGAAAGTGTGATTTCCTCCACACCTGGCTTACATTTAGTTCCTTAAACTCCTATCCCAGAATATAGTACAGCGGTCCCTCACTTATCCTGGAGGTTATGTTCCAGACAGCCCCGAGATAAGTGAAAATCAGTGAAGTAGCTGCGTTATAGTTTAGTAAACCTTCCCACATTCTTATAAACCTTTCCCACACTTTTAAAAACACTTCTAATGTTCTCAACCATTTTCTAAACTCATACAGTACTGCAAAATTCCACAATATAGCGAAAAATCTGCGATAAACAGTTTGGAGTAGTATCTTTTGAAAACCCACGAAACAGTCTGCAAAAGTTGAACCGTGAAATAGTGAGAGGCTACTGCATTCTCAGACTCTGTTCAAGGTATATACAGGGTACTGTGTGACAGGAAGATGGCACTAATTGCCTGCCACTCAGTAGGAAACACGGGAGGCTTGGTGGGGACATGGATTGGCAGGCTGTGCTTTTCATTAAAGGCTGGTAAATTGAAGTGCTGTAGAGTGTACTGGTCTCTGAATGGGGAATTGTGGTCTAGAAAGGACGTCATCTTTATGATGATTTAGCAGTATTGTTTATGTAATTCTTCATTCCAGTTGCTGCCTTCACCATGCCCCTAGATACCTTAGATCAGAGTAGGGAGAGGCTCTGAGCTGGGTGGAAGTTCCCCTGGATGCAGGCTCCTGGGGTTGCTGGTATTATGTGGCCCTGGAGCTGGAAGACAGAATGGAGGAGTTGGTATGACTCAGGCTGGACCTTTTCTTAAAGAATCTGGGCAGATCCCCGTGGGTCTGAGGACCAGACCAGAGAATTGATCCTCCCAGCCTTTGAAAAGGAGAAGTATTTATTCCAGGGTTGCAAAATAGAGTTCTCTGATGCAGTACATTCCTGGTTCTGTTCAGGGTTTGTTTGTTTGTTTGTTTTCTGAAAGTCAGGGCTGGAAGGGAAACCAGCATACCATAGCATACTTTTGCTAGCAACTATTTTTTTTTGAGGAGTTGGATCTATTTGCATAACCATGTGTTGGCGTTTTATCTCAGTTTTACAAGTGATGAAACACCCAGAGCCATGTAGTGTTGGAACCTAAATTTAAAGTTAGGTCTGGTTGACATCAATCACAAATATCCCAGAAGTCTCAATAATAGAAATATAAGGTCTATTTGAATCATGATTCTTGGAATTGCGGTACTTCATGAAGGTGCTGAGCCCCGCAGTGGCCACTTCTGGTTGATACCCTTCGCTAGCTGGTCGCAGTGTTGCGAAAACTGAGTGGTGACCACTGTTCCAAGGAAGAATTCGTGGTGGGTCAGTGTAATGGTGATTCTTTATCCTTGGAACACGGGACCAGCATGCTAACTGTGCGCTATGGAGCCTCAGCCTGTGTAACTTTTGGAGCCATTTTCATTGCAGGGATGGAGTGGGGAGTGGGAGATGAGAAGATGAGAAGCAACAAGGCAAAAGCAAAAAATAGCTTTGGAGTAAAAAGGAAGTCCCTCTTAAACACATCCAGAGAGACACCCAAGCCTGTCCTAGGGATGGTGTCTAAGCTGGCCCCCAAAAGACCAAAGAACTGGTCTTCAAAATGAACCATGAAAACTGTTCTACATGCTTACTAATCACTGAGAGTTTCAAGGTTAAGGCCATATCCTGTATGTTTAATACTGATAGCTACCAAGAGAGATGTAGAGGGGACAGTTGGGCATCTTGCTGAGGGCATAGCTATGTTTTTTTATTTTTATTTTTTGATACAGTATCTCACTACACAGCTCGGACTCATAGTGATCCTCCTGTCTCAGCCTCCCCAGCTCTGGGATTACAGGCGCATACCACCACCATGTCCGATATTCCAGGGCCGGTATGGCATGGCATGTGGTACCAGGGATTGAATTTGGGACCTTGTGCTTCTGAGGCAGGTGTTTATACCTCCCTTTATCCCTTTCTCTCTCCAATCCCTGTAGCTTTAGTTTTAGTCATGTGTTGTAGCTTCCACTGTTCCATTTTTTATGTCAAGTCTAGTATAGTTTTTGCCTTTTTATTTTCTTCTTAGATTCTTAGGGTTGGCAGCACAGTGACTTACTGAGCTCTTTAGAAAGCAGATCCCTTAATGTTTAGTGTTAATGGACCAGTGTCAGTGCCAGACATGCTAGGAGAGAGACGAGGGATAGAGTAGGGCCTTCGTACAAAGGAGCTTCTGATCCAGTGGGGAATTAAATCCACAAAGGCAGGGCTGTGTACAAAGTGCTGTGGCCAAAACCTGCCCATGGACTTGTAAGAGGTGCTTGTTGAGTCATGTTGGGAGGGATTCCTGGGAGAGTCTAAGGATGAGGTAATGAGATAGAAAATGGAACAGTTGGGCAGTGAGAGTAGTGTCTAGAAGGGTGAGAAAGCAGTGTGTACTCAGGGAGCTGGCAGTGGTTCTGCAAGTTTGTAGTCTGGGATGTGTGTGAGGTGGGTGGGGTTGTTGGTGCTGGGATCAGGAAAAGACTTCTATGCTGCTTAAGGTGCTTGGATTTTCCTTGAAGCACTGGGGAGCCATAAAGGGATTGTAACTCTGATTCAGTGTATAGAATGTAAGGTTCATGAACATGAGGACAAAGTTTCATCCACACCCTCATGGCCTAGGATAGTGCTCGGCATAAAGTAGTTGCTCAGGGAAGTTACAGTGAAAGAATGACTAAACTTCTTCCACTTCATGTATTCTGTAACTCATGTGGCCTACCACGGGTGAATGGGAAGTCTGAGTGTGGGCACGAACAAAGGGGGTCTCTGTAGTAATCCTGGTAGGTGGGGAGAGGGCAGTAGCAGTGATTGGAGGAGAAGCCTGCTTCAAGAGGCTTCAACTCCGGAACTGTTCATCCCAAAGCTCCCTGGTGAGTGGCATAATCAGCTTTCCATGGCAACACACACAGAGCTCACCACACTGGCCTCTTCCCAGGTGTGGGGTCAGGACCCCGGGTCCATCCTCAGTGCCGCCCCTTCACCTGCCACGATAGTGAGGGTCTTCCTCGATCCTCCCTTGAAGCAGTTGTTCAGGTGACTGGCAACTACTTTACATCATGAAGGTGGCCCAGGCTGGAGATGGTGTTAGGGATTTATCAGGGATCAAGTCTGTAAGGAGACAAGGCTGCAGTCTGCAGGGCAGCCTGTGAATTGAACTTAAGAGCTGGCAAGTTGTGCAGCTCCTGGGAGGCAGGGACTACAGAGTTACACAAAATGGAAATTCTGCCCCTCCTTCCATCCCATCCCTCCCCAGAATTAGCTGCGGAAACATTTTGCCCTATGTCCTTGCAGCTGTTCGCTCTGCCTAAACAACCCCAAATATGTAAACCTTTTATTTTCACCCAAAGGGATTTAACTTTTGTAACACCCACTTTGGTTTTAAGGATCTATGGTTCATATAGAAAAACATTAAAAGAGATTTCATAAAAATACAAGTTGAATTGTAGGATTGAGTTAATTTGGATTTAATAGCTCTTGAGGAAACTGCAGATTTTTTTTTTTGTTTTTTTTGTTTTTTTGGCAGAGCCAGGGATTGAACTCAGGCCCTTGCGCTTGCCAGGGAGGCACCTATTCCACTGAGCCATCTCCTCAGCCCCGGAAACTGCAGATTTTAAAAATGCTTGCCAAAACACCAAGGCCTGACCTCTTTGGTGGTTGTCCTCTTCATGGTGACCTTGAGATGTAGGGTAATCCAGGTAACACTGGCTGGAGAGCACACCCTTGCTCTGCTCCTGGGCTGCTTCCTCCCTGCCATGTACATCATGGTGAAGCTTTCTTCAGTGATGGTGCCCGTGAGTCCAGTTTCCTGGCTGCATTTGGCCAATGTGCTTGGCCTTCAGCATTCAGAGAGGTCATATGAGGGCAGGATCCTGGCTTGGTTGTTTCCAGCCCCTAGGAGCTTCCATTCACTGGCTGTGTGCCATGAGCTCCCTGGGCTTTAGTTTCTCCATCTCTAAAATGAAAAGCTTGGACTAAGGCCACCAAGATTGTGTCTGGCACAAAAACTTCATGATACCTGGCCCGTCTATACCTGGCCTATCATGGTAGACTGAATGGTGGTAGGATGTGGAAGTATATTGAAAAATACTACCTGCTATGTAATTTGCTCTCAGTAAATCATAATTAAATTAAGCTGCTGTCTTCTGTTGCCTTTGCTACCTTCTAGGAAATTGGTGACATAATTTGTACATTGAAAAGTTCTGTTCCTTGAATTTACAAAACAAAAAGAAAGCAAAGCCAAAGTTCGACAGAAAATGTCTTGAAGTCTGTTTTTAGTAAATTGTTTCTTCCATCAATGTCACAGACACCAGTGAAGACCAATGGTGTAGCAAGTTTGAAGAATTAATTAGAATGACTTGAGTTTCTAAAACACATGGTAATAAAAAGCCATTCATTTTGCCCAGTATGCTTCTATAGTCCTCAAATGACATTTTTGCCTTGTTTGCAGAAATCTTAGATAGTGGTAGGTCAGTTTCTATCTCTTTTGACTTTGGGTTAAAGTTGGTTGAATAATCTTTTTCAATAATTGAGTACATTTTTTTTAATTAATAGAAAAAATACACTTTTTATGATGAAAGATGCATTTTTAAAGCTCTCCACATCAACCTTTTTTAATGTAAATATTTCGCTTTTGGGGATGATGCTGTGAGATTTCTGCTTTTAAAGCTTTTAGATACCTAAAAGTAGTTCAGTTTATAGTCATTCTGATTTTTGTGTAGTGGAGGGAGTGGTAGCCTCAACTTCCTGTGTGTGAAAAAGCTACAGAAATTCCAGGTAGAAGTTTTCCCCTGAAAATTGCCAATTAACTGTCACCTCTCTTGGAAGTTGCTTGTTTTAGGGAAAGTGGGTGATCAGTTGGAAGCATGTAATGGGGCCTCTCTGTACTCAAAATCCTGAAGAAGAGAGAAATCCATGTAGTTCTTCCTGTAGATTTCATTCCACTGAATACTAGCATTTTCCTTCAATTCAAGCAGTGTTTTGCGTCACTATATGTTTCTTTTCCTCTAAGGCCCTTCAGTTCTGCTGCCAGGCTTGTTTTTACCTAAGATTTATTTATTTATTTTTATTTATTTATTTTAGTTTTTTAATAGATTGCAAATTGAAAATAAATTATTTACAAACATAAATG
>NW_004524579.1:27276821-27285894 GCF_000260255.1 Octodon degus | reverse complement strand
GTACTGATCCTTCTGCTTTCAGCCTCCCTACTGCTGGGATTACAGACATGTACCACCACACCTGGACTCTCACTTTGTATTCTTGAAAAGGGACCTTTTCCTCTCATTTCTTCTGGCACTTGTTTTCATTGAATGGTACTGTCGTGACTTTACGTAGTTTACACGGCATACCTCTCTGTACTTGGATTGGTAGATTCACACATTGACAACAGGATCATAATTTGCCTTGTGTGTTTGTATGCTAAAGGTACAAATGGATCTAATCACTTTTGTCTCTTTACCACTAAAATTAATAAAAAGCTGCCTGATGGACAGTCATGCGTGTACCACTAGTCATGCAAGTTGGCAGGAATGTGTTAAGGTAAATGTTAAGTGTACATTGTTGCTGATTGTCAGACTGGGGTTACATTTGGTCCAGCTCTGGCCATGGTTCTGTCTTGTTTTAATAGTTTTTTGGTGGTGGGTTGGGACTCCTAATCTCTTATAATTGGAACTTTGAATTGTGAAACCCACAGTGTAAAGCAAGATAGGTAAATGGAAATACTTAATTCTCAGTTATTCCTCATTGAACTCTTTGAGCTTGGGTGGAAAACATTTGCAATATGTTGGTTTTTTTGAATGACACAAAGCCTCAAGTTCCCAATCGGGTCCCCTTGCCTTTGTCACAGTTGTAGATGATGATGTGTCCTACTTTGCTTGGAAACTAGATGTTGTAGTTGTTTGGCTACTCACCACTATCTGGTATTCCTTTTTTTTTTTTGGTACTGAGAATCTAACTCGGGACCTTGTGCTTGCCAGGCAGGCACTCATGCCACTGAGCTATATCCCCAGCCATTAGGTGGTATTCTTCTTCCTGATCACAGGGTAGGATTTCACTTCCTCATCCTATTGAGCTGGTGTATGACCATGGGATTTGGGTAAGTCAAGGAAATGTGAGTGGAAGGCTCTGTAAGACTTCAGTTGGCACATATTGTGCCAAGCATCAGGTTGGGATGCTCCATTAACCTGAATTTCAGGATGAGGCTGCTACAGCGCAGAGCCTTCATGTAACCTACAGTGAATGTGCAGCAGAAGAGCAAAACAATGTTTGTTATATGCCTGTGGAATTTGGGTGGTTTGTGACTACAGTAGAACCTAATCTGTCTTGATAGATGCATTCAATTGGGAAGCTTCTGGATTAGTTTTCAAAATGACAGCTGGTGGAATCTGAGCAAAGTGAAGTTCCATTGGTCCTGGAAGCAATAATAGAATTCCCAGGGAGAAACTTCTGTTGTTAAGAAATTGTATGTGGACTTTTGTTTTGAGTCAGTCTTATGCTATATTACTTAGTCCTGAATTACCAGTACCCCTGCTCCAGCCTCCTGAGTACCTGGGATTTTAGGCACACATCACAGTGCCCAGCAGCTTTTCTTAAACCTTTAAGTCCTTGTCTGAGTCAATCTCTGGGAAAGTTGTGGTAGGCAGTGAGAGGGGACAAGGACTTCATTTCCAGCAGCCTATGCCTGGCTTCATTGCTTGGCTCTATGTGGAGGAGTATATCACTTTATGCTGTACACCTACTTGCCCCCTTGTATTAAATGATTTAGTGTTGCCCACAAAGGGGTCTGGTTTGTTGTGGACTAACATTCTGATTTCACTGGGGCAGAATATAAGAAAGAAAAATATGATTTAGGGTAGGAGATGGTCACACTATAGGGCAGGATGTGGTCATACTAGACAGGTCAGCATTGTTATTTATGATGAGGACTTTGGCCCATGCCTATGGAAAGTAGACGACTGAGGTCATATGGACACCCACACATATAATGGAACCCTAATAAAATCTCTGAATTCTGAGGCTAGGTTGAGTTTCCCTGGTTGGCTGTGTTCTATGCTTATGGTTATATATTTATGCCAGGAAGGTACTCCATTTCATAGTTTTCCTGGACTCTGACCTATGTCTCGCCCTTTGAATTTCTTCCTTTAGATCTTAATCCATGTTCATTTTCTGAGGCAGACTGCCTTGCCTATGATGGATTTTGGTGAAGTCTGAGTCTTTCTAGTGAATAATTGACCCTGAAGGTCTCTAAGTTTGCAGCTAGGGTCAGAATGAGGGTGAGTTGTGTAGATTGTTACCGTTAAGCAGACAACTGGTTTTGTTGTTAGTCCCTTACACTTTAGGTTTCTGCTAGAACTCATTAGGTCCTCATCCTGCCTCACTGCTGGATGGAAAGGTCCTGTTTCCATTCCTTTGCCAGCTGTTTGCTTCTTTGATTGTAAATATTAGAAAGGACTTAGTATTCTTTTGCGGGAATTTTCTTCCTATGGTGGGTATGAGAGTAGACACACAACTGTTGGTTTTTTGACCATGGAACCACCAGCTGTATATGAGAAATTGTGTGTGTGTGTGTGTGTGTGTGTGTGTGTGTGTGTATTCTTCACTGATTCTGATAATCTGGGACTTCTGTCTTGTGTTAATCAAAAATTACGTGATCTGAGACATCACTTCATCTTTGTCCTATTCACCCACTTAGCTCCATGTTTGGAAAGGATTACTATGTTTTAGTTTTAAAAAATAGCGTCAGTTGGCTTTATTTAAGCAGTTTGCAAATAGCAGGCGAACAGTTGCTCATTTTCCCAAAATAATAACTGAGAGAGATAGCCTCGAGCAGAATAAAGTCTCTTATATGCAATCTCCGGAACCACACATGAACTTTTGAGTCTCTTTCCATCAGTGAATTTTACAGAATGATCTAACTATGGCAAATAGCAATCACATAAACGTAATTTGTTTTTCATCTAGTAACTTATGTTGGATATCTCTTTCTTAGGGGTTTAGGTATTTCTGAAGAGAAGATGGTGAATTTACTACCCTCAGCTGTGGTGTTTGTTAATACGTATTAATAAATTTAGTGCAATGTGCGCTTGTGGATTTGTTGGTTTGGACGGTGTAAGGCCCCGGGAGGAGCCTGGGTCCAGTGGTGGTAAGATGAGAAGATCTAGCGGCTGTCCTGCCTTGTTTCAGAGCTGGTGCACCGCATCTTCTCAGGAAATGTGATGACGGATACCTGAATAGATGAGTGGAGCCAGGGTCCCACTTAAACCCACAGCACCTGTCTCTGGTAGTTAAGAGTGATTTACCAGGCAGTAAGACTTGGGGAAAGGTGAGCGTTCTCAAGTAAAAGGGGTCCCAAGTCCCATTTTTCCCAAGGGGCCGCCTCTATTCACTTGCATCTCTTCTATTGACAGCCATTGGTGGTCCCTAAATCATGCTGATTCTAAAAATGTTAGAAGCTTAAAAGCTTAAGACTTATGCTTAAGAGTGACTTAGAATTTCTTCATTGTTGGAGCAAAAGAAAAGTCGGAAAAGTTTGGTGGCCATATAGCACATTTAGGGGATTTAGTGGAAGAGTCTGAACTGCCATGTCCAAGACCAAGGGTAATTTTTTCTGGCCTCACTTAACCTAGTGCAACAATGTGAAGTTGGGCCAGTGTCCTGGTGATTGCCCTCTGCATAGATAAATCAGTGCAGCTCTACCCTGGAGCTGCCACTGTCTCCTGAAGAAAAGGACAGAATTAGCAAGATGTACCTTGAGACCATAACATCAAATGAAATAAGTCAGACACATAAGCTTAAATATTGTGTGGCTTCTCTTACATGAGAAACTCAAAGCACAAATATAGAACAAAACAAAGATAATAGGAGACAGGGAGGTAGCTATTTTGCTGATGAGAGAGATGGAGGGGAAGAGAAAGTGATAAAAAATAGAATTTAAGATATATTTTGTACACTTATAAACTCCCTATGAAGAATGTAACTATTCTGTACTACAAACATACGGGGAGATGGCTCAGTAGAAAAAGCACTCCCCTGGCAAGCACAAGGGCCTGAGTTCAATCCCTGGTCCAAATGCCTGGGGAGCTAAATATTTCCTGTAGTCTGGTCTCCTCAAATTAGCCGAATATTTTGATATTATACATAAAGCTTTGGGGAAAGTTAACACAGGAATTTATCAGTGTTTATTAATGTGGATTGTTGGTAGGAATTGGGTTCTGGGAGAATGGAAGGAGGGATGCTGAGCCTCCTTCATGCCTGAGGATCTGGAGTGCACTGCAGGAGCACCACCCCAGTGTTCTGCGTGCTCACATGTCTGGGGGAGCGTGGCTGGGCTCTGGGCTACACTGAATCAACCACTGAAGCTTTCCCATGGTGCCATCTGGGAATGGACAAATGGGTTCCTTGTGTGGACACCTAAAGGCCCAACTAATTAGGCACCAAAGAGCTTCTAAATGTTATTTTAGGAGAACATATCAAACAGGTTACTGAACATAATTTTACTTTTTATTAAAGACTTAGAGCTCACAAAAGAAAGGAAAACCGTCCAGCAATGCTCCAGTGTGGTTTTGCTTGAAATTCTTTTTAGTATCTAATGAGGTGGGCTGACCTTTTCTGTGTGTCTTCAAAAGGAAACCAAGAGCAATCTAGCATTCTGTTCTTGTGCCTTTAATTGTGCCTTCTGCTGTCCTGCCACTCTTCAGTCTATTCTTTGTTCTGCTCGAAACAGCCTCCCACTTGGTGTGCCTATCCCAGCCCTCAGGCAGGCATACTTTACCTGCTCCCTTTCTCCCCAACCCCTTCCAACAAATGACCAGTTTTTCATGGGGTAAAGATGGCAGAAAGGAATGCTGAATGCTGAAATCTCTTTGCTATGGGGATTGAAGCTGCAGTGGTTCAGTGCTAGTGTCAACACATGTATTACTAAATGACATTCAGAAATACGTATGTTTTAAACACATGTCTTCAGAGATAGTTTATTAATGGGCTAAAGATAAAGTTGTATTAGATACTGAAGATAATCTGTCCAGCGTCCTCATATCCAGCTGAGAAAATTGAGTCCAGCTACAAATTGGCATG
The DNA here is from genome assembly GCF_000260255.1 of Octodon degus. Taxonomy (NCBI): domain Eukaryota; kingdom Metazoa; phylum Chordata; class Mammalia; order Rodentia; family Octodontidae; genus Octodon; species Octodon degus. The sequence continues at coordinate 27,281,000 of NW_004524579.1, read as the reverse complement.
ACCTTGTCTGCACAGGTCAAATTGTGGAAAATTTTAGCTGGTGTGTTTTGTTATAAGAAAACTTCTCTGAAGGAGGGTTCTGTGTCCTCAGTATCTTTGTGTCTTCTGGGATCTTACACAGTGCTGACATACAGCAAGGCATAAGAGAATATTTATTAGGCGTGTTAGTAGAGTGTAGATGTTACCTTATGGTAGATAGGAACTGTAGCTTTTGATTGAATTGAAAGACATTGCTATCATGCCCCCTTGTCATCTTGAATCTTGTTTTCCTTTGAACTAGCTCCTTCTGAAATATTAGAACCCTTGCTGTAAACAGCATTTGTAAGTCAGTGAGCGATCTAAAGTATTAGCCATCCTCCCTTCAATGTCAAAGTGTGCTTTTAAATCTATTTTGGAAGATAAACTCTTTTTTAATGTATTTGGTACAGTGTCTCACTACACAGCAGCTTGGACTCCTAGTGATGCCCCTGTTTTCAGCCTCCCCAGTGCTGGGATTACAGGTGTGCACCACCACACCCAGACTCTATCTGAGGCTTAGCGCATCCTAGAGGTGGGGCCAATTTGGCATGCAGGACCGGGGATCAAACCCCTGGTCCCTGCACTTGGCAAAGCAGGTGCTTAGTCTGCTGAGCTATCTCGCTGGCCCAGGATGATAAACTCCTAATGCCAGTTATTGTAATATATGAGTCCCTGCAGCAGACCTCATTAATGTTTTGGCAACTGAAGATGAAGAGATCATGGTGGAGTTGGGTAGTTAGGGGATTCTCCATGGGATTCAGTAACTTACTGAACACTTGTGAGCCAGATGGTGTACCAGGAACTTGCCCTCATCATCTCCATTCGTGTTTGCTACACTCCTCCAAGGTAGGAGATTGTCTCCTAAGTTATTTTAGAGAGGGCTGAAATGATAGCTCTTTCCCAAGGAGCCACTAAGTGTCAGGATTTCAACCCAGACATCTGAAACTATGAGGCCTGTTGTTGCTTCCACTCTGCCTTGCTTATTCTATATCACCTGAGCTAATGGGCTTCATCCTTGTGAGGCCCTGAATTAGCTGAGCATAGGAGGTCACAGAACTCCAAAGCCTTGTCCACAAGAGCAAGAGATAGTGTGGGAAATGCCGTGGTGTGTGCTTAGAGGACCTTCTACCCTCAGACCATATGTCCATGGGAAGTTCTTCACCTCTTGATTTCTCCCTTGTCAAATGAAATAATGAACACTTTGTCTCATGGGATTTTGTAAGCATGAAAATGGATGACCCCAAAAGCACTGCATATGCTAACGTACTGTAAAACTTTTAGATCCCTATAAGCACAGCTTGAGGGTCTACTGTATGTTCTTGGCACCTAGCACTGTTCAGCCTTTTCTCCAAGGTCCCTGGTTAAGTTATCCAGGTCACCTCAAGACAATTTCTAATAGTCTAACAGGATCCAGACATTTTAAAATGCACTTACAATATTAAGCCTGATGGTAGTGTTCAAGGAATCATTTTTAGAATGTATGTATAAGAAAATTACCAAAATAGCATTTCAAATACATACACTTTTTACTATCTGGGAGTGATGTACCAAAAAGCACCTTTTTAACCCTGTCAGGTCAAGGAGGTAGCTTTGGGACATCCTTGGAATCTTTGCTCCCTTTGTGGGTTGCTGTCTGTCCAGGGAAGGTGTGTGTATAAATAAGTGGCAGTAATAGAAGCTGTGAGAAGGGTTTTTGACTCTGGCAGAGAGATGTGATAACTTAATAGCAGTCTTGGATTCTCCATTTCCTCTTCATCTTTACATTATTGATATCTTTTAGCTTTTCCTAAGTTTTGTAAGTTGTTATTGACAGCTAAGCTAGGCAGAAGTATTGTAGGCAGCCAGATAGGGCTAAGTCCTCAAGAGAGCCAGGCCAAAGGTAAAACATATCTCATTTGTGGCCAGAGAAACATCTATTGGAGACCAGTTAAAGACAAGATGACCAGGCTTATATTTATCTTGGAAGGACAAACATCAGGACCAATGAAGCCTAGATAGACATCATTTAGTGTGTGACCAAGACCTCCGTACCCATCTTTTCATATAAAAAGCCTTTGTTCTTTCCATGTACCCTTGGTGTATGACTTGATTCCTCATTGGCTCACTATTACCTAAGCGACTATACTTGTATTCTTATTGGTTAATCATAGTCAAAGCCCATGTTTTACCCACATTGGATGTTGCTTCATAAAGTTTCCCTGTAGAGTGCCCGGGCTACCCATTGGGAACCCCTCTTGTTCCTGACTGGAGCTTTCTATCCTTTCAAAAAATATTTCCCCAGTCTTCTGTTTTTCCTAGAATTCATTCTTTGATTTTTAGAGAGCATAAACATAGAATATCAGACATCTAAAGCGTTGGAAGTTATAATATTCCCCTTATATCATATTTGGAGTTGTGATATCACTCCATAACAAGGTTCCTTTGGACTTGACTTGTTAAAGTGTGCCTTAACAAACCTCAAGATAAACTTCTTGAAGGGATGAGACAGTTGACATTGGGAGGAAATATGCCTATTTTTTTTTCTTTCTCCAAAGAATATAGGAAATGAAAGGAAAGAGACAGTGTTAGGAATGTGAGGCAGATTCCAAATGCTTGAGCTCAGAATTTTGTGGACACTGGGATCAGGAGGAATAAAGACTGCTGCTGTTTGATGACATGTAGACTTAAAGAGGAGTGATGGTGAACAGAGAGGTGAACCTTTTAGAGCTTTCAACGATGACAAACTTAGGTCATAATTCACCACTACAGTTAGAAGAACCTGTATATTACAGTCAGAGCAATTCAGAGCTTTTGTAGTAGTTTCTAGGAACCTAATTCCAAAGCTCAGGAATGTTTTGAAATGATTGCTTTATCTCATGCAGAGACAGATCTCTGAGAAACCTGTAACAGACATTGATTAACTGACTCCAGGCATGGGAGATATATTAAGATGGTTTAGGTATAGGCTTGTCTTTCAAAAAGTTGGCAGCTGATTTGGAAGACAAAACTCAATAGGAGGACATGGCAGATATCTCATGAGCTGACCCCAGTGGTTTCCCCTCCCCCAGGTGGTTCCTTCACATCAGCAACCCAGGTAATAGCCCCAGCAACAGGAAGGAAGACCCCTGCCTAAAGCAGTGGGTGTTTTTGTATCACAGTTTTTCAAAAATCCTGAAGCAGCAAACCTCAAGGCTATTTTATCCATTATGTCCTTCTGTCTACACTTTAAAGTTTAAACAACAAAAATTTATCAATGTATTCATAGTTCAAAATTAGAAGAGATCAAAAGAAATGTTTGTTTTTACCTGTGTCCCCATTTAAGCAGTTCTTTTTTCTCAGAAGCAGCCAGTATTGTTTCTTGTGGATATTTTAAGATATTCTGTATCTGTCTGTATGCTCTTTTAGAAAATTTCTTTATTTGTATTGTCCATCTTATACATAAGACAGTACGCTAATCCCTTTGTCCTACACTTCATTTCCCCATATCTTGAAGACTGTTCTTTTGTTTGAAGAATTTTCTTTTAATTTAATGGCTACCTGGTGGTCCTCAAATGTTGGGGTCACCTGGAGAGCTAATAAAGCATGCAGAAACCTGGGCTCCTGAGGGTAGGAGGGGCCTGGCCCTTTGGGTTGCTCATATTTCACAGGTGATTCTGATAAAGACTTGAATTTGAGAGCTGCTGAGTAATCAGTGGAGGATCCACCCCAGGAGCAGCTGTGAGGAGTGATTTCCGCGTTACTCAGGTGATACCCAGGTTCTGAGCAGCCAAATGAGTCACCTTCCATCACCCGCAGTTTCTGAAGTTTGCAGCTACCTTCACCCCCTGGGGATGCCTTTGACCTCAGCAAGCAAGCCCTCCTCTGAGGCTCTGCCTCTTTCCACCTCTGGGCTCTTGTTTTGCCTTGTGCTTAGCCTGCCTTTCTGAGCAGTGTGAGAGCTGCTGCTTTCCTTCCCCTGTTGCCCAAGTTAACGCTCCCCAAACCTTTGTTACCAGGGCAATGTTTGAAGGAAACTGTGGGACTCTCCCTAAGGGAGTTTTAGGTGGTAGAAAATAGAAGAAGAAATGCTTATTTAGAAGTAAGTGTAGGGCTGGAGAGATGGCTCAGTGGTCTAAAGCACCTACTTGGAACAAGCTTAGCAAAGCATCAGGGACCGCGGTTCGATCCCCCAGCACCACATGC
>NW_004524579.1:27235965-27276721 GCF_000260255.1 Octodon degus | reverse complement strand
AAAATTAAAAAAAAATAGAAGTAAGTGTAGCTTGAGAAATGTGCTTACATACATGTGTTGAGGGATTTGCTGAAGTGGAGGGCTTTGCCTGTGTAACCGGTCCAGGCTGACGAACCCAGTATTGCTGTACTACGTAGGTGCTCTTCGGACTGCTCGCTACAGCACCAAGAAGCTCCAACCTCGGGCAGCCACTGGGTGAACCCTGTGTGGTGAGGATTGCGGGGCAGGCCTAGTGCAAGACGTGCAGGGAGATCAGTTTTTCAATTGTCTAGTTTTATTCTTGAACAGGATCTTGGAAGCCATTTCAGTCTTTGAAGTGTTGTGGTTTTTTTAGTTACATCTGTTAAAGGAATTATTTTTTCTCATATCTGATAGGTTGGCAGGTAAAGTTCTAAAGAGGCAAAAGATGAAAATTGTGGAGTGTGAAGAGAGGCTTTCTTTCCCCTCAGGTTTTCACAGCAGGCTACTCTGGGCTTCTGGCACATTTGTTTCCAGTGGATCCTTCAGGATACCGGAGGACAATTACTGTTTGTAGTGGAAGTTTCTTCTGTTGTGTGGAAGAGAATGAAGATTCAGTTTCTTCTGAGGCCCTGCTCATCCTTTTGAACTCCCCTCTCTGATCTTGGGCTATGGTATTTTCTCTGTGCGTATTTCACCTTTTCCAATTTGAAGTGAGTACCAGAGAATGAAGATGGCTTCTGTCCAGCTTGACCAATCTTGTTTTCCCTTGCATGATGTTTCATGGTGAAGTGAAACGAATGGCTAAGGAGTAACTTCAGACTTATTCTTCCTCACTGATATTTTGGATATATGGAGAGAAAATATTTGGATGATTTTTGACTTTAGCATAGGTTGGTTTTAGACAATCATCTTCTAGCCTTATCAAGAAATAAGAGTTTGGGTGTGTATAAATCAATAGAAAATATTTCCCTCCCATTGATCTAAGAAAACTTTCAAATATATCTTAGTGGTTGCAACTTTATGTAACCAGGTTGCTATGAGAAAGAGGTGAAGGGAAGCGGTGTGAAGTGATTGCAAAGGATTAAAAATATTTACTTAGAGGATTTCCCTGTCTTCTAAATTTCAGCTGAGGTTCTTAAAATGCACACGTTTCACGCTGTCACTTACTTGCCTGTTGAGACTGGAGCTCTGTGCAGTGTCTCCTTCCATTTGCCATTTGTGGCAACCACTATAATCTATTCTTGGGCCAGCTCTGAGCAGGCAGCCCTGGTCCCAGAGAACAGAGGCGCATGGCAGTGAGAAGGCTGTTAATGGGCACAGCGAGGTGAGTGTCAGTGCTCATTTCCTCCCTGGCTCATTGGAGACTGGTGTAGCCTAAGCTTAGGGTTGATGCTGTTAGCATTAGCATTTTTAGTTGACATTGAGCCATGTGATGTGGGTTATAGTATAGGGTGTGACACAGCTATTGATTTCGTGCTCATTTTGTTTAAAACTTAGAAGGATGAACATTCCTATTCTATTTTACAAAAATGAAAACTGAAACCCAGAGAAGTTTAGTGGCTTGAGTAAAGATCACATAGCTGGGAGCCAGCTGAGCCAGAATTTGAGCTCCTGATGTAAACACTGTTTTTCTCTCCCAGACATGTTATGCTATTCTGTTGTTAAATTCTGGAGTAGTTGTGAAGGTTCACAGTGTTAACTTACTAGAGAATCTGAAGGACCACAGTGATCACTGTTTGTTTTTTTTTTAATAAAACATCAGAATTTTATTGCTTGAACAATACAAAAACAGCATATGCAATCACAAAAATGTCAGAATGAAAAGTCACTAGGCTTCAAGCATATAATACATTATCGGGTGCAGTAAAATATTACCCTGAACTCTGCATCAGAAAGAAAAAGCTCCTACCGATTTGATTTGCAACTGTCTCATTGCTATTCGTTTATCAATAAAATTATGGGAAAAATAAATAAAAATAAAATTATGGGGAAAAAAAGAAAGAAAAAGCTATGGAAGAATACCTAAGAGTTCAGTTCTCTAGTATCTGAATTTTTTATCTTTTAAAAAGAGTATATATAGAGGTAATAAATATGTGTATACTCAGATATACACACTTGTTTAGAGAAACTTCAGAAGAAGACTTTGAAAATTTAGAAGAGTATTTTCATTAGTAGTTGTACAAATTTGGTGAATTTTTTATTTTGTGCAGAGGTAAAAACTAGTTTTATGACAGCATAATTTGTCTTGAGCGAAGCTATTCCATTTCAAAGACTGCCCAATTTTGAGGTCTGTCATTCTTACTATTTCACTCCAGTTCAGTAATTAATAGTTCTACTTGCTTAGTCTAGCCATGTTTATATTATTCAGATATGTAACTGGGGCTTGTTAAACAATTGCTTGGGTTCTGTTAGTTTCACTGTTGAAGACAATAGGTGACAGTTTTAGAGGTAAATGCCTTCATCTGTCCTTGATTTTTGTTTTTAAAGTGGGGGCAGGGAGGAGGCAACATATGGGAAAGGAGAAGAGAACAGGAGATGTGTGTTTTGCCAGCACCCACGTGGACAAGCAGGAGTCTCTTAATAAAGAATTCTGAGCCAGGCATGGTGGTGCATGCCTGTAATACCAGCATTCGGCAGGCTGAGGCAGGAGGATCACTGCAAGTTTGGGACCAGCCTGGGCTACAAAATGAGCTCAAGACAAGCCTGACCTGTATAATGAGACCTTGTCTCAAAAAAGACACACACACTTCTGTAAATTATTACTGCTTGGGAAAAAATAGTGCTCATGAAGGGGGAATTGCAGATACAGAAATTAGAAGTGTTCTTTTCATAAAAGTTCTGGCACAGATTTGATTGTGGACTGGTTGGGTTAGTATTGAGCCTGCTGAATAATTAGAGTGATTCATAGTTCATGTAGTGTGTGCTTGGAAGTCCAGCATTGCTACAAATAATAGAGGGGAGGTGGTTTCCCCCTGCTGTTTTGAAACTTGTGAAATGTCACATTATCACGTCCTGTCATGGTGACAAATGAGCTTTAGCACTGATCTCAGTATCCAGCTAAATGCTTTCAAATGGCTGTTGTCCCATTGGTTTTTGAGCTACAAATGCTTTTAAAGCACCATTTGGCCTACCTCACTGTCAAAGAATAATAACAATTATGATAATTTAACTCCAAGGGCTAAAAAGCATTATGCCAAGTGTCATGCAATGATTTAAATGTTTGGGGCCAGTGTCAGAAAGGAGGCTGCTTAGTGAGCATTTATAAGAGGCAGGTGGGGAGTGGCCGTGGCACCTGTTTTTCCACTGAATTTGGCTTTGGATGTGTATTGGTGATAAGGATACAGCTGTTTGTTGTAGAATCCTAAAGCCTCAGGATACACATTATGCTTGAAGAGTAGAATATCTCAGCCTGGGAAATGTGGGAAAGGGCTTGGAGGCCTATAGTTTGAGTTTTATTAAATAGTTTTAGGATTAAGTCTTCTTTCAGAATTGTTTCTATGCATTCCACTCTGGGATTCCACGCAGTTAATGATTACTATGATATAGTATTATTGAGTTTTAATTTATTATTAGTTTAATCTTTTATTCATTTGGTACAGGGTCTTGCTACGCTGCTCAGACTCAAAGTGGTCCTCCTGTATCAGCCTCCCCAGCAGCTGGAACATGAAAGGCATTTTGCTAGCATTCCTTCTCCAGCGTAACTGCTTTGCTTGGGATCTGACTCTCGGAGTTGCAAGGTAGCAGAAAAAAGGCTACAAAATCAGCAGAAGTAGACGGCTCCAACAGTGAAGTTCAGTTTGGGTTCTGAAGTCCAAAAGGAATGCAAAGAGGCAGTTTATCAAGGATTCCTGAAATGTTTTCAGTTGGCAAAGCACGTCACAGTAACTTGGTATAGCTAGTCTTGTAAAGTTGAGCAGACACAGAAATGGCCAGAGAGGGGTTGGTGGCATCCTGAGTAGATGGTTTTGTTGGTTCATTTGTACCACTAACTGGCTCACCATATTTTTGCTATTATTCTTTGAATTCAGGTCTGCAGTGGGGTAGGTGGAGAATTCCTCCGAAGTATTCACTACTAAATGATAAATCCACTGAGTGTATCAGTGCCCAACAGTTCAGCTCAGGAAGCACTCATGGTTCTTGTTGATTTTGTGAAGGAGCTTTGCCAGTGGTGGAAAGACTTTCCATAGAGCCACACTAATGCCGGGTGTAGTGATGCATGCCTGTAACCTCAACACTCAGGAGACTGAGGCAGAAGGATTCTGAGTTCAGTGCCAGAGTGTGCTACATAGCAGGACTCTCAAATAGTCAAAGGGAGTGGAACAGAAACCTGGGCTACCTAGAACCACAAAAATTGTGTGTGCACTTTTCAGAATATATTGATCACATCCATAGGGTAGGCAGCAAGTTCTCCCCATCTAGGAAGTCCAAGTGCTTGCTGCATGCTCATCACTAGAACTTTTTGCTTTGTTGAACAAATTCTTGAAAGTCACAGAGGTTTTTTTCTTTTTTTTTTTATTTTAATGTGGCTGATGTATTTTTAATTGTACCCCTAGTATTAACCAACATTTCTTAATCAGATCACTAGGTAACTGACAGCTGAGTCCAGGGGAGCTCTTGGCAGCCTGCCTGGTGCTCAGCCTTGCTGTGGTTGCATTGGTGTTTCTGTTTTGAGGAGCTAATTTAGCATGGCTTGTGCTGGACATGCTGAGTGCTCAGGTTGGTTGGGTGGAGAGTTCTGTCTTGCATGTCTCCTGGGATTACCTGAGACAGCAGTGAAGGAAGAGTGGGGGAGTCAGTGAGAAAAGTAGGTTTGGTTTGGTTTTTGTTTTTCTGCCCACAAAAGCCCATCATGTTCATTTTAGAAAAGTCAGGCAGCCAACAAAGTCCTTTTGGACCTTTCTTATTGAGCAGTTCTCCTGTGCTATTACCCCCAGCATTTGCTTTAGCAAAGCCAGGCAGAGAACGTGTGAACTTGGCCACTCCTTAAAGGGCCCATACTTTGGGAGCCTGGCACTTGCCTGGGTTGAAATTCTAGTTCTGGCACTTATTAGTGACCTTGGGTAACTTAGTTCATCTCTTTATGCTTCAGTTTCCTCATTTGCAAAATGGAGATGATATCTCATGGGATTAAAGGAGGGTGAAAGGAGTTTTAATACCATATATAAAAGGCACTCGGAAATAGGGCCTGGCACGGGGGAAGGCTTCTAAGTACAACTGTTCTTACCATGTCTGCTATTGACCTGCTCCTGCATCGTTTGCTTGTATTCCCTATAGTAGAGGGAAGAAAAGCTGTGCTAATCAGCTTTTTGCTGCTGTGGCAAAATACTTAGGAAAAGCAACTGAAAGGAGGAAACATTTGTTGGCCTATGGTTTTACTGGTTTAGCCCATGGTTGGCCAGCTGCATTGCTTTTGTAGGCCTGTGGCTACGTAAAAACATCATGGTGTCAGGGAATGACAGTAGAAAGTTGCTCTGCTTAGGTCCTCAGTATACTTGATATTTAAACAATAACACGGGAGCTCTAATTATCCACATTTTATGTTTTATCTCGGCTTATCTCCTGTTTCTTTTCCTATTCAGACATGGACCATTTATAGTATCTTAGTTATCATGATCATTTATGACAGAATTAATAGGGGCTGGAATCCGTTCCATTAGAGCTTCATCGGGATGCCCAAGGTTTGTAGTAGGTAAGTGTGCTGTCGTGGATTATCACTGTGGGATTTCACACATCAGTTCTAGGAATTGTCTACAGGGAAACCCTTGCCATCTCCAGAGTCCTCCTCTGACTCAGCCTGCCCTCTCATCCACTGGTCCCCATTCATCATTGCTGTCTCCGCCTTCGTGAGGCAAGGCCTGGGTGTTTCCTCTGTCCTCACCCAGGCCTCCTCATTGTATTCTAGCTGTGCAAGCTACATGTTTGTGTGGAAGGTAAGAGCTTCCAGGAGTGATTCACGGCCAAGCTTCAGCAGGTTGTTGTTCTGTGACTTTAATGAGGCTCAGGAGTGTTTTTAGGAACTTGATTCTCTGCTGGTCTCATCCACGAAATGCTTGTTTTTCCAGAGGGTTGCAGGATGAATGGGTGCTTGGAAGGTTCATATCAGGGTGGTTTCTGCTGGTGCCCGTTCTTTTTGAGCCCCTTCTCCTTTAATGTTCTTTCTCATTTCATCTTTATAGCCCTTTCATGGGGTGAAAAACATGGCACTCTCTTTCTTGGAAAGAGAAACTGAAGCCCAGTGGGATAAAGTGACAGACAGACTTGGGATGTGTAGATCTTAGATGATTAGGTGCAGGTAGCTGGTCCTCTCCCAGCCTGTTTGGCCTTTATATTTGTATTTGTGCAGGGTGTGCCCCCAAGCTGTTGACTAAGTCAAAGGGGTATGAGAGCCTATTCTCAAAGGCAAGGATCTCCTGCCACCTAGCCCTACATGCCTCTGGTGAGACAGATGCAATGGCCACCCAGTGGACCACCTGAGCTTCAGCCTTTTCTATTCTCATGAATGGAGGATTATTTTCCTAAAAATGCTTTGTGTGATTCACAAGACCACAGGTATCCTGCCTGCCTGGCTGCATGAAGAATCACCTTCAGAATCACTTCTCCTCAAATACCCTTTTTTGCCTCTCTCATTTCCATCTGTCCCCTCTTCCCTTCAAAGCCATTTTTTTTTTTTTTTTTTTTTTTGAGGCTTCCACTTCACTCATTTGCTCCCATCTTCTTTCACCTTTGCGTGTAGTTTCTTACAGTGCTGGGAACTTTCTCTTTCCTGTCTGCTAAGCTGATACTGGTGTATTAGGGTTCATCAAGAGAAAGAGAATGAGTAGGAAATGTCTACTTCAGACTCTCCTTGACTATGATGGAGTTAGGTCCTGGGGTTGCTGAGTTGAAAATCCTGTTAATATAACTAACCTCCCTTAACTGTGCTCAGGACATTTATTTTAGCCTATAATTGTGCAAAATAATCTGACGAATCTATTTTATAATGCAGTGTTGAATATTGCGTGTAACTTAATAAGTACCATACGGACAGAGGCAAACAGAATGGCTATATGACAGTGTGCTCTCAAAGTAAAAATCATTAATTCCTGTTTTACCTCAGGAACCATCTGTATAGATATATGTATATAATTAAGGAGGCTTATAGGTTCCAAGATGAACAGTCAGCAAGCCGGAGACCTAGGAGAGCTGATGATGGTGTCCCAGTCTGAGTCTGAAGACTTGACCACTAGGACAGAGGGTGGGGTAAATTCCACATCCCAGCAGACCCAAATTCCAGGAAGAGCCAGTGTTTCTGCTTAATTCTGAAGGCCGGAAAAAGCGCATGTCCCAGCTCAGTCAGACCAACTTCCCTCTTACTCAGTCTTCTTGTTCTACTCAGGTCTTTAGCTGATTGGATGAAACCCGGTCACATTAGGGATGGAAATCTGCTGCCCTCAGTCTGACAATTCAGATGTGAATCTCATCTGGAAACTTTCCTGGACACACCCAGAGTAATGTTTGGCTAAGTCTCTTGGGTATCTGTGGCCCGTCAAGTTGAGGCGTGAAACTGACAGTACCAGGAGGCACCTTTTAAAGCCCTACCACTTGCTTCAGAGTTTTCCTTGATTGCACCAATTTACACTTGCATCAGCTTAACTGAGTTCCTCTTGTTGACTCCAGAGCTCAACTGTAGTGATACCTGCTCCTCCTCTATTTACTTTCTCTGAATAGTTCTTTGTTTCCCTACCAGGTTTGAAAAGCAGATACCATCATTTTAACCACTTTGGTCTTTCATGTGATAGTTGCTGAGTTCTTTGATAAAACATGGACTCTTAGTCATGTATCCTAAGAGATGAAGTGAAGGCTGCTGAATTTAGCTGCTGAGGTTATAGACTAAAGTGATGGGCTTGAAGAACGTGATGGGTTTGCTTCCTATAGCTACCACAAGATGGGGTAGCTATTATGTGGTGTGTTTTAGGTTTCCAAATGTTGAGATGCTTGAAATTTTCATCAAGTATCTCTAAATTACTGTAGGTTTGCTGGTATAATGGGGAGAGTATTGAACTCTTAAGGAGCCATCTAACCTCAAGCACTTTGTCTTCTCTGCCTCAAATTCCTATGGTAATGGAGGCAGTTGGTCCTTCCTCACCTGGATCACAGGTTTCATGAGGATGGAATAAGATGATGATAAAGCCTAACTTTATGTGGCAAGTACTATTCTAAAAACACTCTCCATATGTCATATCATTTAATTGTATAGCTCTCTGATATATGTATTTTCCTGTTTTGCAGATGAGGTCCAGAGAAACGAGTAACTTGCTCAAGGTTACAAAACCATAGACTAGTAGGGCTGGGATTCAAACCCAGGAAGTCAGAGTCATTCCACAATGCACTGCAGGGTGGGGTGAAAATATGTTGGAGGCTGGGAGAGCCACAGTGTTGCTGTGTAGAGGTCTGTTGGAGCAGGTCCTTGAGATGACTCACGCATGACCGCTGTCCTCTGGGGTGTCTACTGAGCCGTATATGTCCTAAGAGTGGGAATTTGTGGGTCTCTTGACTTGTCATGGCCTTTGCTCACCAGAGTGATAGTTGGATTTGGTGCAGGCAACTTGGGACCCTGCTCCAGTGTGGCATCCTTGCCCTGAGAATATGTCTTTACCTCTGCTTCTCACTTTTGTGGCCTGTGCCACAGTGGTGATTCGATGATGGTTGATGTGGGTCTCTTTAGCGGAATGCAGGCCCTGTCAGGACAGGGTGGTAGAAGTTACTTTGTTTATTGCTGTGTCCTTGGTGTCCAGGCTGTAGTTTGGTCTTGCCAAAGAGCCCTTACCTGGAAAAAGAACATATGAGAGCTTATGTCAGATGGTTTTTTATGTTATTGGGGTAAAATATAAAACTTCCCATTTTAATCTTTATAGTTTTCTTTGTGAAATATATAAATATAAGATAATTTTACAATTTTAACCACCATTTAACCATTTCTAAGTGACCATTTCAGTGGCATTAAATACATTCAGTTTGTCGTGTGATCATTCACCTCCAGGAGGTTTTTATCTCCTCAGATGGAGACTTTGTTTTATGAAATGCCCTTCATCTCTTCCTCTCCCCATCACTAACAGTCACCATTCTCTTATCTGTCATAATGAAATTGCCTGTTCCAGGTCCATAGAGTAGAGTGGTTCCTCAGATCATGCTTTTGTTTGTGCACAGTTTGGTTTGCAAACAGAAGCACTTGGCAAAATTTTGGGTGATGAGCATGATCGTGGCCATCTTTCCCATGTGAACATGAACATAGCCATCTTTTCCATAATCATGGAATAAATTAAATTTGTGAATCAAGGTACTGCTGTATTTATCCTATGTCTAATTTGTTTCATTATCATAAACTCTGAATTTTTATCTAGGCTGGCCAAATAGCTCAGTGGATTAAAGCGCCTGCAAGCAGGTGCAGGGGCCGGGGGTTTCCATTCCTGGACCTGCCGTGCCAACCCTGTCCCTGGGGCGTGCTGAGATGGCAGTTGAGACTGGGTGTGATGGTGCACACCTGTAATCCCAGCTCTTGGGAGGCTGTAAAAGGTGGATCACTATGAGTCTGACCTAGTGGTGAGACCCTGAACACGCTGTAGACCCTTCCCTTAAAAAAAATACAAAAAAATTTTTTTTAATTCATTTTTTAACATGTGTCCAAATTGCCTTCCTTTTAAAGGCTGAATAAGATTCAGGTATATGGAAAGATCACTTGTGTATACATTCATCTGTCAGTGGACATTTGGACTATTTCTACCTTTTGTTTGTGATTAATTGTTGCTGCTATGAACATCGGTGTACTATTACCTGTTTGAATTTCTGCTTATAATTCACTTTGTATATACCTAGAATTGGAATTGCTGAAAGATCAAAGAGTTATTTTGAAAATTAAATAACCTCGTATTTTTACAGCTCCTAGCAACTGATAAGCGCTACACATAAGTATTTCCTAAATGAAAGTAAACGCTAGGTGTCTCCACTTAATGCAGCCCCTAAAATCTGTTCATTTAATATTTAGGAAGGTGTATGGCACAGTACCATTTGAGAAGAGAGGCTGTAAAGGTGGCTTTGTGCCCCTCCTAAGTCACCCATATGGCTGGGAGTCATTGGTGCTTTCACCAGGTCTGCATTGCCACAGACAGCTCAGTAGGGCCACCACCTGTGACAGACCCTGCCAACCTTAGCCTAGAGATGTCTGGAAGCAGCCCAGTTTTGGGGTGCATAAGGAGTCCCATGGGTTTGGTTTCCAGTGCTTTGGCTGCTCCCCTCTGGTCCTTAATTTTGAGGCTGGTTTCCATCCCTTCACCGGTCTTTACAGGTCCCCTAGCCTTACCTGTGGCCCTGGCCATGCTGACAAAATTAAATTGGGATTACTTAGTCTTTAAAAATTTATTTTTAAATGACATGTAGTTGTACATATTTTAGGGTAAAAGTTTTGTTTTGCTTTTAAGAGACAGGGTCTGACTATATACCCCAACCTGGCTTTGAACTTACCATCTTCTTGAGCAGTTGGATTATGGCATATACCACCACACGTGGCTCCAGTATGATGCTTGATTATGTATATATTGTATGATAATTTAATTGGGGGTTTAGCATATCTGTCATCTCACTTATCATTTCGTGGTAGTGGGAATATTCAGTGTTCTTTTATAACTATTTTGAAATACACAATATTTGTTATCTGTAGCTATCTTAATGTGCTATCGACCACCAGAACTTATTCCTCCAACCTAATTGTAACTTTCATATGCATTCACCACAATATCCATCTTCCCGTCCCTTCTCCAGTCTCTGGAAACTACTATTCTGTCCTTTGAGATCAGCTGTTTTACATTCTGCACATGGTATTTGTCTCTGTGTTTGGCCTGTTTCACTTATCATAATGTCCTTCAGCTTCGTCTGTGCTGCTGCAAAGGACAGGATGTTGCTTTTTCTTTTGGACTGGACGTTCCATTTTGTGTGTGTCGCATTTTCTTATGTTTGTCCATTACTACACACTTAGGTCGCTGCATATCTTGGCTATTGTGAGTGTTGCTGCAATACATTTTGATGAGTTTATTAAGAAGGACACATTAGCATTCCTGAAATATTTTTAAAGTTTATCTGAAACAATAGTATATGGTATTCAAACTAATCAAGCGGCAGGAGAGATTTGCCAAGTGCAAGCAGTCTTGTGGAGTTAATAATGGGCAGGGCACTTGGATAAAGTTTTTATGCTTACTTTGTAGGTTTACATATATTTTAGCTTAGGAATTTTCTTCTGGTTCCAAAGTATTGTCTTGTTTCATGGCATACCTGTTCTTTGAAAGATTTTTTTTTTTCTCTTTAACATCCACTTGAAAACAGAGTTGAGGTACAAAAACATTCACACTTTCCTTATGCTCTTAAAAAAAAACAAAAGCAGAAAGATCCAGTGTGATAACTTTGATAATGGAAATGCCTGTGGTTGGAAGGAGGCTTATGGGATCATACACACCAGAAAAGATGTACCCATGTCCCCTTTGGGAACAAGTGTCTGCTCAACTAAGGAAGCCACATTTTGATGAAAATGTTTTTACAGTGTTGGAAAATGCTTAAAAAAGGAATCTCATGATTTTACAATGAAGTCTGTAAAGCTTTGAGAATAAAATGCTCAATCTCTAGAACCTCTCTAGACTATAAAACCCACCATCAGCTATTTCATGGTTTCCCGTATATGAGAAAGTCAAATTACAAATAAAGAGAAAAATGAAAGATTATAGGAAGTAGGGGGATAGATCTTTCTCAAATGGGAAGGGAATCAAGAGAAGCAGGGGTGGGAAAAGGAGGGAAAGAGAAGGAAAAAAGAAATTAAGACTTGTATCAACTCCACACAAGGAATGTAAACATTACGTACTGCAAACATGTACTGAAGAAAACCCCAGGGATGCAGTGAGTGTGCGTCTGGTATTTGCACTCAGTATACAAAGATAGTCATAAGTTATGGTGTGGCTTTGTTAAGATTTTTTAGATGAGAATTCAATCCAACTTACCAAGTAGACCAAAAGTACAAATCACTCGCTGTGGTGGGAATGGCCTTACAGCGTTTGTATGGACATGATTGATGGGTCCAGTAGCAGTCACTCAAAGGACTAAAGGAGCTTCGAGTAGAAGAAGACTACATATTCTGTGGGTTCAACTGTTTGGGCATATTTTATGTACACACACACACAACTCGATTTGATGTAAATGATCCAGTAGGATGTAAGGGATGAGCACAAATCTGTATCAAGTTGGGAGGCTGGGATGTAGGAGGCTACCATGGCTATGTGAGAAATGATTGTGTCACCAGTGATATGTTGTATCCTCTCTTTTAAAACTGAAAATTCTGGGCTGTGGAGATAGCTCAGTGGTCTCAGTGCCTGCCTAGGCAAATGCAAGGCCCTGGTGCCAGCCCCACCCCAGGCAAGACCAGGGGTGGTGGCGCATGTGTATGGTCCCAGCACTGGGGAGGCTGAAACAAGAGGATCACTATGAGTCTGAGCTACGGAGGAGATCCTTTGCAAAATACATAAAATAAAAAAAGAAAAGCCTTATTTTGTTAGGTTTTTTTTTTTTTTTTTAAGTGAGGTTACAGTCACATAATATACCATCATTAAGTGTTCACTTCAGTGTTATTTGGCACATTCACAATATGGCACAACTACCACTTGTATCTAGTCCCTGAACTTTCTTATTGCCCACGAAGGAGAAGAATCTGTACCGATTTTGTTTTCTGCTAGTCTCTTGCAACCGCCAGTCTGCTGCCTTGCTGTATGGATTTGCCTGCCAGAATATTTCATATAAATGGATACTTTTTACATCTAGCTTCGCTTTACCATATTGTTTTAGGTTAATCTACTTGTATATATGAGAACTTTGTTTTTATGGCTAATAATCTCCTGAATGGTTGTATATTACATTTTGTCTGCATTCCTCAACTGATAGACATTTGAATTGTTTCCACCTTCTAGCTATTATGAATCAGTCCCGCTGTGAACATTCATGGGAAAGTATTTAGGTACCTGTTTTCAATTTTTGGGGGTATATACTTATTTGTGGAATAGATGGTATTTTGTTGTTGTTGTTCAACTTTTTAAAAGTTTTTTACAGCAGGTGCATCATTTCACATTTGCATCAGCACTCAATATCTGAGGTTCCAGCTTTTCCACATCCTTGCTGGTGTTTTTGTTTGTATTTTTATTGTAGTTGCCCTAGAGGATACCAGATGATATGTCCTTGAGATTTTGATCTGCATTATAGGGCCTTTTTAAATTAAGCAATATCAACTCACGTTTCTATTGAGACAGTAGACTTCCTGAAAGGAGTGGTTTTTAAGATGAGCTTTATGTGATACAAAGGTGATTTGCCTGCCCTGTGTGGTGTCCTGGCGCATTTGCACCTGATGTTTAGTTCTCATACCTCCTTGCCTTTTCCATTAGGAAAGAGCTGGGGAGACTGAATTATGAACTTGGGGTTACATAGGGAATAAGTAGCAGTGTTGGGATTCAATTCATTTCAGGGTTGCCTATTTGACTCCCAGGCCCTTGAACTTTCCCATGGGAGTTTGGACTTTGGGAACAGAAAGAAGAAGGTAAATGTGATGTCTCTTTCACATACTTTAGTCAAAGGTGAAGACTACAGATTTCTGTGGAGAAGGACGCTTGGGGGTGATTGTGTGAGTGCTTGGGTCTGCGGGTAGCTGCTGACAGGCCCTTGAGCCAGGGCCTCCGTGGCTGCGGTATCTCTGTGTCCAAGGCTGGTGGTCATGGGGCTGCAGGGTCTTTTCTTGTCTGATGACTTTTTGAAGAGGATGCTTTATAATTACAGTGAACCGCAATTATGAGGAAGCAGACAGGGAAAGCCCCACCCGTAGTGAGTTGTGAAGAATACCTTCCGTTACGTTTTCAGTAAATATTTGCTGGATTGAATTGAAGGTAAGTTCTTGAAAAAAAATAAATATCAGACTGAATCTTGTTTTAAAAGCATGGGAACTTGATATTTAAAAATGTCCTCTGGTGAATCTTGTCACAACAACCTTTCGATGTATCTTTTAGATCTGGTTTTCACAGTTTGTTTAGAGTAGGGTCCACGCATATTCCAAATATTGCTTGAAAAGGTCATTGATACTAAACCAAATTATCTTACTAGAGAAATCAGTTGATATAGTCTAATAATGTTTATTAAACTACCTTAGGAACTGGACATTGAGGATGAAGAGATAAGTGAGACCTGGAGATTACATTCTAGGAGAGGAGTAGATAAATTGTGAAACAAACATCCTGCAGGTACAGTGGGGTACACGCTGGGGGCTTATGGTGGGTCTGACAGTGCTGGGGCTGCTCAGAGAAAGGCTTATGGAGACACTGGAAAGAAACAAAGGAGAGTGAGAGAATTCTCAGGACAGAAAAATCTCAGAGGAGGAGTCCAGACTAGGCCTAGAGGAATTTGAAAAGCAAGGAGGAGAGGAGAAAGCATTTCAGGTATGGGGAGTGGTGTTTGATAAGGACCCATGAAAGGAACACAGATCTAAGTTGGCAGTAAGTTGGTGGATTTACTGACCTCTGGGCTTGGGGTGGCAGGGCATGGGGCTGAGGGTGGTGGTAAAGAGAAACGATCCTCGGCTACCCAGCAGGGGAAACTGGCAGAGAAGCTGGAATATGTATATTTATGGTAGTGTTCACCTACCAGCTGACCAGGAATTAGAAATGTTTGTACTATTCTTTTAAAAATGGGCCACCCTGGCACCACATGCTGTGCTGGCCCTGCACCCCGGGCATGCTGAGCCAGCGACCAACACTGGATTTAGTGGCATATAGCTGTAATCCCTGGGGAGGCTGAAAATAGGATCACTATGGGTCTGAGATGCTTAGTGAGACCCTATACCAAATACGTAAAAAATAAAAATAAAAATAAAAGTGGGCCAAACTCAAAGGTCAACCTTCCCTAGAGCAGGGGCATCCCTTCACCCTGGCACAAGCACTTCCTGTCTCTAGCCATGCAAGGTTTACTTCCTTTTCACATAGGAAATAAATGAGTCCCTGATATGATGTCAGCTGCCTGGATTGTACCCAGACAGCTACCAGACTCCTGCCTGGGACTCATCCTGTCCTATTAACCTAGGTATAAAATAGTGAAGGACAATTTTAACAATTTTATTTTGAGATAAGGTCTCACTATGTTGGATAGCCTGCCTTAAACTTATGATCTTCCTAACCCATTGTGTAGCTTCTTGAGTAGCTGTTATTTATAGGAACGTGCCACTGCACTCAGTATTTTAAAATTTTCTGTGAAGTCCTAGGAAAAGCACTTGAAAAAGGGATGAGAGTGTAGGAAGGGATTGTGATTCTGGTCAATAAGCAACTTGGGTTGATCAGTAGTGACTGGCTTTCCCTTTAGGACATCCTCCCACAAAGAGGAAAAAGGGCCTGTTAAAAAATATTCTGCTGGAGATGGAGAAGGGGTCCTTGCTTCTCTCTGGCTCTCGGATTCTGGAGAAGCCACTGCATCTCTGATGGTTCCTCTCCGGAGACTGCCCTTTGCAGTTGAGTGTTTCTGTGGCCCTGTCATGCAAACTGAATGGATCACTGAGGAGAGAACTTCCCAGCTCATGAGATTACCCTGTCTGCAGAGACAGCAGTCTCAAAATCTACAGACAAAAAAGTTGAGGGAGATGGAATGCAGCTGTTGGTGTAATGAGCATGGAGAGAAAATAGAATTTGTTGAGGAATGAAAATTAAGCTGAAATATGCACTGCCTGCAGGGTCATTGCTACTCAACTGCCTATGAAAAATGGTTAAAAAATACACCGCCTAAGGAGCTCCTGTGTTGTTGGGCAGAGCCCCTCCTGTGCTGTAGGCCAGTGCCGCTCAGAGTAGGTACTTGGGAGTAGGATCAGCAGAGCCTGAAGCTTGTGAGAAATCCACATTCATGGCCCCTCCTTGCAGAATCCAGCAAGTGGGGCAGAGCTGAGGAATCCATTTCAACGTGCCCTCTAAGGGGGTTCTTATATATGGTAAGTTAGACAACACTGTCCCAGAGGCCCAGAATTTGAGATCTCTGGCATCATTTGCATTCTGTAGAAAAAAATTGTTTAAAAAACCAAGGCCAGGGCCAGCCAGACAGTTTAGCAGATTACAGCGCCTGCAAGTAGATGCAGGGGCCTGCCGTGCTGGCCCCGCCCCCGGGGCACGCTGACATGGCAATTGAGACTGGGCATGGTGGCCCGAGCTGTAATCCCAGCTCTTGGGAGGCTATAAACAGGCAGATCACTATGAGTACGATCTAGTAGTGAGACCCTGAACACCTTGTAGACACTTCCCTAAAATACAAAACAAGCAAACAAACAAAAAAACCAAGCCCAGAGAGGGTACATGGCTTCCCAGGAAGGCTGGCAGTTGTGGGCTTTCTCAGCAGGCTTGTATCTTTTTCAGCTGTAGCTCAGGCTAGTAGTATTCCTCCTGTGGTTCTTGACTAGCAACAAACAGCAGCCCCCAAGAACTTGTTAGAAATGCAGATTCAGGAGTCCAGCTCAACCCTAAGAGCAGTTCTCTGCGGTGGTCCCCAGCACTGTCCTGGCAGCCCTCCCAGAGGTCTGCAAACTCTGGCATGCACTAAAGTCCCAGCGTGGGCTCCTAGCACTTGGGGCTCTTCACCAGCAAGACCCTCATTTTCAGTGGTGCTTTGCTTTAACCTTTTAAAAATTAGGGTTTATGTTGAGAGTATGACCTTGGCATAGCTTTGTTTCAATTTGAGCAGCCACAGACCCTGTTGATTCTAGCATGACTGACTGTACCAGGTTGACAGAACCTGGGCCTTTCAGGACTGAACCAGGAGTGTCCCAAGCAAACTGAAGCACTTGGTCATGCTAGCTGGTCTCAGGGTTTAGAAATTAAAAAATAAATAAATAAACAACCAAAACCCAAACTTGTACCCTATTAAGTTGCAGTGATTTGACAAGCATTTTCTTGATTGCTGTGAGTGGAGGAGGCCAAGGCAGTAATAAAAAGGCCATTTTCATTAGGCCTGTGGGAATGTGTGGCTGTCATACACCTCAACCCATTGTCCTTTCTTTCACTTCATGTGAAACCTGGTGGTGTAGGAGGAGATGGGGCTGCCCAGCGTTCAGTTTTCCTCCTTTTGTGCACTAAGTGATTACTGCCCAGTCCGAGATGGAGAGGCTCCCAGACCAGGAGCGAGGTGCCCAGAGGCGGCTACATCAGCAGAGGTATTATATAAGCCAGAGACCAACCGTGCAGGCTCAGACCTGAGGCAGGAAGGGGTCCAAAAGAGGAAGGGTTGTATTTAGTAACAATCATTTCCATTAGGAGCTAAAGCTGGGAAGTTGTTCCAGCTTTTGCTTTGCTTTCTCTCCTGCTCTGCTGGGTGGTGCAGTGCCTGTCAGCAGAGAAGTATGCGCCTGGTAATTCCCTCGCTTTTTTTTTTTTCCTGGGCTTTTTAGAACATTGAAAGAACAAATAAGTAATACTAATTCTCCTGTTTTATAGATTGTGGTTCTAGAGTGAAAGCAAACCAGACTCCCAAGGAAAAAAGGGGTGGTAGCATAGCGTGTAAAATTATGTAATCTAAACTTTTAGAATTTCACATTATGATATCCTGTGGAGCTGTTTCTCATGATGCAATTAGAGATCGTTGAAATTTGTTCCTGATCCATTAAAGGGGCTGAACGTGCCAACCCAGGCTTGAGGAGACTGACTTTACAAACGCTTATTATGTTGTATATTTCTGGAATGGCCTTAAAGTCCAGAGAGCTTAGGATGCATGGATTCATCATTTTTATGTGATTTTGAGACCTCTAGAGAACATTTATGGGAACTTACTATTATCTTCTGCCTTTCTTTAAGACTTTGGTTACACTCATACCTGTACTCCATTTATTCCCCCCCCCCCCGCCCACCACTGGGACCAGTATACATAAACATGTCTTGGCAAAAACCAAAAAAGGACATTTTTGATGGCTTTACTTTTTATACCTCGTTTTTATACTTTTTGCTGGATGGTTAAGACCAAGATAAAGCAAGACCTATTTAACAAGAAATTTAACTTTTGTATCTGACAAGGTCAGTCAGATCCCCTCAGGATTTACCCTGAAACTCTACTGCAGTTTGTAGATCCTTTGTCAGTGTCAGCCATGTGGATGAGTCATGGCCATTGCTTGACCAATTTGCTCTGTAAAAGCCTGAGAGAATGCTTTCTCTCCATGTGACTCTCCTTAGGCACAATCTACATCATCGATCACTTTCCTCTGTGGCCCCATAATCTCCTTGATCAGTACATTTGGGACACAACTGAGTTACAGGATGTTACAATACAGGTTCTCCTATGTCCTGAGTCCTCACTGACCTTGAAAGGCTAGGGCCAAAATGTTGGCTGTCCTTGCAGTTCTTCTTTTCCTCTAATTTTTGGTCTGCAAACTTAAGTTGTTAACCCTCCAGAAGAGAAGCTTAGTGATATTATTACCCTATAATATAGGCAGTTGAGCTTAACCTCACTATCTGTCTGTCTATCAAACATCTTAGACATAACATGGAACAGGTATTTTCCATCAAGTATTGATATGTTAAACTTTAGATCTTTACAGAATGTGAAGAAAAAAAAGAAAAATTACAAAATATTAAAAAAGGAATAAACCATTACATATTTTTACACAGAAATTTAGAAATCTAACCATATACAGCATTGTAGCAGGATAGAAAAAGACATTTTTGAAATAAGCTGCCAATTACACAGAGACATTCAGATTATTAGAGCATAGGGCTTATATGTCTCATAATAAATTGGCAACCTATGATACGTATTTAATGATATATAATAAATTCCATGACAAAATAAATTTATGTTGCTCTCAAAAATGTTGGGTATGTGCGCTTATGTGTAAAACATGTTTGTAGCTAAAAGGTATCACAGAGTTGATTCTTCGTGTTATTGACTTTGTCTTGTTTTTGGTACTTCAGTGGTTCTCAGACAATAGTATATACCAGAGTCGCTAAATATATGTCTGTGTCCCAGTCATGGACCTGTGATTTAGAAGGCTTGGAGGGGACCTGCAGATGTGCATTGCCAACAGTTTCTCAAGTCATTGCTGATGCTGCAGGTCCAGGTACCACATTTTGGGAACTGTTGCCCTAGATGGAATGGTATTAAGCCTCTTGAGGTCAGAGACTACCTTCTTCACCTTTGTTTTCCACTTACCGTGTTAAATGAGCATTTGACACACTGGATACCTTACATGCAGGAGGCTGGTTTTGGAGCTTTTTGTGTTTTATTTTTGTTTTTCTGAGGCAGGGTCTTGCTCTCAGGCTGGCCTTGACCTCACTGTGTAGTCCAGGCTGGCCTTGAATTTATGGCAATTCTCCTTTCTCAGCTTCCTGAGTCCTTGTTTTTGAAATTAATCCTGAAGCTATCTTTTGTTTGTGAAGTGAGTGATTCAAGTTTGGATTAGTAGAACCACCCTGTGTTCTGGCAAAACCGCTTTTTAACCTCTGGTCTGGGCTTCCTTAGGCATTGGGAAACAAGCATCCTGCTTCCCATGTGCTCATGTGCTGTTGACTACCCAGTAAATGATAAGAGACCATTTTGCACTTCAAGCAGAAAGTGGCTGTGGAGACAGATTTCCCCTCATGTTGCCTATAAAGTTGGGCAGAAAACTGTAGCCATGTCTTCTGTGGAGCAGCACCAATTATCCCGTGTCCTGAACCCAAGAACTTTGGTCTCAGGATCACAGAGGTGTATGGCATGATTAATACAAGATTTTGTGGTGGGCTTTAAAGTTTTCTTAAATTTGTTTGGCAATCCATTTTGAACCTTCTCTCAGGAAAACATTGGTTCACTTATTAGGAAAGTCAACACAGTTCAGTGTTTAAATCCATGCTAAGGGATATAAAGAGGCCTGCAGTGGTGAACTGTTAGTTGTGTGAGGACAGGCAGAGTGCTTTGGTTTTTGTCGTCTTGCCACTGTCTTCTTAGGGCCAGGCACAGGTCCTGGACATGGTAGGCACTCAGGACATACTTGATAAAGAAAGAACAGAAGTTCTGTTTGAAGGGAAGAGGCCACAGAACTGCTGACCTAAGAGTACTTGATGACTTGAGAGTAAAGCAATGGAATGTAGCTTTAATGTTCAACTCCATAGACACTATTGGAAGATTAGCCAGGGTAACTCATGCATGGTGAGGGGATTGGGAGAGGAAATAACTGCAAGAAGCTGAGACAAGCCCACAGGGCTGCCAGAGAGCATCCTGGGGCAGTGGGTCAGGCCCTTGGCCATTCAAGTGCCAGTATCTGTGGGACAGCTGTTGGTACCCAGGACGGGTATGATGAAGAGAACAAAGATGCAGATTAGAGACAGGTATAAAAAGTAGGCAGGTGCCCTCCCAAGTGCAGTGCCTGAGCAGGTCAGCACATATTATGGCAACCAGAAGAGACCCTGATTGGTAACTTTGTTTAAAAGGGGAAACCAAAGCTCAGAACAGAAAAGTGACTGTTCAGAATTAAACATGTTTGTATTAGGGCCTGGATTAAAACCTAGATCCTTAAACCTTCTGCTTTTTAAATTTCACTGTATCTATGGGTTTCCAAATGTTTGAAGCAACTTGGAGTCTCCTGTACATGCAAGGGGGCAACAGGTATCTGCCTGTGCCTACTCAGCTTCAGTCTGGGGAGGCCTTGAACAAGGTGTCAGCTGGGACAGCATCTATTATGGGCTTCGCCAAGGGGACAGCTACCCAGTCATGAGCTCCCTTGTTGAGGTGATGCCAGCATTGCTGGTGTCCTCGGCACTCCTGCCCTTCCATTGCTGTGGGTTTCTGTCTTATTCCTGTGCTGGTGCTTTAGCCCTTTGCCAAGTTCCCACCAGGATCATTGTGAGTTGAGACTTCTGCAGAAGGCAGCTGGTACTTGAACACACTTGCCCAGCTCAGACGGAGGTCTGAATTGGAGAAGGCTTCCGTAACTTTATTATATAAGCCTGACACTGCTCGAGGGCCGCATTAACCCTAATTAGAAACCATCTGCCTTTGGAGGCCTGACTTTGGGCCCTTTGAAGTTTGTTAAATATCTTTCCCCTTATGAGCCTTCCTAAGGAATGTCTTGGGCACCCGAAGGAGTTAGTGCAGCTTTGGAAAGTGCCTGTGAAGTTTGACCACTGGACATTGCTGTGGTGGTCTACCACATGATTTTTCTAGTGATTCATTTTTATTATAACATAAAAATATCAGTGTTGGAAAGTTAATAAATGATCTTTTGCCACAGTTTGTGAAGGCCTAAGTCATCTAAAACCCTTCTCTGTATTTAGTAATAATAGTAGCTAACTCCTGATGATGCTGTGAAGGGGATACTCCAGTGTCCTGGTACCTCTGCTTTACAGATGAGGAATCCAGCCCTCAGCCACAACTCAGCAGGATTCAAAAAAGCAGGAAACAAAGGGCAGAGCAGGAGTCAGCTGCATGTTGCGCTGGACTTCGTGGGCAGAAGGGTTGCTGCCTCTTGACTTCCTGCTGTCTTCTCTTCCTTTTCCTGCTTCTCTGACTTGTGCTCATGGAAAATGTGCTGCAGTCAGGAGACGATTTGGTAGTCTACACTATAGTGATTGCCCTTCGTTTTTCTTGAGTACAGTGGTTGTTCATGCTGTAACACTTCTGCCCAGCATAGAGCTTCTGGTAAAGATAGTCGCCCGTGGAAATGTATTCTCCATTGAGTGATAGCAACTGCACTTTTTCCCTTTCTTTTTTATGCCTCCCTGTCAGTATATAGGAGAGCAAGCCTGAGAATAGGAAAAAGGCCTTGTAGGAGCCTGCTAGCTGAAATCTTGGGCCCCTATTGACAAATAGGTTTGCATCCTCTTTCTTTGGCCAGCTGCAACTTGACTGCATCACTTCAGTACCATAATAATTACATGACATTTTAACGAGAAAACCCAAACCTTACCTTTAAGAAAAATCACTTTGATTTGCCCATGTCTTGGTTTACTTACCTATTAAATAGCTGATAATATCACATGCCCATTGCCATTCCTTACTGTTCGTGGCACTGACATCAAACCAGATGAAGTAGTAATCTGGCATGCCGCTGCTGTAAAAATAAGCGGCCAAGGATGGAGAAGCCAAGCTCAGGTGGCAGACAGATTTTAATGCTACAAATGGGGCTGTGAGATGGAAGTTTAATCTTTTGAAATCTGATCCCATTTGTGCAGTCTTGGACAGAACTTGGGAAATCAATAAACTGAGTTAATTGTGTGCTCTTTTTTTTCCAATTGGGGTAGCAGCTCTGTAGGCTTTGGACAAAAGCTAAATTTGCTGGCTCTTTAAGCTAAAATAGCATTTGAGATGCCTGGGAGATAAGAGCTGCCTGAATTACTTTGAGGGTAACAATCAAAGCTAGAGAGGGGAGTGGGTAAGAGGGGCTATTAGGAAGCTCTCCCTGATGGAATCTGCCCAGTACAAAACCTCTGCTCTAATTCCAGTCTTTAAGGTCCTCCCTGTACCCTTCTTTGGGTAGTTGATGCTTTTTTGGGGTGCTCTTTAATCTCCAAAAATGAATAGCAATGCACTGTCTGAGCCAGATAATTACAAGGCTACACTTGATATTCAGACATAAAGGAAAGAGCAGCTTTCTGACTTGAATAATTAAACCAAATCAGAGCAGCATTTCTTGACCAAATAGATGAGATTTTTTTCCTCTCTTATGATTAGCTGTCCTTCATTCTTCACACATGTGTAAAATGTAGTTATGTGCCTCCCGATCACAGTGAGGCCTGCAGTAAAGTTGGTAGAAATGAGCACAACAGCTCCGTGGAAGGCAGCCCCGAGTCCTGGAAGGCAAACTAAGGGGAGGCTTATAGTTGTATGTCACAACATCCCTTGGGGGCACTTTAGAATGGAAAACTCCCCGAGAGCAGGGTTGTCAGTTTTGTCACTGGTCTACAGCCAGCGCTGCCCACCAAGGTGTAGAGCAGGTACTCCACCAAGAGAATGGGTGGGAGGCTTCCGAAAATTCCTCCTCCCACTTGGTAGTGTATGTGTGGTGGGGAGGGGTGAGTGGCCTGAGACACTGTTGAGCCCAATCTGGAGGAACAACTATTAGTTCCTGGTAATGAGAAAATGCTATAATTCTGCATTATTCAAAAGCAGTCACTCAGCATCCATGTAACCATCATTAAAAGAAAAAAATTTAAATTTTAATGTGGATGATAGGCTTGGGTGTTTGTGATCTGGTGATTATGTTATTTATTTATTTATTTATGTGTGTGTGTGTGTGTGTGTGTGTGTGGCCAGCTCAGCCCACCAGGGGGCGGGCTGGCTGGCATGTGGTGCTGGGGGATTGAACTGTGGTCCCTGGGCTTTGCTAAGCTTGTTCTAAGTAGGTGCTTTAGACTACTGAGCCATCTGGTGATTATGTTTTGTTAATAAATGTTCTATTGTAATAAATGAGACAGTTTGTTTTAGCACTGTAGTGAAAGTAGAAAGCCATTATGTTGGGGATTATGCTGCTAGAAATTAGTCCATTTTCATAAATGTCATGATGGAGTTATTGTTCTCATGAATCATTAATTATAATTGATTAAACAGTTATAGAGCTCCTACTGTGTGCCAGATTAGAAGTGTTTGGTTCAGCAGAAAATTGATTGATAAAGTGGAGGTGTGTACACATTGGTAGAGGCAAGGGAGGTGGTGCTGATATCAAAAGAAGGGTCTGCATTGGCTTGGGAAGACAGGACAGAGTTCTTCACAGAAATACCCAGTGATTGCACAAGTGGTGGTTAGCTGGTGAAGGTGTCGTGGAGCTTGAGCCAGGGAGCCTGTGGGGCCACCTTGACCTGTTTCTTTGGAGCACTATTTGATGAGTGTGGATGGATGGATGGCTCCGCAAGGGCCTTGCTTTTACCTCTTAGTGTTGCTGCTTTGTTTACTATGTTCAGTTATTATTCTTGCTGTGTACAGAAGACTCCACACTGATCCTTATATTTTTCTCAAAGCGAGGCTTTTAATCTTGACACCTGTGATAAAGTTGCTGCAGGTGTTTATCCCAGCTCTCTCTGGAGCAGAACTTCACCTCTTTTATTATGCTTTCTCTTCCTAAATGTTTATGGAGTTTGCTTTTTCAATTCTATTCCTTCTCTTTTGCACTATCATTTCCTTGGAGAGGCCTTTGTGACCAGTCTTATCTGAATACACCCTTGGTTCTTCCCACTGAGGTGGTTTCCAAGCCCCTCACAAAGCCTTGCCTTTCTTCATGCCAGTGGCTTTGTGTCTGGTTTTTATATGCTGTCCCATGAGAATGTGAGCCTCCTGAATGTAGCTGACCTTACCTCTTTATCCTCTGTTCTCCAATGTCTAGAGCCTGCCTGGAACATAGTAAGTGCTGCATAATTATGTCCCATAATGTCTGCGGGTTACTCTTATGTATTTCCAAGTTGCTTTATAGGACAAAAGGGTGATTTAATAAGTATCAGACTCCCTCAATAGGTTGAAGAAATGAAGGGAAAAGCCAAGACTTTCCAGTTCTATGGTTAAGTTAGTAAACTTAATTTTGTTTTAATGAGATTCCTTTTACCAGCATAAACTGCAGAGAACTATAAGTACTGATAATTGCAAAATATTCTGCAAACGTAGAGAAGTGGAAATAACAATAATGGCCCTTATAAATCTTAGTTATGATTGATCCCTTAAGGAAAATAGGATTTTAACAGGTGCCTGATTTTTGAGTTTTATTTTATTTAAATTAATCCACAGAATATGTTTTTAAATGGAACATGCAGTCTGTCGAAAGAACTTGGTCCAGATCTTGCAAAAGATAAGACTCAGAAGGGTGATTTTTTTTCCTGCCTAATTTAAATGATAATCTTAAAGTTGGATCAGAGTAGTGACTTTGTAATTTATAAATGAAATTATCTTCTGTAAGATAATTATAACGTCTTGTTTTACTGACGTAGCAAAAAGTGCTGCATATTATAAATGATGGCAGTGAAATTTCCTTCAGTGCTGGTCACTTTGAACTGGTAGATAAACTGAAGCCTGAACACCTGCTGCTTTTGTTGTAGGATGTGACATTTTTGTGTTTAGTAAGACATTCTGTAATCTGAATCTATAGGTGTTTAGCTTTGTGTTTCCCACCTTTATTCTGTTAACTCTATACTATTTTTAAAAATGTTTTAAGAAGACCTTTATTCTTTATTAGGATCATTGGGAATAGAGACATGGCTATACTTCCCCCTCTAGTAGTGATCTTGAGCATCTCTTTAAGTACTATCCTTCCCCCATCCCCACCCCATCCCACCCCCCCCTTTTTTTTTTTTTTGCCATTTCCTTACTTGATGTAATCTTCACTAAAGAATGAAAACCTTAGCAGAACCTTGCCAGAGGGAATTCTGTGATCTAATCCTGAAAGAAAGTTCAATATTGTAGAAATTCTGTGGCTCTTCAAAGTAGCTTTTATATCTGCTGATACTTGTGGTGTACATACTTTGGTTGTAGGATCCTGACATGTTTGTACTTAGTAAAGACATTCTGTTATCTGAATCTTCATGTGTTTGGCTTTGTGTTTTTCCTTTGCCCTATTATTAAATTTATTCTGTTTTTTAAACTTTTTTAAAAAGATTTATTCTATGTTGCCAAGATCATCTAGGTGGGTTATAGCCCTTGTAAACTCATGCATGCTATAGATATTGTTGGAAATTGTTTACTAATATAGCAAAAGTTTTCTTCTTTAACTTTTAGTCTAAATCATTAGTAGGCCATGTACTTTGAGAGTCTGCATTTGTGGAGCATGACTGGCTTGTTTAGTGGCATAGGTTCAGGGATAGCAAATTGAGTCCTTTGGACTGATTTAAGAGGAGAGGTAGGCTAAATTTAGAGCATACTGTGGAGATTTATGGATCTAGTGTCATATGCCAGCTTTGATTTTTCAGAATGTATACTTGGAAATGTGCTTAACTTTGCCAGTAAAGTACCCCACTTTCTTGTGTAAATTGAAAACACATATATTGAAATACTTAAGTATCTACCCAATGCAGGGAATCCCTAATATGAGTGATGGATGGGCTGAGGAGTGTGGCTCCAGGCCACGTGGAACTTATGTCAGTGAAGAAGAGATACTTTTTAGGGCCAGGAGGTGAGAATAAGCAAGGAAGTAAAATAGAGAGTAGGGTGAAGTGAAATCTTGAGTTTGTGCTAAGAAGTTCACCATTGGGCATAAGACTTGAACCCTGTAAGGGAACAAGCACTATGGCTGTCTGGGTGAAGAATATTCCAGAAAGGGAAGAGCAGATGCCCAGGTCTGAGGTGAGCTGGGTGTGATGTTGAGGAATGCCAAGGAAGCCTCTGCCTGGAGACAGAGTGGAGGGAAGGCAGGGTAAGATGCACACTGGGTAGGGACTTAAGGGCCACCATAAGAGTTTGGCTTTAACTCTGGGAACCAGTGGAGGATTTTGAGCAGAGTTCTATGACTTTCAAGTTGTTTTGAGAACTTAAATTGGAATAGGAAAGACATCAATTACTTAGCAATGAAACTTAGGAGTCTACTAATTGGTAGGGTGAAGTTGCTGTTATCCACCTAAGAAGTACCAACTTTGGATAAGCTCATCATCATTGGGGGGCTGATCATGGGCAAGGTGGGCAAGTTCATCTGAAGCGATGTTTCATGGATCTTGTAACATTTTTAGGGTTTTCCTCACAAGGCTGTGTTTCTCCTCTTTTGATGCCTTGTATTCATGGTCTTTCCCTTTGGTTCCCTAGCAGATTCTGTTTTCGTGGAAAGGTATGCCATAAATTTTGATTGTGACTCAGTTGTCTTGTATCCTTTACTAAAGTATTGATGAAATTGGAAACTTTCTCATCATGATTCTTTCAACCTGGGGCACTATGGGTGGGAAGTTGGGCAGAGTTTCTAGTCTTGGAAATCACTCAGTGATCCATTAAGTGTTATCTATGGAGTTAGCTTTAAGACTTGAGTTAATACCCAAGCTGTACATTAACAGAAGACAGAGTTTTAGCTGTGGCACACTTCAAAACTGGGTGAATTGTGTGAGAAAAGAAAGGAAAGGGCCCTTCTCTGGGCAGCCCAGCTTAAAAAAGAAGCAGCAGGTGTAGCCTCACATGGGACGTGGATAATTCACAGCTGGAAGAACAGAGAAAGGAGCTTGGCCTCATGTTAGACTTGAGTAATTCAGAGTGATTAGGGGAAGTAATCAGTTTTTACCCATATATCTGCCCTCAACAGTAGTGTCACTACACATTTTATGGGTTCAGATTTATCAGCAAATAAAAAGCTTTAGTTTTAGGACTTGAGGTGGTAACTGCATATCTACTAGTAAAGCACTGGGTTGTGGAGGATTTTTATTTGTAGGGGGGTCATCTTGTAATTTCCTGTTCCATTGCTTCTGTGGAACATCCAGCCAGTCTAGTCTTATTGTTTCTGCTCTGGGTGCTTGGGAAAAATTCATTAGTTACATTGAAATCATGTGGACTCATTTGATCCAAAATTAATGTTAAAGGGGCTGGTGAGATGGCTCAGTGGTCTAAAGCACCTACCTAGAACAAGCTTAGCAAACCACAGGGACCGTGGTTCAATCTCACAGCACCACATGCCAGCCAGCCCCGCCCCCTGGTGGGCTGAGCTGGCCACACACACACACACACACACACACACAAATAAAATTTAAAAAAACAAAAAAACCCAAAATTAATGTTAAAAACATGAGAGAAATATACATCTATATTGACAAGACAAGTATATCATGGGACATTCAAACACTGGAATAGCACACAATGGCCAAAATGAATAAGCTCTAGCAACATGAAGTAAGGTGAATGAATCTTAAGGTGGAGCAAAAGAGGCAAGCCCCTAAGCAATATACATTTCTATGAAACTCAAATATAGGAACAGCTCACCTCTGTCATACAGAGATTCTTATGTGGGCGATCAAATTATCAAGAGGCAAGGGAATTATTTCAAAGACTGAGTAATAGTTTCCCTGCAAAGGAAGGCAGACCTGGGAGGGGGTTCCAGAGTGCAGCGTTTTTACTTTTTGGTTACTCGGATGTTCACTTTCTAATAATTATATTCTCTATATAGGTATTCTATGTGAATCAAAATGTATAGAACAAAACAGCAGGATGGTTAGGGTAATTTTCTTCTTTCTGTTGTTGCATATCTGGGCAGCTCTATATGGCTTGAAAGCCTAGAAGAAATGCTGCAATCATGAGACCAGTCTCTTGCACTAAATAGCTGAGTAGCTGGAGCCCACCTCTTGACCTATTTAAATTTCAGGTTTGCATCTGTTAAATGAGAGGATGGTAACAGGATTTGGAGTCTTATAAACTTTAGTATCAAAACATTTTCTCAAACTCAATTTTGAGCTTAAGCTATAAGAAGGAAGAATGTAGAATGGTTCTAATGATGACAGAATGGGCTATCTCATCTCATTTCTCTTGTAGTTGATGGATCTTGGAGTTCTTGAAGGTAGCCTGGAGCATTAGAAAGCCCTGGGTCAGGTAAGCTATCAAAGTGCAAGATTTACAAATGAGGCAGTTTGAGTTCCCATTATTAATTCCTATTGCCTATCTGTGACAAGATGCTCCCTTCCCCTCGTAGCTTCTCTTAGTTAAGGTAGCAAATTGAGTCTTTGTGAGTGATCATTTCTCCAGGGCTTTCTGTGTGCTGTGGAAGAATTACAAAGTCATAAGAAGTGGAGGAGACCAATTTATCTGATAACAGACACTGGCTCCCATCATAAGCTAGCACTTAGGGTGATGTAGCAGTAAATAAGATACTCAACCTTCACAGCTTTGGGGTTAGTCAGGGACACAGAAAAACTGTTGCCTAACAATGTGGAATTTGGAGGGCTGTGTGCTGTGGAACCTAGAAAAGAAGAGTATATACTTTAGGCCTTTGAAATGGAGATGGGGAAGCACTTCTGATGGGAAGTGACATCCAGGCTATGGGACCTGGAGGCAAGAGTACACAGAGAAAGGAATCACTGGGATATTCCAGATCATTTCAGGTACAAAGAGGAGTAAACAGACAAGTACACCATGCTGTATTCATACATAGAATAGCACACAGTACCAGAAGGAGGGGAGGGGAAGGGGGAAGTGGCAGCTTGCTAGGGACTAGTGATGAGAAAGAGTAGAACACCATTAGAGAAACCCAAGTGAGAATTTCCAGTATCACCAAGTGAGGTGGTGATATGGGAGGAGAAAGATCTGGGCAGGACCAGAATGGTGGAAGACTGTATGGACACTGGAACTTTGACCCTAAGAGTAGTTGGGGAGACTGCTAAAGAATTTAAAGAGAGAGGAAATACAAGATCTGAAATTTTGTAATATCACTTTAGATATGATAAGGAAAAATGCCTTGAGGCCAAATTAAAGATTGCCTTAATTCTGTTAAGTCAAAAAAGGGTCTGAAAGGTGGATTGCTAGTGCAGATGCTTGGGATATCTATTTGGTGAATTAATCTGACAGAAGTGAGACCCAAATACCAGGTTCTTGCTTGGGCAACTGAGAGGATGTTAACACTGAATCAGTTTACAAATTAAAACAACACTGAGATTCCATCTCACCCCAGAAAGAATAGCTAACATCAAGAAGTCAGCAAGTTATCAAATGCTGGAGAGGCCATAGAGAAAAGAGGAACCCTTCTGTACTGTTGGTGGGAGTGCAGACTGATACAACCACTATGGAAATCAGTCTGGAGATGCCTTTAAAAGCTAGGATTAGAGATCCCATTCAAGCCAGCTATTCCCCTCCTGGGTATTTTTCCAGAAGAACTGAAAACCTCATACTACAGCGATATATGTGCACCCATGTTTACAGTGCAATTTGTCATAGCTAAATCCTGGAAGTAACCCAGAAGCCCATCAACTGAAGAGTGGATAAAGAAGATGTGGTACTTTTACACAATGAAGTATTATTCAGCTATAAAACAGGATAAATTTGAGTCTTGTTGGTAAATGGGTGCAACTAGAGAACATAGTCTTAAGTGAAATAAAGCAGACCTGCATGTGCAAACATCATATTGACTCCTTAGTATTAGAACCAGAAATAGAAAAATGGAATCTGAAGGATACTGAGGAAAGGGAATGAACTTATATGAAAGGAAAGAGTTAATGAGTTGAGAAGGACAGGAGAGGGAGTGGGGAAAAGAGATTTATTTATGTATGTAAGCAGGATGACTTAGACAACTGTATTGTGCATTTCTGCTGGCCTATGGAAAGAAGCAGTGCTTTATTTTGTTTCATATGATGTTTTTCAATTGTTTGCACTTTTTCTCTTAATTCCTTGTACATTTCTTTTTTTCTTCCAGTTTTATGTGCATATATCTGGTAAAATGAATAACTGGTTGGAAGACACCACAACAAATACTGTGAAATTCATATTACTTTGTTAAGTGAAATTCTATATCACTAGCAATTTTTTCTGTTTTAATTCTAATTTCTACTCTTTAAATTTTTTTAAAAGTCTTAAAAAATTAAAAGAACTGCATCAGAGTAGCAGGAGGTTGTCATTACAGGGTTGAAAAGATGCATTCATCTTGAGTAGGATGTGCTTGAGGTGGTTATTTAAGTAGCAGAAGAGGATGCCTAGGGAGTGCTGCATAAAAGCACTTTGAGGAAATATTTTTTGATTCAACTGAGGCCTTTGTTATCTTGCAAGATTTGCTAGGAGGTGCTGAGCTGGAGGGGTCTAGAGTGGTGCTGTTGAAGTGTCTCCATGGCTTTTTCCTTAGCTGATATGCCCAATGAGACTCTGTTCTCAGAATGGCCTATGTGAGGTCCTGTGCCTTGGTTACTCTAAAGCAGTGGTTTCCTTTATCTTTGTGGTGTGATATATCTACTTAAAGTCAGGTGAAATCTTCCTGCAGAAAAGTACACACTGCAAACACATAGTAACTTAAAAAATGTGTTGACCATGAAACCATTGATCTGTTCTCCATTACTAGAAATGGAATATCCTAGAGATGGAATTGTACAGCACAAAAGTTTGGGGTTGTTTTAGGGTTATGTGTTCTTTATGTCTCTTTGAATCTGTGAAGCTGGTTTCACAGGTTACAGAGATATTGCTCCAAAACCACACTGTTTTGATTGCTGGGAAGTTAATGTCTTAAGACTGTAGATGGTAATGATGTCTACCTGTCATCATCCCCTAGTTCTATATAACTGAGAGACCCTCTATCTCATCCTCATGGCTCTCTACTCAGTTCAGTCTCCACCAGCTATTTCTTACATCTTACCAGGAGATGCATGTCTTGCTTATGCACAACTGCTAGTGGCTGGTCCCTGGCTTGTTTGTTCTTTAAGCTTCGTCCTGGTCTATGCTCCCTTCCCCTTGTTTCCAAGCCTGTAAGGAAACAGTTCTTGTAAGCCTCAGTAGCTGAGTCTTTAATTTCTGTTACCGAATGTCCTGTGCATCCCCTCTTCTCAAGCACTTCTGGTGTTTGAGTCCTGGTGGTCCTCAGAGAGCTCCATTACAGTTCTTCCAGCTGAGCCCCAGCCAACCTACAGGTACTGTTGTTCTGGCTTGCTAATAGTTCTGTTATTGCCAGTGTAGAATATGCATTCCAGGAGGGCTGGGTTACTCATGCCCATCTGTTTCCAGTCTGAAGGTTAATAGGGAAAGATGCTATGCATGGAGCCTACATCTGTGCTTTCTGTTGATAGGAGGTGTCCTGTAGTGCCCTTCAGAAACTTGGTACCATGATAAGCTGACAGCCTGTCACTACAGTGGCTTGATCTGATCTTCCCCATGCTACTCCTGTGTGGCCCCAAGATAGCTCCATCTCCATATTATGGGTAGGATGCAAACCCTTTGTGTGCCATCTGGGTTGCCCTCTTGTCTTTTATTTGTTTGCAAATATCTTTCCTGAAAGATGGCATACCTTCATCCTTGTATTTTTGGATTTAGTTGGTGCACAGGTAGTCTAAGGTGTGTAGCACCACTGTGGACAGCTTAGAGTGGGTTTCATCATGTGCAACACAATCCCTTGGTCCTGCTTCATGTGCTTATGACAGACTCTAGAGTCAAAGCCTGATATGCTAGAACAGCCCCACCATTGGGCCTTTTGGTGGGAGTATGACAGATTGTTGGTGTGTCTTTCTGTTCTCAGCTTCCATTTGCCCCCTTTTAGTAGGATGAAGATGGAGCTTCAACCCCTATTTGGAAGTTTCATATTACTTTTGTGTCCTTAAAATTTTTCAAGGTGTGACTGGTTTCAAAAGTTGCATAACTAGTAAATAAAAGCTAATCAAGCAGACTTGAATCAGGCAAGCTGGGAAGAGGAACGACTAACCCTCCAGCATTCCTCTACTTTCCCCAAACCCAAGACTATTATTCATGGGTTCATGATGGATTATAGGTACAAAATGTGTTATCAGTTCAAAGATGTCTATGTGCTTAGTCACAGATCACTGTGTTTTGATAGATTCCTGCAACAGATGTGCAAGCCTAGGTAAAAATGGCAAAGGGGCAAAAGGATAGCATTTACAGAAGTAAGTTTAGGATCAAAGGGTGTGAATTACTTGTCATATTTAAACATAGGGAAAGGCTGTGAGAGAGTTGTATCTACTTTAGCTTAAGAGAGCATGGTCTGAAATTTATCGTTATTATGAATGATGTTACAATAATTAGTGAGGAGCAAATTCCATTGCTGTAGGAAGTCTAAGAAAGTCTTGACGTCTACGTGGCTTGTGCTTCTTCCCAAAGAAGAAAAGAGTAAACAAAGATGTATAATGGGCTGGCAAGATAGCTCAGCATACTAAGTGCCTGCTTAGGCAAGCACAGGGACCAGGATTCAATTCTGGATACCACATGCTGCTCCAGCCCTGCCCCTGGGCGCTATGAGCTGGCCATCAAGAACTGGAGTGGTGGTGCATGCCTGTAATCCAGCACTGGGGAGGCTGAAAATAGGAGAAGTACTACATCTGAGCTGCATAGTGAGACCTTATACCAGTTACATTTTTAAAAATGGGTAATTATCTAGTCATCGCTAATTGTGTAAGATGAATAATTATATGGCCTTTGCTATTGTGTCTTTTGATTTAAATGTTAGCCTTTTAGAACAAGTTTCTCTTCACAGAATGAATTGGCCATAAAGTGAAGATCAGATTTATTTAATGGTGGAGACCTAAACTAAGTTAAAGGTTTTTTTTTTTTTAATAGAAATTATGTTATATTTTTTGCCTTTTATAAAAGAGGTGATCTTGTCATTTGTCACAATTCTGATGGACCCTGAGAATATTGTGGTGAGGAAAATCTTCCACATACAGAAAGAAAACTATTTCATGATCTTGTCTATGTATACAACCTTTTGTAAGGAAGGTTACTATAGTGGCTGATACATTGTGTCCACTTGGCCTGATGACCCCCTGGCACAGTTCTGGCTGGCTGGTGGGGATCCCGCCCTGGGGCACAGTTGGTTCTGTCCCCAGAGTGACTCAGCATAAAGAGATCATATAAAGGGCCTGAGGAAGTAGTCAATGTTCCACTTTGTCAGAGGAACTTCAATCTTCGCATTTGGCTTGGACTTCATCGCCTGGCTTGCAGCGCAGACTCTTCGGCCTCTGGCTTGATGTTTTATTTCTATAACCATACAATCAGTAGTTGACAAATATTCTTTAAGCAAATTAAGTAGTAATAGTAACTGGAGAAAAAAAATGAAAGAAAGATGATACACAAACTTTCCAAGTTGCAAAATTTAAAACATCAGGAAAAATCTAGCCATGTTGTTACTATTACTGTTGTTACTGTTAGATCTCTTGTTTTCAGCTAATCGTTTATTTAAACTGCATGTTATCTGTTTGAAAGAAAGCACATGAGGTCATAAGAATGTTTTACTACAGTAGAACTGATTACCATATCCATCAGCTGACCTATTTATCGCAGAAAACCCCATGGCAAAGTGAAATTTAATCTACACATTTAGCAAAAATCCTGCATACAAAATACTGTTATTAACTACAGCTCCCAAATTGCTTTATGTTCTTCATGGCACTTATTTGGTGGTCTGTGTCCTCTACTCCCACCCTTACTCCAGTAGCCACTGTTCTATGCTAAATCTCTCCCTATGTAACTGTATTGGTCAGGGCTTTACTTAGAGGAACAGATATAATATAAGGAACAGATATTAACACAAGATACACAATGCATAAGGAATTACAAGATTGGCTTATGACAGTCAGCTGCAGAGTCAGATGAAGGAGCCTGCAGAGGGCGTCTGCACACCCCAGACTGAAGAATTCAGTCCTGAGGTCTGAAGCTCACTGCTGTGCTCCGTGCAAGTCTCTATTGGTCAGCTAATGGGTCTGTGAAGGAAGACTGAAGAGTCTGTGATGGACGCTGAAGAGTTTGCGACGGAAGGCAAAGGATCCAAGCCAGAGGTTTTTATTTTGTTTTGTTTTTGCTTTTTGAGACAGGGTAACACTGTCATTCAGGCTTGCCTTGAATGCCTAGTATAGCCCATGTTGTCCTTGAACTCCTGATCCTCCTACCTCAGCCTCCTGAGTACTGGGATTATAGGATGTACCACTATGCCTAGCCAAAGCTTTTTGAAAACTAAGATGTTAAAATAAAAATAGGATTATGTTTAAAGAGGAGATTATCAGGTCAACATAGCTTATAAACTGTGTTCCAGGATGTGATTTCATGGTTGGTCTACTCATTTGGAGCTTCAAGCTTTTAGATATTCAGAAGATAGTGCCATATTGATAATAACTTCCAGGAATAGTTAAAATAGAATATCACTCCCACATCCCATTTAGTTGATAGAGTATCTACAAAGAAGCCTGGTTAGAAATGAGGACTTACAGTAGTGGCTTAGTGCACAATGTAGGTGTACCCAGCTACCCTCAAATTTAGGACCTTTGATAAACTGTTGATACTATAGGTCAGCCTGAATGCAGGATAGTTGAGTCCACAAAGCAGACTGGTGGTTACTGACCACAGACGTCCAGGTGCAATTCAAGGTGAGTGGTATCCCTGTGCACAGGCAGGCAAGGAGGAGCAGATTGGGATGCATGGAAGAAGTAGGAAGGAGGGCCAGAGCCTGCTTCTGTAACAACATAGCTGTGCCCACTGATGCTGCTCGTTTAGGAGGAATGAAATCCAGGTGAAGGAAGAAAGGACCCCCCCCCCACTACTCTTTCCGAAAGGAGGCAGAAATTTTCTTGCACTGAGGCTGAAACAGGAGAGGGAGGGACAGGACTTTGAGGAAACTTTGGGCTAGTGCAAGACCATCTAATTCTTTCAACACTGGGTGGTTTTGGCACAAGCTCAAACCTTAATGTGAATGCAGAATACCTGGACTTTTTCTTTTAATGGAGATTTCATTCCTTGGATCTGGGGTTGGAGATTCTGCATTTCTAACAAGTGTGTGGTGGGCCAAGGTGCTGCTTCTGGTCTGGGAACCACATTAGGGGCAGCCAGGCTCTTAGTCCCTCTTCTGGGCCATGCAGGACAGGTTTGGAGCTGCTGTTGCCATGTATCAGGGGCATTTTGTCATGTGCGGGAACTGCCCAGCCCTAGTATTCTGAGCTACAGCCACTCCTGCATCTAGCTTCTTGCTTGACAGCAGTACAGGACCGCTGAGGAGGTTCCTTGCCTGGCTGCTCACTACCTGGACTGCATTCTTGCTGAGAGTTCTCCCTAATCACATCTTCCTTTTGCCAGGGTTAAGACTTGGGGAGAGTTTTCTAAAAGTCATGTTTTGTCTTCATGTGTACTGATCAAGGTAGCCTAGACTTTAGAGATCACCCGACATGGAGATACCTGAATACTGCTTCCCTGTATCTCTTTCCCGTGACCATTTTATATTCTCAGCTTTACTGAAGTATGATCGACAGATATCTCTTATGTAAGGGACACAAAACAATGTTACATAAATGAATTGTGAAATAATCACCACAAGAAGTAAAGCTAATTAAAATATCACCTCATGTGGTTACCAGTTTCATGTATATTTTGAGGATACTTAACATTTACCATTGCAGCAAGTTTCCAGTGTACCATACAGTATTAACTATAGTCAGCATGCTGTACATTAGATCTATAAAACTTAATATCTTGGCTGAGAAAGTTTGTTTTCTTTGACCAGTATTTCCCCATTCCCCCCAGTATCTCCCACTTTCCTTTTCCCTTTTAAGGAACCACTGCCAAATAGTAAGTGAAATTCCATCAGATTTGGATTGGCTCATGTCTGTTCCCTGTCAAATTGGAGTTCCAGGTTGGAACACCACAGTTGTGGGTGGTGGTACTGGCTCCACCTGCCCTGAGAGTCATTATCTAGCAGTCCTACTATGCTCTGTGAGAAGAGGTCCCCTGCAATGCAAAGACAGGAAGGAGAGAGCTGAAGAAAGGGCCAGCATTGAGGAGCCTTTATGTCTGATACAGGTTGCTGTTCCCTATACATGGAGGAACAGGACAGAAGCACTGTGTGGCCTTTGGACACCAGTGATCATGCCCCGGTAACAGCTAACAGCAGTTTATATTCTGGGACCTGACCTGTTGGTATTGCGATAAAGGACTGGGTGGAGAGAGTGGTGGGTAGGTGGGTGGGGATAAATCTTTCCTTCATGTCATGCAGGTGATTTACTGCTTGAATTTAACTTAAGTGTGTTCTTTGCATATCATCAGCTGCAGTTTTCTTACTGTTATCGGCCTGTTGACTTAAATTAATATAGGTTTCCTAGGTTCTCAAGGAAGCTGGGATTCCCATGTTTGAAAATATAATTTTCTCCAACCTTCATAGCACAACTACCACCACATATTCCTATCTTTAGTGTGACAGCTCAGGAGGAAATAGCATCCTGATTTAGCAGAAGCAGATGTCACATAAAATACTTTGCTTTAATCTTAACAAAGTGAAACTGTGAATTAGTCACTTAAGAATTTACTCTAGTGACTATGCAAACAGATGTGCTCATGTAGAAAAGAAAATATGTTCCTTCTGTCATTCACCCATACGGGTGTACTGTTAAGTGACTTTATACCATTCCTCAAGTTCCCAGGCAGGGTTTTGCTGAAACTCTTGGCTGTGTATCTTGGCTCTGTGCTCAGATGGTGCCCACTGGGCTGTGGGAGCTAAGTCCTTGAAGGTTATCCTGAGCCCAGAACAAGGATTGTGTGTGTGTCAACTTTGGAGTGTACCAAACTGGCCCAGTGAGCCCATGGTAGGCATTAGAGGAGTATGAAGTATTTGTTATTTAGCCTCTTTGGTAGAAGATAAGTTTTACATATTTAATGTTAGATGCCTATTAGCATTTGTGAAGCTAGTCCACTTTGCAGGAAGAAAATAAGATATTTCTCAGATGAATCTTATATGAATTTATGTGAAGACAATCACTGAAGGGAGGTGGGAGCTCACCCCAATCACCTAAAGGCAGCTCAAAACTCAACGAAAAAGGTCCAGACTTTGCCACATATCTTGTGGGAGCTCAAATTTCCATTACTTGAGAACCTCTCACAATAAAGTCTTTGTATTCTGGAGTAAACAATCTGAGGTGAAACCCCTAAGAATGAACTACATTTTACTTACAGCTAAGACTGAGTGGGTCTGCATTTAAGGAAGGCCTGTGGAAGTAGAAGGAACCACTAGCAACTCATCAAACTTCTGTTTTCCTGCACCCATGAGCCTCTGATGTGCACATCACTGTGACTGGATGGGCTGTTTTGAAACAGTCTGCATTTGTCATCTGCTCAGGAATCCCTAACATCCTCCTGGGATAAGAAGCCTCTGTAATCTGTTTAGCTCTGCCTGTCAAGCCCATTTCCCTCTATAGATTGGTGTGTGTTTTCTATTTTAGGTGTTTTTGCTTTCTTGTCTTTAGCATAAATTGCTTTGTGTTCTGAGCAGTAGACACAAAGATAAAGACCTAGATGTATTTAAGGTTGGGAAGGTATATCTTCAGATTTCACTGAGGAACTCTACATCGAGACATGCTGAGATATGAATTGACTTCTTGCAAAAGATGGATTAAATGGAAACAAAATTGGCCGTATGCTCTTGAAGCATGATAGTAGTTGTGAGAGTCATTTACTTTTGGAGTTGTGCTTCAATCATTTACATTTTTAAGTTCATTTAAGGGAATGTGAAGATTGATAGTTGTGACCCTGGCCTGGGAGCTGAGGGAGGCATGTAGTGAGCAGATGGCTTAGACTTTTCTAGGGTTATAGGAGCTGAACTGTGTGGATTAGAGGTTCTGTCATCTGAGCTGCTGACTCATAAAAGCTCCTTCCTGTCCACTCAATTTGGCCTCTGTTGGTTCTAAGATACTTGTGCTCCAAGAGCACATACTTGGGGGACATTGCACAGATTGTGTACAAGAGCTTGCCACAGTGCCTATTACATTACTTTTGTGTACACTTCATTTTTGCCCAAGCCTTTGTCCCTACTCTGTTGAAATCCTGTGATTTCTGAAAACCTTTCCAGGTCATCTGGCCACTGTGATACTGTGCTTCTGATCTGTACCACACAGCTGAATGGGGACTGTTTTCAAAGCTAAGTTGCGGCCTGCAAGCTACTTGAAGTAAAAGCAGTCTTTTTTCTTTGCTGTGTATGTTCTTCATCACAATAACTAGCTTAGTGCTTGATTGAATACTTTAATCTTGAATTTGATGGGACCCTTAGGGGCACTTAATATGATCATTATGATTTAATTGGACTCCATGAGCAAAACAATTGGATTTGGTGCCTGTAGCTCCAAAACAACTTCCAGTTGACACGTTCCCCCATAAATAATTTGAGCAATATACTTATGAGATAAAGAACTGACTTTAACCAAGGTTGTATACCCACAAATCTGTCAGCATTAACCACTGTTAAAGTATAAACCCATTTAAATATATAAACTGACCTACTTGATGGAGAATGGTAGATATGGGTAGAATTAAATCATGGAGGAAGACTGGGCGTGGTGGCACGCACCTATAATCCAAGCTCTTGGAAGGCTATAAACAAGCAGATCACTATGAGTCTGATCTAGTAGTAAGACCCTGAACACCCTGTAGACCCTAAAATTAAAAAAAAAATCATGCAGGAGATATTAATGTAAATATTTAATTTTGGATGCCATTATTTACTCTGATCTTGAGAGGTGGCCTCTTGTTTGGACTTTGCCTTGCTCTAGAGAAACTGGTCATTCTTATGTTTGTTCTTTTTTTTTTTTTTTGGAATGGGGTATTGAACTCAGGCCCTTGCACTTGCCAGGGAAGCACTTATTCCACTGAGCCATCTCCTCGGCCCCTTTCTTATGTTTTTCTGACTTTCTAGTACTCTAGCCTTTTGGCAAAAACCAGTGTAATGTTTCCTCGAGACTAAGTGTTGGAATCCTGGATAGTGACTTTTCTTTTCAGTGCCCATGTATACTGTCTCTGTTCTTCCTTGGCTTCGCCTGCCACGTGATTCATGGCCCTCATTTCATTGTTGGCACCAGGTTCTTGGGCACCTGCAGCTGCTTCATGAGCTGTTGAGGGTTTTTGCAGAGGAATAAAACTTGTAGAGGTGTACTGTCCTTCCATGACC
Organism: Octodon degus; assembly: GCF_000260255.1. Classification (NCBI taxonomy): domain Eukaryota; kingdom Metazoa; phylum Chordata; class Mammalia; order Rodentia; family Octodontidae; genus Octodon; species Octodon degus. The sequence continues at coordinate 27,237,231 of NW_004524579.1, read as the reverse complement.
ACTGGCTGTCATTTGATGACTATTTTAGGCACTATTTTAGTTACTTAATTTGATGACTATTTAGGCACCAATACTTTTTGCCAGTGAGGTCTATAAACCCATCAGGCTTACTACCATGTTCTGATGACCTAAAAGGCTGATTTTTGGGAGTGGTGCAGGTGCTACTGGAGTTAGGAGTATGTACTTTCTTATTTTTTTATTCTGAGACAAAGCCTTGCACTGAGTTTCTCAGGCTGGCCTCAAACTTGTGATCTTCTTGTTTCCCAAATTGTGGGGATTATAGGTACAAACCAACAGTCCTGGCTTTATGAGATGATTTACTTGCATGTCTAAATAAGTTTTGTTGAGTGAAGTCACCTTCCAATTCCAATAACATTGATTGATCAAGAAGTTTTAGAACCTCCCTTATGTTTCAGCTTAAATTTTTTCTAAGTTATATATAGAACAACCAATCTTGATTAGTAAAAATAAGTCTTTATTGAGGACCTCTGATGGGTCACACAGTCCTGGGAATCATGCAAATTACAAGGTACACTGTCTGCCTTCATAGGTCTTGAAGTCTGGCTGAAATAAGTACCTGGGTGATACTAGAAGAAGCAGGATGTCCAAGTGTCCTAACATGTTACGTAAGAGGACAGATGGGTCATCGAGGTGCACAGGTGGGGGAGATATCTGTGGTAGATGGGAGTGAAAGTCAGCAAGTATGAGCCTTGAACGGGGAGGATTCAAAATGGTAAGCCAGGAGAATTGAAGGATCCTTATCAGTGATGATTCAGTATTTTGGAAATGAAGTCATCCTATTTGATTGACATGGTACACATTGCAGTGGCGACTCACCTTTGCACAGGTGGCGCCTCCTCTGCTATGAACATTAGCCTTGTGGCTGGATGCTGGGTGAGGCTGGAGGGTCTGTACAGGCTCACCTGTGGGCTCCTGAAGGAGTTGGGACCCAATAAGGTGGAGTCTGTTGTGCTCAGACTAGGCAACCAGCAAGTGTCTAGTGTTGGACCTGGAGGGCTAGTAGGAAGTTAGAGACTGGGGAGAGCAGTGAAAACAGGACAGAAAGCTGAGTACAAAGCAAGCCAGGGAGGTTTGATGGCTTTATTGAATTATGGCACTCTGTGAGGCCAAGATAGGAGGATCATAAGTTCAAACCCAGCCTGGACAACTTAGTGAGTGTAAGACCTTATCTCAATTTTTTAAAATAAGGCTGGGGATATATCTTAGTGTGAAGGCCTGGGTCCAGTCTTGCATAACTAACACATA
>NW_004524579.1:27224338-27235865 GCF_000260255.1 Octodon degus | reverse complement strand
CAATCCAGTGGATGGCCCAAGGATTTGTACTTAGAATGAGACTGATTGCTGCTTGCAAGTGGACACATCATAAGTCAGGTTAAAGGATAGAAGGGAATGGTAGCCTCAGTGGGTTTACATACAGGGTAAGAATTTCAGCCTAAATCCAAGAGGCTATGGAAACCACAGTTATTCAATAGAAAGTGATATTGCCACGCCTGCATTTTAGGAAGGTGAGTCCACTTCCTCTTGGCAGCATGACTTGCTAAGGAAAAAGGCTGAAGGCAAGGAGACCATAGCACTCAAGCTTTGAAAAGCAAGGAGCAACTGCCTGAACCAATGCTTCAAATGGGCCCAGGAACTGGTTGGTATGGGAGGATTTTATGACAGGATTTTCAGAGGGCTTAGATATTGGGTGATTGCCTGTTTTTGTTCTTCCCCAGAAACAGTCTGTTACTATTGTCCTGGCCTACATGTATCACATGGAGTGACCTTTCTTAAGTTCAAAATGTTCTGGTGTGGCAATTTCATATCATCCAGCCAAAGGTCAAATGTGCTTGCTTTTGCTCTGAGAAGAACTCTGGCTTGGGTAGCTTGTGGGGTGGTCACCCTCGGTAGATGTGGGGCGATGAAGGTGACCACTGGCTGTCATTTGATTACTATTTACACACTGAAACTTTTTGCCATTGAGGTCTACAAACCCATCACGCTTATTGCTATGTTCTGATACCTGAAAGGGCTGGTTTTCTGGGATGGGAGCAGGTGCTATTGGTCACTTACTTTCCTATCCCTTTGGGAACCAAAGAGTTCCTCAGGTGACTAGGAGAAGGTTGAGTACCAGAAGGAATTGGGATCAGGAGGTGGGTGGTATTGTCCAACACATTCACCAAATGTGGGACCGACTCCTTTGGGCCTCTGTATGGAGGTCCAAAGCATACATCTTCTGCAGGTGGTTCACAAAGGTTCCCTCAGAGGGCTGCACTCAGTAGTATAGCTCAGATCAGGAGGTCTGAGTTCTGACAGTGGGTTCATACACAAGCCCCTATACTGTGGATATTGCCTACACAGGTGACTAAAGCCAGTGGGTGGTCTGTCTGATCCCTGATTTCACTGAGTTACCTGTGTTTTAAATGATTTTGGACTGTTTATTTTCCAAAAGGCAGGCAGCCTCACAGGTATGAGTCCTTTGTCACAGTGGGGGCTTGGTTATATCTGAGACTCACAGCAAACTTACCCATGTGTATACATCCCACAGAGGATACTCTACATAGACTCCAGTGCACATGTTTTTTGAGCAACTAGCAAGTGCCTAGGGAGAAGCAGAAATGTCACAGTGGTAAAGGTGCTTACTTAAGGTCTCACTTTAGGCCCTTCATGTCATGGGTTACCTGTAGGCCTGGGTGTGGTCAAGAGGTAAAACTAGTCATTACTCTGACTTTGATTTCATGGGTAGAATTATTGGCCATGCCAAGGCATCAGTCCCTAAAGGATAAATGGCTTTGTGAAGCCAACCATGGCAGAAGATGTTTTAGTGGAAGCACATTTTTCTGAAACAAGTACCCTCAAGAGAGGCTGCCTGTGGGGAGTATTGTGCAGGCACTCTTAGAGACTGTAAGTTTCAATTGTTGGGCAGTTACACAGGCAGTGGGTCCTAGCCTTAGATCACAGTAGCCTAATAGTAAGAGTCAGTCCTGCAAAGGGAGTCTGTGTGTCAGGTCTCGGGTTTACAGAGACAGCCTTCTAACACTAGGGTGCCTTGATCTGTTTGTCTTTGATGAAAGCAACATTAATCTATAGCCTTACTTGTTTTGACAAGTGTTTTCATGGGGCAGTAGTGAAATGTAAGGGTCATTGCTTCAGGTCTCTCGATGTTGGATTTCTTTCCTCTGGAATGAACTGTTTTTTTATGTTTCATTTTGAAATATTTAGTTTTTAAATTGACTTCTTTGACATGAAAGAACCCATAAATATTACAGAAAATCAAGGAAATTTAGAAAACATAAAGAAAAGGGAGATCATCTATAATCTTATCACTCTTTTTAATACATTTCCTCCTTCCTTTTAAGCCCATCTGCTTAGAAATAGACTGCTAAGTTTTGGTGAATCTTTCCAGACTCACCATTTGCTTATATGAGCTATGTTTCCATAGATGGAGTTTTTAAAACAAAACATGAATCATAGTGTATGCAATATCTTGTGACTTGTATTTTCTGTTAATATACCTTCATTTTCTTCTCAAGTCAGTACATCATGGTCTGCTACGTGTTAGTATCTGAAATTTTCACAGATGAGGGTGGCCAGCATTCTGTCAATGGACATTTTGGGCGGTTCTGAATTTCTGTATTTATAAACTGCACTGCCACTCACCTCTGTACTAGTAGCTACGTACTCCTTCACTCTCAAGCTGGCGCTTCTATAACAGAGACTCATAGACTTGGTGTGATGAGGTCCTGATTCTTTTTGGATTCAACCCATTTTGCAGTCCTGTCAACAGCAATAGTGTGCCTTCTCACCCTTTCAACATTGATAATCTCTTAGTTATAAAGTTCTTAAGTTAAAAATGGTATCTTAAATGGCCTGCCAGATAGCTCAGTGGGCTAAAGCATCAGCTCAGGCAGGCACAGCGACCGGGGTTCGATCCCTAGGGTGTTGTGCTGGCCCTGTGCCACGCCTGGGGCATGCTGAGGCAGCGATTGAAACTGGGCATGGTGGCATGCACCTCTAATCCCGGGCTTGGGAGGCTGAAAACAGGAGAATCACTACGAATCTGATCTGTGTAGTGAGACACTGTAGATCCTGTATTAAATACATTTTTAAAAAGAGTATCTTATCCTTTAATGGTCATTTCTTGGATCATGAGTAAGGCTGGACACCTTTTCATAAGTTTATCTGCTCTATTTATATGTTGTCAATATTTTCTTACTGACTTACAGAAGCTTGGAGGATAATCAATATTAACCCTTTTCCTTATGCTTGTGAAGGTCTCTTCTCATCTTCTGCCAGTTGTTTTAAAAGTTATGAAGAATGTTTTAAAGGAAAATACTGGGCTGGCCAGATAGCTCAGCAGATTAAAGCACCTGCTTAGGCAGAGGCAGGAATTGGGTTCTATCCCCAGCTTGCTGTGCTGGCCCTGCTACTCTGGGCATGCTGAGAGGGAGATTGAGACTGGGCATGTTGGCGCACGCCTGTAATCCCCAGCACTTGGGAGGCTGAAAACAGGAGGATCACTACAAGTCCTATCTATGTAGTAAGATCTTATAGACCCTGGACTAAATACATTAAAAAAGAAAGAAAGAAAACCCTATCAATCTGTTAGTCTTTTTCCTCAATGGCATCTGGATTTTATGTCATATGTAGGATTTCAATTCTTGAAAATAAAGTAGTTTTGGATTCTACAACACTCTGGACTATTTAGAGATTCAGTAAATCTATTAATAGGTGATCAACTTAATGTGCTGTTCCTAGTTAAAACAGCATCACTTCCTACATCTGCCACTCCCTGCCCCCTTTAAGTTCCAGAATGTCATGCACATTCATTTTGCTTGTGGCTTTTAAAGAAATTGAGTATCACTCAGTTGGAAAGACTGAAGTTATGGTCCAGGCAGGTAGCTGACCACCCTTTCTAGGAACCCCATGATACCTGTGAAATCCTTTTATAATTTGAACAGATTGGGTGCTTTTCTTTAAAAATGAAAAAATTTTAGGCATGGTGTACACATGTAAACTCCCAGCACTCTCGGAAGCTAAAGTGGTAAGATCCTAAGTTTGAGCCCAGCTTAAGCAACATGGTGACTTGTGAGACCCTGTCTCAAAAAATAAAAAAGGAACAGGGATGAAGCTCAGTGCAGAGGCTCTGAGTTCAATCCTAAGTATGGAAAAGCAAAAACAAACCCCAATTCATCCCAAAGTTGTGTGCAATTAGAGAGAACCCCAAAGCAGGAGCTATGTACTACTCCACAATCTTCCATCTCCATTGCGCTCTGTGACCTTGGGCTTGATCCCTAACCTTCCTAGTCTCCCATGTTCACATTTCAAATGCAAGACCCAGTTATCCCTTTTAATATCTCTCATCACAGTTCTTGGTTTCACAGTTCTTCTGAATTTCAGCTTAAGGCTGTGTCTGCTGCTTTTTCCCCCCTATCATTTTCTTCTAATCTTTTCTTTCCATCTTTGAGCCTCTTATTTGAAATCCCTTCAAGGCAGGCAGTTATTCATTTGGATTCTTCTCTTTGTTTCTGCAGGCCCTTAGATATGTCTGCCTCATTTCCTGGACACTCTCTGCAGCTGAAATTAGAAACCTGCAGAAGCATACCAGATGCTAGAATCTTGTGAAGTAACAACCCTGAAATAGCCTAAGTCTACTGGCAGAATTTTGGGCTATGGTTCTAACATCATAAGACCACCCTATCTACCATAGTAATCCCACTGTCTCAGCTTCTTACTCTTTGGAGGATGGTCTTAGTGTATCATCATTCTCTTGGGCAAACTTGTGCTGCCCATGAGATTTCACACCCTCTACCCCCTTTTGTCCTGTTAGCGTGTCAATACTAATGGCTTTGGGAGCTTTTCAATGTAAGCCTATATGCAAATATGATTTTCAATCTACAGAAGCTGAATAGAAATGTGTGTGTAAGTGGGAAGAGTATGGTGTTGAGCCAGGAGGCTCTCAGGCAGGTGGCTCATTTGAAAAACAAATGGTTGCCTATATGCCCTGAGAACCTCCTGTACAAAGGCAGAAGCTCACTTGAGTGCTGTAAAGAAGGCAGCTTTGGATGACAGTTTAGAGCTACCAATTATTCTTTGTGTTAGGTAGACCTTGTCTCCTCTGTGCTGCAGATTAAGCCCAGGACATTCACACTGAGCTACCTCCCCAGCACTTTATAAATTTTTAAAAAATCAGACAGAATCTTTCTGATTTGCTTGGTTTGGTTGGAACTTGCAATCCTGTTTCAGTGTCCTAAAGTGCTGGGATAACAGCACTGAGTGTGCACCATGATAGTCACATCTCTTTAACTTCTGAATATGTCTGCCTCCTGGCTTTGAGGATTAAGGGGTGAGATTTGTGGGTATCAACTCCAAGGAAGTGCCAAAGTGACACTGTATTGGTGGTGATGGTCAGTGGATTTCCCAGAGTGTAAGAACAGTTATTCAGATAGTGAGTAAATTTTATAAATGACCTAAGAGAGATTTGAGATAAAGTGGTAAACAATGTGAGAGATGAGACCTATCAGTGTTGGTGTGATAGAGGTATATACAACATTTATATTAATGAAATGCTCACTGATTAATCAAGACTTTTGAGGTGGGTTTCCAGATACTTAAAGTGCTTGTTATAAGCTCTAGTACATTTGATAGCAAGGGTCTTTGTTTCAGTTTTTCTTGATTGGGTCGCAAGTGGCTGACATGTATCTACTCATGGGCAGTCATTGGCCCTTCTCTTCAGACAGGACCTCCACTTACTGGGGCAATTCCCTTTGGTGCTTCAGGGATGCCCAAATACATATATGATGACAATAGATTTGAGATATACTTCCTTACAGAAACATAAACATATTTACAGTATTTGAATCACATAGGTTGTTTGGATTCTCTGGAGAATTGAATACTTCTAAGATTATTTCTATGGAAAAAAAGTGAATTCTGAGTTCCATACTTGGAACTTGGAATACAGCTTGTCAGAATACTGCGACAGGAGCCCCTCACCTATTATAAGATGATGTGGGATCATGCTGCGGGGAGGTGAAGCTCCTTCTGGATGGATACAAGATATACTAGGTCCCTGGTGCTGAATTGGAACACACAGCAGGTCAGTTGCAGGAAGGCTTCAGTGCATAAGAGGCTAGGTAGGGAATGATTCTGATTGTAGAAACTATCTTTTCGAGATGTTGACTTTTAAAAATTCCCCAAAAGATTCTAAAAGGGAGGCAGGAGGCTGCATTGGAAAATCCACTCAAAGTGGGATGGCAGTAATTTCTCAGGTTAGTGAAAAATGTTGATTTGTAGAGTATATGAATGTTGATTGAGAAATCACAGCTGGGTGTTAGAGACAAAACCAAGAAGGGATATTAGTTAATATCCTACGGCAGTCATTTCCTGGAATGGCTGTCTGTGAACAATGGTTTCATTCTTGTGGGAAGACCCCAGTGTGTCTTGCAAGGACATCCTTTGTTAATTTCTGAGAGGGGAAACTTTGGTTTGCTGTCTGTACCTCTTGCCCTTAAAGAAGGGCTTCTATAACTTAGGCTGTTACTGGGGTCTTGGGCCATAGGCCGAGCTGTCAAGGTAACAAATTAGGCCCAGCCACTGGTAAACGAAAAAGCAATGATGAAAAATAGGAAAGAAACTTTAATCAGTGTAGAGATACTGGGAGGACAAGGGGACCTGTGTTTTTAGTCCCAAGGAGATCAGAAGTGTGCATAGTCTAGTCCACTCAACGAACCATTACTGGGACTAGTTTTCACTCATAACAAGATGTTTCCTGATCAGATTTGCTCCTGGAACCCAAGGTGACTGCCAGAGTAAAGGAGAGATGTAGAGTGGAGGTGGAGGTAAAAGGAGACAGACTTAAAATGGAGAGTTGTCAGGTTTTAATCCTACTTTTAATTATGCATTAGACATTTGCAGGCTCAAGTGAGGTCGGTGATTTTAGCAAGAGAAGCCTATAAGTTCTTGTTACAGAGCTTCCGATAAACTTTTTTTAAAAAAATTAAGAATATAATAGTGGTTATCAATAAAACTTTGAAAAGAAAAAAAAAACTGGAAAAAAAAAAAAAAGAATATAATAGTGGTAACCAAAGTCTAAGAAAGGTGTGAGAGCATGGAAAGAAGGTGGTGAATGGGTCCCAGGTACATTTAGGTGGGAAGGACAGCTTCTTATGTTCTATAGCATAACAGGTAGCTAGTTGGCAGCAATTAAATATTTAAAAATAGCTAGTAGAGAAGATTTTGATTGTTTCTAGCATAAAGCAGTGATTTACATCTCTGAAGTGATAGACATGCCAGCTACCCCTATCTGATCATGATATATTATCTATATGCACTGAAATGTCACAGCATCACATAAATATGTCCAATTTCTATGTATAAATTAAAAATATAAGTGAAAATGATACTTATAAAAAGAAACTGGCAGCCTGGCCAGATAGCTCAGCAGACTAAAGCGCCTACTTAGGCACATGCATGCAGGGACCTGGGTTCGATCCCCAGCCTGTCATGCTGGCACCATCCTGGGGAGCGCTGAGACAGCTGTTGAGACTGGATGTGGTGGCATGTGCCTGTAAGCCCAGAACTTGGGAGGTTGAAAACAGGAAGATCACTATGAGTCCGATCTGTGTAGTGAGACCCTGTAGACCCTGTACTAAATACATTTAAAAAAGAAAGAAAAGGAAAAAAGAAACTGGCTTGCCTCCAAAAATGAGTCTGGCTGCATGGACTCACCAGAGAAGATAAACATTTTTTTTCCCCTAAATGATATTACCAAGCCAGAGATCCATTAAAAATGATCTGTCAGTCACTGGCATAGGCCAAAAGTTTTAGAAGAACCAAAGTATACAATACACAACAAACCTCCAAAAGAACTTTATAATATAGACAAATAGATAAGATATGTAAAACAGTGACTGGAAAAGACAGTATGAAATGAACTACTGTACTATAAATCATTTTTGGAAAATGGAGGATATAAATTATATATGTATGAATGCATACATTTTAAATGGTAACATGCTCAAATGCAAAATCCAGATAATTAGCGTGGTAATTTCTGAAAGCATAGGATCAGATGGTCCTTAAAGGAGCACGAAAGCATGGTTATGCAAGAGGATATTTAAAATATAAATTGAAAAATACATTTATGATCCATTTCATTCCTTACAAACTAGCATTAAATAGAGAGGGACACAATTTTTAAAGACTTTGGGCTGGGGTAGGGTATCTCAGTAAGCATACATGAGGCCCTGGGTTCCATCTCCAGAGGTTGGAAGTGGCCTGGGGTAGGGAGAAATCACCTCTGTGGTTTTACCAGTGTTGCTCCCCATGTGTCGGCTTGGTCTGGGTGGTGATAAACGGGCCCCACATCTTTTATTTTCCAGAAGTGTGTGTGGTAGCTGTTCCCACAAACACTTGCTCTGTATCATTTCCTCAGTTCTCATGTCTCCTTTCTCCATTCCAAAACTCTCTGTAACCTCTCTAGCTTACAGCATAAGGTCCTTTTTCCTTGCAGGACATTCAGGATACTTTGTGGTCAGCCTGCAGTTTTACCTTTCCATCTTAATTTTCTTCTATTTGCCTTTCCAGCCAAACTCACAGCCAGCCTGCAGCAGGCTCCCTTACCCTGGTTGCTGCCTCTACCTGTTTGCTTGCTGAAGGTCAAGTCTTGCTTGCCCTTCAAAGCTATGCCCAGTCAAATGTCACTATTTCCATGAAGCTTTCTTTTCCAATAGTTACGAGGATCCTTCTGTCTCTGAATTCCTGGGGTACTTATCCCTCACCCCACTGTTCTTTGAATCAGAATGCATTGTTGGTTTATATGCAGTGCTTCTCCTTCCTACTGACCCTCCTCACCTTGGTGTTCCTGCTCTTGGCATCATCTATGCTTTGCAGGCAGGGCCCATACCTGTCCAAGAGGTGCCATTTGCTTATGGCAGCCCCCGTGATTGCCCTGGGCCACTGACTTGGTCCTTCAGACCTGTCTCATAAGCACCAGTCCTCCTGTGTTGATACTTTTACATCTCATTTGGTGTTTTTGTTTTTGGTGTCTACCTAGATTACAGACATATGGTGGGTAAAATGTAATTGTCTTAATGTTCTATTTTATAACAGTCTCTATGTAGAGTCCCCAGAACAGCTGGGGGATATAAACAGGGTATCATTAAAGTCTTCGCAGATAGCCAAATCCTACTTGACTGTAGTTATCAGAATACTGAGGCAAAGTTGAAATAGTAAGATACAAGACCACATGATGGTTTGGTATTGTGATGCTGTTGACAGTGCAGTAGTTAATTTTGTCTAGCTGTCAGGCACAACAGAAGTTGCAAGTATGCTACTTTTGTGGGTCCTTTTCATGATTTTGTTCTAGGGGGTCACTACAATTTTGATTTGGGAATATTGGTAGAGTGGCCTCTTTTGATTATTTGTTGCTATACATGAACCACACCAACATTTATTGTCTCATGCTTATGAGATGAGCACTCTCATGTGTTCCCTTGGCCAGTTGTTATATGCTTGTGGCTTTGACCTCCTCCTGGGTTCATAAGCTTCTAAGCTTATTTCTTAAAGCTTCTCTCCCTTTTTGAGTTCTCTGCATACAGATCTAACTGACTACTGACCTGTGGGATTCCTCCAGTAGTTTTGGCATTTCCACAGGTGAACTCTATTTTTGGCCCCAAATGCAAGAATTACATAGTTTTTCTTTTTGTCTGTCATGCCTGTACAGTATAGGGCACACATAGTAATGAAGTTGTGAAGGCCCACCTGTAGAGGGATGTGAAGGCCCACCTGTAGAGGGATGGGTAAGTTGTGATAGCACATTATATAATACTGAAATGATAAACTATTTACATGTATATAGAAGGACAAAATCACCATATGCTACCATTTATTTGAAACATAGCCACTCAATATTATATGTATATATTTATATATCTATATTAGTATCTATGTCTGTATCTATATCTGTATCTATTTTTTTGGTCTGTTTGAGACAGGGTCTTGCTATGCAGTTCAGGTTGGCCTTCAGCTCACTTTGTATCCCAGGTTGGTCTCAGACTTGCTTTTGGAGTAGAAAGAGATTATGGATTGGGGAAGAAACTTTCAGTACTAACTTCAAATTTATAAAATTCTAAAGCGAGTAGGAATATGCTACAAAATGTTAGCACTGGGTGTCGGAAATATGGTCCGCTGTTCTAACTCTTGTGTAGTTTTTTTTTTTTTTAAGTTTTGATATTTTATTGTTAAAATCCTTAAGCAGGCTGTGATATATATCACAAGCCAGCAAATGTAAGGCTATCGTGCCTTGACAAGTTCAATAGGGACTTGATGCGGGCCATGCTTTTGCGTCAGAGATTAGAACCCAGATCGTCACATGGCTCCTGGCCCACTGATATTTCCAACACCCTGTGTTTAATCCTGTTGTAATCAGATCCTGAATGTTTTTTAAAATTTATCATTTTCCAGGCATACTGTTAAGACTACAGATTAGTCAAAATCCATGCAGGGTAGAGGATAACCAGATGATATTTAGGGCCTATTTTATGTCAATGTTTTACTATCTCTTTAAGGAGAACCTGTGTTGTCATCCTGTTGTACTGTTGGCCTCTCACAAATTTCTTTTATTAAACATCCACGGAATGGTCCTATGGGTGATCTTGGAGGGCTGAGAAGAGAGGCCAAGCATTGGGAAGAATTGATCGGTTCCAGTAGGAATACTGTCTTAATTGTCCAGGTGTCTTGGCCCCTGCTACTTTGATGCTTAAATATTTATTTGAATTAATGGACCCAAGAATGTTTTATTAATATGCCATTGTTAATCAGGATGAGGGTGAGACCTCCCTGTATGCTGAGAATCAAATACGCTATATTAGGTTTTGAAAAGTAATAAAGAACTGGACAGAACCCTTACACCTACAAAGAATTTCCTAGGAGAAGCTGTGGATACTCCTTTATGGAAGATCATGAAGTTGTGAGGACACCTTTGTGCTGCTGGCAACAGTGAGTTACTTGCCTTACTTTAAGAAGTAAGGCAAGTAAAAGTGAGTGGTCAAAGCCTTTTTCCTGGCACAATTTTTCATAAAACTTTGCCTCTTCCACATACCACTGTGCTGTTAAATTCTGTATTATCTCCTCAAAAGTTGCAGCATCCCAAAGACTTTTGGTGAATAAAAAGAATATTCCTGCAGAATGGCAGCAGAAGCATGCTGGAGACATTGCAGCTTATGGGATCAGGAAGTGGATGGACAGGAGAGTTGTGCCCCTCCCCCCATGACTACTGTGGTCAAAAGGACAGCAGCTGGAGTAAGAGATACAGCTGCCGGGAAAGGCAATAAAGCAGTACAGGTTTCTGCTGTGTTGAGTGGTTGGCCTTCCCAGTGAGCAATCGTCCTGTCCTAAACGGCCTTTACGTGTTAAATGATCTTTGTGCGCTTTTATGGTTGATTGCATCACCATCTAACCTAAAGTTTCAGCCGGCTTAATTATCCCAGTTTCATATTGTCGGCAATTTCCAGAAAGTGGTGAGAGGTAAATGGCCATAATTCATGAGGAAAGTAGCAGGATAAAGTATTTTTTGTTTAAGCTGTAAGGGGAGATAGGTTTGTTATTTGATTATTAGCTAATCATTACTGCAAGTGTTACAGATTTAGATTTCTATAAAGTCCTAAAGAATGTATGCTATGTGAATGCTTTTCCAATTGTGTCTTGCTAAAAATAATGTAAGCTGGTAGTATGGTGGAAAAACGGCCACTCATCACCTGATTACTCAGTTAATCATCTAGGCAGAATAAGCAGGAAAGACAAGGACTGCTGATGCTATTCATTATATTCAAGAGCTGCA
>NW_004524579.1:27221700-27223321 GCF_000260255.1 Octodon degus | reverse complement strand
TACAGGTGTGTGCCACCATACCCAGTCTCATTTACTGTCTCAGTGCACCCTGGGGTTGGGGCTCACGCGGCAGTCTGGGGATCGAACCCCAGTCCTTGTGTCTGCCTAAGCAGGCGCTTTAATCCACTGCGCTATCATGCTGGCCCTGTCATTGTCTTCTAATATCTGATACTTGGGGAGCCTTCTGTGGAGATTGCTGGCCAAGAGTTTCAAACTGGAACTCTTGGGGGCTTTTGTGGGGCAGGTCATCATTGGTTTAGCACATGTATTTGTAAGTACATCTACCTGGAATAACACGCTGTGGGAAACCACTCAGGCCCCTTCAAAGCTCAGGGGCATCTAAGGACCCTGAGGACATGACCCAGTGTATACACAGTAGGATACAGTAATGTAACCATGATCATATATTAGCACAGGTAAGCATACATGTACTGGTTATGACACTGTATAAGAATGTAAATATGAGATAACCTGTGTAAGAATTCTACAGTAAAGACACAGACTGCTCTTGTGCTTTTGGACTCTAGTATTCTGCTTTGCTCCATGATGTCTGCTATTGTTGCTGATGTCTTGCACATGTGCATTCTTTCACCTTGGGACCTCACTCAGAATCTCCCTTGGGCTCCTGAGCAGGCTGACACTGGCATCAAGGGGGGGCAAAAGGACAGGTGGAGAGATGGGCTTGGAAGAGCAGCACAGCTCTTCTGCAGGTTTGTTCCAGAAAGATAGGTGCCTTGGATGGCTGCCCTGATGATGAGGGCATCGCCACCCTGTCACCATGTCCTTCCTGAGCATAGATGCAGAGCCTCTTTTTAGAAAAGGATATTAACTATGAGAAGTTAATTTGCTTGCCTTGTCATTCACACCAAGCCACTCTAGTGTTAGGCTGCTCCCGTGGCTTGCTGAGATACTTCTTCTACAATCCCTTGGTTTTTTTTTTTTTTTGTTTGTTTTGTTTTGGGTTTTTCCCTCTTTTTGGTTATAGTTGGGATTAAACATAGGGCCTCGCATATGTTAAGTACTGTACTTGCTGAACTACATCCTCAACCCCTCTTTAAAATGTTATTTTGTGACAGGGATTTGCTAGGCTGCTCAGGCTGCCTTTGTGCTTTGAGTAGTTACAATTATAGGCATGAACCACTACAGTGGGCTCTCTCATGCCTTTTGAAGGTGTCCCTATGATTGGTGGGCTGTTCTTTCATAAATAACACAGTGTATGTTTGGAATGATGGACAACAGGAGGTGGTGATGGTTGCACTACAATATGAATGTGCCTGCTGCTCCTAGCTTGTGTATTTAAAAATAGTCAAAGTGGCAACTCTTATGCATATTTTACCACAGTTAAACTAAAAATTAAGAATAGTGGTACCTGTGACATGATGTGCCCTGTGGTAAGAAGCCCCAGCACTTGCTCTAGGTTGGATGCACACTGGCAGAGTCCAGGGGAGGCATTCCTGCAGAAATGCTGCAGCTGGGCCTTTGGCCTGGCATGAAAGAGTTGCTGTGCCCAGCTGGACAGTCTGACTCTACTGCTTTGGTTGCTCCCATCCATCCCTTACCTCCTCTTGCTGCCAGGTTCTCCAGAGAGCTGGGAAAGTGGCAAGTGACAATACAGAAGATG
>NW_004524579.1:27218519-27220990 GCF_000260255.1 Octodon degus | reverse complement strand
AAAAAAAAAAAAGAAGTGTGTCACATTTTTCTAGAACATCAATTTTAGTAAAAGATTTTGACAAAAACAATATAGATACAGTTGTGCTGAGGTCATAGTCCACAATGGAAAATTCACTAACTTCCTTATAAACTTTATTGAAGTAAAACATATCTAGAAAAAACATTCACTATAAACCTAACACTGTATATTGTCTTAACTGAAACACCCCTGTCATTAGCACCTAATTGAGAAGCGACCAACTTGTTGGAGGTTGTCTTTGCCTTTGCAGATGTTGTCCCCTTCTCAGGATGGATGGTGTCCCGACTTCTAACATCACCGTTGATCTTTGCCTATTTCTGAAGTTTGCATCAGAGGAATAATTTAGTATATATGTTTGTGTTTCCATTACAGTTGTGATTTATCCTTGTTCTGTGTAGTGTTGATTTATTTATTGCTTTATTACTTACCAAGAGCTAATCAGACCCTCAGTTGTGCCTGCTCAAGGCATTATGGCAAGGGATAAAGAAAAAGAGACAAATTTCAGGGTACTAGCAGGACCAGGGAGGAGTTAGCCTCTAGTGGACTGGTTTGGCTACCTTTGTGGTTGGCTGGCTTTTATTGGTTCGCAAAAAAGCACAGGGTAGGGCCCAGTTCATGGAACAGTAACTATAGAAAATGGGTGGGTGAGGATTAAGCTAATGAGGAAGCAGATTTTTCTCTAAACTCAAATGTCTGTATTATGACGACTGTCCTCAGCAGATGCTATTTTGTTTCAGGAGTGCTGGGTTATTACTGTTCCACCCACAGCCAGAGGCACATGGCCTTCTGTATACCTCCATAATGCAGAAACAAGGCCACACCGACCTCAGGACTGCTGGGGCTTAAGTCATGTAGTCAGGCTCCCGTAATCTATCACATAGCCTAGTCCCCAACAATTACTGTATTATAATGTAAATATGTTAAAGCTCATCCTTTATAGCATGAGTGGCCATGGAGTTATTCCTGATTCTTAGAGATTAAAAAGCTACTTTGAATACTGTTATTCCTGTCCTTTGGGAATGTTTCTAGGAGTATAATTGCTATGGCACAGAGGTTGTTGGCCACAGCTTTAATAGATAACTTTTAAGTTGTTTTCCAAAAAGCTTCGCCTCTTTATGTGTCAGGAATGACATATCAAAATCCGCTATCCCAAATCCTTATCAGTGCTGTTTCTCTTTTTCACCCCCTACTCTTCCCTTTGCTTGTGGTTTATGTGATGGGATCTCATTGTTTATAATTTTCTTTTTTATTGACTAAATTTGAGCGTTTTGTCAAGTTCATGTTTAGTATAAGCTAAAGCATCAGCTAGAAATTCTGATGGGTGAATAGTAAGAATCTAACTTCTTTTGTCATTAGGTGACTTAGGTAGAAAACTTTGCCCTAAAAATTTTGGGGGGCAATTATTTGCCCTCACCAAAATATATTATCTTTGCCAATCCTGGCATATGATAATAACATATATGAAATCCACAGGGATCGCATGGGACCTTGAGGAAAGTCTGTTCCCAAAATGTGCAGGGATTTGAGACATATTTATGAGAAGATATCAAGTGCTGATCTATTCCTTTCACCTGTAGAATTTCTGGAAGGATTTAGTTGAACAGAAACTGGATCCTTGGCATTGGAAACTCTGGCCCAGACTTTAACCTGAAGGAGTGGACTGACTTTGGGTAAAGGAGTACCCCACATTCTCTATAATTCTATTATTGGCCATACTTTTATATTAGAACTCTGATTCCTTGACTTCTTCTGCACACAAAGGGAGATCAAATATGGTGAGTCCATTGCAGGATGCCTTGTGTGCTAATATGGCTTTTCCTTCAATTCAGGTTATGTGGCCTTCATGGGAAAGTCTGGCCCAGGGAGTGTGCTGAGTGGCAGCCAACAGATGTGCCTTATACCATGTAGGGACCTGTGAAGTAGCCCTGAGGAAGTTAAGGGACTGGTGCAGGGAGCCTTGGGTTGCAGCAGGTGAGCTGCAGAGCACTCGTTCTAGCCTGCTACTCAGCTGCACCTCCCTTGAGTCTTTGTCTCCTAAAGTGCCTTTCAGAAAACACAAATCTCTCTCCACAGTTGCCTCTGTTCAAAATAGATAAAACTTTCAAGTGTATTTAAGAAATTATAATTACACAGATTTTTTTATTTATAAAACTTTTAGTGTATTTAGAAGTGGTAAGCACTTTGCATCTTTAGGTTATGAATGGGCCACATGTGACTCTTGAAGTGGTGTTACCACTGAGCCCTTTCCCTTGATTTTCTTGGTTGGATCACCAGCTACTATCTTTTGTAGGCAGGAGATAAATGACTGGATGGGGGATGCCACTTGAGTTAACAAGCTCATTTCTCCTGCAGTAATCAGAGAGTGAAGTAGCAAGGATCTCTGATTTCTGTAACTCTGCTTATGTGCAAAGGTATGGTGTGTTATGCACATTAAAATATGTATCCCAGGA
>NW_004524579.1:27214009-27217414 GCF_000260255.1 Octodon degus | reverse complement strand
CCCGTGTTTATAGCAGTACAGTTTGTCATAGTTAAATCTTGGTAACAAACCAAATGCCCAATAACCAAGGAATGGATTAAAAAGATGTGAGATTTTTATATAATGGAGTGCTACTCAACTATAAAGATAAACTAAAGGCTTTTATGGGTAAATGGGTGCACCTAGAGACTATACTCATAAGTGAAATAAACCAGACTCACATATGTAAACATTATATTGTCTCCCTAGTGTAAGAAACCAAAAGAGTAAATCAGATCCAAAAGGTACAATAGATATTGTGAAAGGGAAAGAAACTGCTCAAAAGGAAAGAACAACTAGGGTAGAGAAAAGGAGAAAAGAGAGAAGATAATTATACTACTAATTTCTATCAATTCATTGAAAGGAACAGTTAGATGTTTATATTGTTTGATCAATCTTACCTGCCTATATCTGGTAATCTGAGCAACTACTTTGAGATTAAAATATGCAATATAATAATCAGTGTTAATTTCCTATCTTGTTTTGAAATTCTGTATTTTTAATTGTTTTTTATTATCTTTAACATAAAAAATAAAAATAAAAAGCTTGGGATGTAGCTCAGTGCAAAGGCTCTCAGTTAATCTCCAGCAATTTTCCCATCCCATACACAGACATGAAAAGGGAATATATTTAAAAATTTCTGCAGATGACAAATTACCCACATTTTACTTCATAGTATTTTTTTTTGTACTCAAAAACTTTTTTTAATTTTGTTAAATGGAAAAAAATGCATCTAATTTTGGCAAACTGTGAAGAATGGCATTTACCATAGGATTTTTAAAATATAGAAATTTATTCACATTTAACACAAAGTAAGTGAGTAGTTTTCTAACAGGAATGGTCAAGCCAGCCAGCATTGCTTCACTTGGAAGTATTTTGAAAAACTTTACATGAGGAGCCTTTGCCTGCTTATCTGGTTTTTCATGAAGGACCAGAAGTCAGTGCAGGTGATGGTTCCCTGCTATGGAGAACATTGTGTAGAGTTCAAGTTAGACCTGCTCAAATCTAATTTGCAACAGAAGGGTGTTGTGGCCTAGTGAAGATGATTTCTTGGCCAACTTTTGGAATGGTGTTATCTAGACTATTTATTGGAAACATCTTTATTTATTTCCTGAGATATAACAAGCTTAGAAAAGGAGCAGATACCTGGTGTGTCCTGGAAAATGCTGAATTTTGAAAGCAAGGATGATGATGGCCTTATAGATGTCTTTTGCATCAGTATATACTGGTTGGATCGATCACCTATACGCTTGCTGTTTTCTTTATTTTCTTATTGAAGAAGGCTGTTGACATCCAAGTAAATGAATCCCTGAACTAGTTTGTTGCAATCTTGATCCATATTTATCAATTCTGAATGGAAAGTAGAGGTGACCTTTTGTTTAGAATTATTTTTTCCCTTCATTTTATTTTTATTCTTTTTCTACCCTTTCCTTTTTTCCCTCTCTTTGCGCTTGTTCTCCAGAGACAAGGCAGATACTTCCAATGACTGGTACCCCTTAGTTTTAGGGCATTAAGCTTTAGCGGAAGGATACCATCACTTTTACAATTTAAAATAAAGGAACTATCTTTTCATTCCTTCTTTCTTATTGTCCTCACCGCTGTGGCTATATTTGGGCTATATTCCAAGAGTAAGCTGATCCAGGAGCTGTCAGTAGAGGGGTTCCCAGGGTGATCCTTGAGGACTTTTTGATCCAGATTGTAATTTGCAGTCACATTTGCTCAAAGTCCAGCCCTGCTGATCATTCTGCAACATGGCACGTCCTGGCTTCTGATGTGCATTGACTGGTAGAACTGCATCTTGCCTGCCACTGGCATTAGTCTCTTGAAACAGGGGAGTGGTGGTAGGAAGGAGTGCCAAGAGCTGGAAGTTCTTGGCCCAGAGCTCTGGCTCTAGGCTTCTGGGGTGAAAATGTTTATCCCCAAGAGCCATAATGAGTGTACTACTTGTTCATAGGGTATGGGTGTCCTGTACTATGTTTCTCTTCTGGTTTTGGTACACTTGTTCTTGAAGCTAAAAACTGGGAGCGCTTGATCTTTTTTGGTAAACACAGAGTATATTGTGGGTAGAAGAAGCATGACCTCATGCACACCAGGATCCAGGCTTGCTGTGTCATTTGCATGTGACCTGGGCAGAGAAGGACATGCTTTCTATGGGCTACAGGTCCTAGTATTCTTAGAAATGAGGATGATAATGTTTTACTAAAAGAATCATAAAGATTAAATGACAATAGGAAGTACCCAGTGTTGGATAGCTATGATGATTGGACTACAGATTTCTATGAGTTTTTTGAATGTAGCAGTTAATGCTTAAAATTTTTACTTTGACCAGTTTTGTTTGTATCTGTAATCTGAGCAACTACATTGAAGACAGCAATGTACATGATAACAACCACTGTTGAATGCCTATCATATTTTTAAAATTTCTGTATCATTTTTATTGTCTTATCTACTATTTTTCTATTCTCTTTAAAGCAGAATAAAATAAAATAAAAACAAAGGGAAAAAAGTAAGTACCCAGTGTGGCAACTGACACACGGTAGTTCTCAGAAAATTAGTTTTCTTCATTAGTCTGTACCAAAAAGGGAAATGATAGACTAATTTGCATTATGGATTTGGTGTGACCACTCCTGTGTATGAACCTCCTCTGGCCCCTTCACTGTCCGGTAGATATTTGAAACTTGGATTCCTTAGTGCTTTGGCACTAGATGTCTGAGAGATCTACCCTGTCTCCTTTTGGAGAATCTCCTCCTGTCCCCAGATCTTTTGGATCCAGAAAGACCTTTCTCCTCTCTGAATCTTAGCACAAGAGCAAAGACAGATAGAATGTTCCCATATCTTCCAGATGTGCATAATATACATGAGTTACTGTAGCCCAAATGGGGCTTCTCTACAATTACTTGAGTGCTTACTGATCTTGGCATTGGAGCTTTAACAGTGAACAAAACAAATAGGGTTCTTATCTCCCAGTGCTTACTTACATTTATGGCCATGAGATGGGCGACAGTGATCCTGATCAATATCGATTCACGCTATGAAGAAAGCATGACTGGTGTAGTTTAGGCAGTGATGAACTGGCCTGCTTTGAGATCAGTTGATCAGGAAAGGATCCTTAAGAATGTTAGATCTGAGCTGAGGTTTGCAGGACAACAAAGAACCTTGGGCAAAATGCCTGGGCACAGGATGTGGAGAAGAATTGGGAATTCAGAATCTCCAAGGAGAGAAAAGGAGATGGATCTAGCTGCGATGGCATTTGTTGGATGGGAATATGAAGATGGAGAGTGTTTGCAGAATTTGAAAGCTTTCATGAGTTGTCCAACTTTTTGTTAATGTAGCAAAAGAGTTTAGGATAGTGAAATATTCTGATGGACACTTTTTGGAGGGGGTGGG
>NW_004524579.1:27200808-27212589 GCF_000260255.1 Octodon degus | reverse complement strand
GACCTTGGCAACATTGGTCAGAGAGCTTCTTTACAGCTTGTTTGATTTGGTATTTATTGGCTTTGACATCCACAATGAACACGAGTGTGTTGTTGTCCTCGATCTTTTTCATGGCTGACTCTGTGGTCAGGGAGAACTTGATGATGGCACAGTGGGCAAGGTATTTTCTCCTGGGGGTGCTCTTCCGAGGGTATTTGGGCTGCCTCCGGAGCTGCAGTGTCTTGGGATGGCAGAAGGTGAGTGACGTTCTTATCTTCTTTTTGTGGCTATTGATGCCTTTTAGCACAGTCTTCTTGGCCTTCAAAGCTTTTGCTTTGGCTTCAGCTTTAGCTTTGGGAGGGGCTTCCTTCTTCATCTTCGGTGCCATCTTGGTAAAAAGGCCACACCAAGAAAAATGAAATGCTTAATTAGGAAGTAAAAGATCTCAGAAGAAAGAAATGGAAGACGTTTATCTGCTGTCCCTGCCCAGTCAGAGCCACTGCAGTCAACATGACCGTGCTTCCAAAACCGATGCATAGACTCAGTACCAGTAGCCTTCTTCCCCAAACTGGAGAAAATCTTAAAACTCATATGCAACCAGAAGAGACTCAGAATAGCAAAAGCCATCCTGGGTAACAAGATAAAGAAAACATAGTATATACTCAGAAGAATGGGAGTCTGCCATAAAGAAGGATAAATGAGACATTTATAGGAAAATGGATACAACATGGGATCACAACGTTAAGTGGAATAATCCAACACCCAAGCTTAAAAATCACAATGTCTCTTACATGAGAAACTCAAACATAAAGAGCAAACTGAAAGATCATAGGAGATAGATCTTTCTCAAATGGGAAGAGGTTCAAGAGATGGAGGGAGGGAGGTGGGGAAAGTGATAAAGAAAAGATGTGTGGCGTACATGTATCACTCACAAGGAACGTAAACATTATATACTGTGAACATGTATTAATAATGAAAATCAAAAAATGTCAGCTCTGAGGTGTCCTTTGGAGGTATGTACAGTTCAGGGGCCTCATTGTAGGAGTGAGTGTGGATATAAGGGGGAGATAGGAAGGAAGGTAATTTCTAGATTTTTTTTTTTTTTTGGCTTTTGCACCAGGTATATTGCTATGTCATTTTCTTTCTTTTAAGTTCTTTTTTTTTTTCTGTATTTAGGGTAGGGTCTACAGGGTCTTATTACACAGATCAGACTTGTATTGATTCTCCTGTTTTCAGCCTCCTAAGCACTGGGATTATGGGTGTGTGCCAACATGCCCAATCTCAATCTCCCTCTCAGCATGCCCAGGGGGCAGGGCCAGCACAGAAAGCTGGGAATAGAATCCAGTCCCTGCCTCTGCCTAAGCAAGCACTTTAATCCGCTGAGCTATCTGGCCAGCCCAGTATTATCTTTTAAAAGATTCTTCATAACTTTTGAAACAACTGACAGAAGATGAGAAGAAACCTTCACAAGCATAAGAAAAAAGGGTTAATATTGATTATCCTCCAAGCTTCTGTAAGTCAGTAAGAAAATATTGACAACATATAAATAGAACAGATAAACTTGTGAAAAGGTGTCCAGACGTACTCATGATCCAAGAAATGACCATTAAAGAATAAGATTTTTTAAAAAATGTATTTAGTACAGGGTCTACAGGGTCTCACTTCACTTATCAGACTCATACTGGTTCTCCTGTTTTCAGCATTCCAAGTGCTGGGATTACAGACACACTCCACCCTGCCCAGTCCAATTGCCACCTCAGTGCTCCCCAGGGGCGAAGCTGTCACGGCACACTAGGGATCAAACCCTGGCCACTGCGCTCTGCCTAAGCAGGTGCTTTAGTCCTCTGAGCTGTCAGGCTGGCTCTTAGTATGTCATTTTCTGAGGTGGAAAAAAAACCTAGAAGACAGGTGATAGGCAGAGATTCATAAGTTCATTTGTGGCTTTTAAAACTTCATGTTTTGTGTACAAAATACATTGGGTTGGATATGTGAGCATAGGTCTCAGGAAAGATTGAGGCTGAGTTACATATATGCATTGCAGCCACATGGCTGGTTATTAAGAAAATGCAGGAGGGCTAAGAATGAAGTAAATGGAGAAGAGTCCATACAGTGACCAGGTGGGCTGGACAGACCAGGAGTTTGGTCAAGAAAGCCAAGTTATTTTGGAAACATGGCTAATCATAGTGCTTTGTGCAGAGGAAGACTTGTCCCTTAAGTTCACTTTGCATTGGTTTCATTTGCTTAACTTCCAGAAGTTCTTAGTTTTTCTTCTTGTCAGCTCCACGTGAGTGCACAGTATTATTGAGCAATTAAATTGGAACACATTATTCATTGGTCTATCTTGGTTTTTAATGTTTTTATTTCTGCCATCTGGGCACCCCTCACGTGGTGCTGAGCTTCGGTAGTAGATGCCAGGAATAGCAGTGATAACACTTTGTGTTTGTATAATGTGTGATCCTTATTAGCTTTTTTATACCATTAGCTCACCTACTCACAAACCTCCTCTAGCTTCTCCCGCGTGAAGGATTAGGTGAGACTCCTTTGGTGATGATTAAATTATCTGCCATGATAGGACTTGTCTTACTTTTCTCTCACTGCTAATACAAAATACCCCACACCCAAGGTTAAAGGGGGCAAAGTTTATTTAGCTCACAGTTTGTAAAGGTTTCAGTGCATAGTCAGCTGGCTCTAAGGCAGAGTAGCCTGGCAGAGGGGCAACAATTCATGAGTGCAGAAGATACCAGAGATGACAAGAGAGGGAAGAGCAATCCCTTTTTTCTTATTCTGCATTCAGGCTACCCACCCGAGGGCATGAGTAGCACTCACACCTTTAGTCCCAGCATTGGAGCATGAGTCAATCACATCATCTAAATTCAGCCAGCTCAGAAAAGCCATCCCCATGAGGCTTTGCGGGGACATCCAAACACAAACATAAAAAGACTCCAGCTTGCCTTTTTGAACTTACTTTCCACCATACTCTCCCCGCCAGCTCCATGGCTTCCCCCCAGCCAATGGCTTTGCTCTCAGGTGCTCGCCTGCTTCCTGCTCCCTGGAGTATCGTATCATTCTACAGATGCTTCAGATCAAATGCTCTCCTGGGACTTCTCCTGTACTCTTCTAGACACTGAGAGCTTCTCTTTCAGCATGTTTAAGGGCTGGTTCATTCATTACATTTAATCCTGTGACTTCCTATAATTCTGTGGTCTGCCACATACTTGAAGTTGACATTTGTTTTTATGTTTTGTCTGCTTAGCCATGAGAGAAGCTTCTCAAGGGCAGAATCATGTCTTAGAAGGCCCACAGTGCCTAGAGGTAACAACAGGTGCCCATATGAGGTGTTGGTATCTACCGGGAGTTACTTTGTTTTGGTATTGTCAGGTAAGGCAAAGGGCACCCCAGCTGAGGAAACTGAGGAAGGATGTAGACCAGCAGTTCATCCCAGGTGGCAGAGCAATTAGCAGCCGGGCTGGGACAGCACTCACAATAATACCAGTTCCCATTCTGAGATTTCTCCAACACGCGCTGCTCACTGAGCCGTCCAGCAGCTCTTCTTGGGTCTCTGCTCCACCAAAGGTGCTGCTTTGCCTCCAGCCACTGATGTTCTCCATAGGCACTGGCATGGCTCCCTGGAGCTGGTTGCTCTCAGCCACACTGAGGGCAGACAAATGCTAAATAATATCCAACCTTTTTTATTTTTAAAAATGACTCCCATTATATAAGTTGTAAGTGCATTCTGCTTTCTTTTCCCCTGGACATTCACAGTGTTCTGTTATGGTTTGTGTCTAGTTGTCTCCCCAAAGCCTCATGCAGTCATGGGGCAGACTTCTAGAGTTTGTGATTAAATCCTGATTCACTGGGATTACGGGTGTAAGTGCTGCTGGGATTATGGGTGTGAGTACTACACTCAGCCTGGGATGGATAGCCTGAATGCAACACAAGGGAAAAAGACTAGCTCTCTGTGGTCATTGTTGCTGCCATTACTCTGATTTGCTCTTACTCTCTTGCTTTTTGCTGCCGCCATAAACAGCTGCCCTCTGTCACATGTCACTCTGCCTTGGAGCCAGCTGAGTATGGACTGAAACCTCCACTGACTGAGCTAAATAAATCTTTTTTTCCCCCATAATTTTATTGATAAACAAATAGAAATGAGACAGTTTCAAATCAAATTGGTAGGACAGTTTCAATAATTAACACATTGCATACATTCCTCCCAGTGGTTAATTGCTGTGCAAGATGCGGACATGATATCCTATCTACAAACACCATTAGAACAAATCCCTCTATTCATTAAGAAAATGTAGCTATATATCTATCCTAACCACTTTGAATACACAGATACAAAATGGACATTCATCTGTATCCCCCCTTTTTTTGTTTAGTTCCATTATTTGAATATTATAGGTGTGTTAACTCAGCAAAATAATCTAAAAGAGTCCAGTAGTCCATAATAGTATTGGGTCTTCCGCTTCACTGGCAATGTCAGAAATTGTTGACCTGAGTCCCCTACAGCTCAACATAACACCATGGCTTTAGTTCTTATATTTCATTTTTATACTTTTCTGCTGGGTGGTTAAGACCAAGGTAAAGCAGGACCTATGCAACAAGAGTTGTAGCTTTGGGGTCTGATAAGGTCAGTGAAATCCCCTCAGGATTTATCCTGAGATCCTGTACCTCAGATTGTTTGTCAGAGTCAGCTATGTAGATGAGTCATGAGACGTTGCTTGGCCAATGTGCTCTCTGTGAAAGCCTGAGAGAACGTTTTCTCTCCATGTGACTCTCCTTAGGCACACTCTACATCATCGATCACTTTCCTCTTTGGCCCCCATAATCTCCTTGATCAGAAAATTTGGGACACTACCAAGTTACATGACGTTACAGTACCAGTTCTCATATGTCCTGAGTCTTAATTGACCTTGGAAGGCTAGGGCCAAATGTTGGCTTTCCTTGCAGCCCTCCTTTTCCTCTAATTTTGGTCTGCAAACTTAGGTTGTTAACCATCCAGAAGACAAGCTTATTGTTATTACCATACAACTTAAGCTGTTAAGCTTAACCTCACTATCTGTCTGCATATCAAACATCTTAGGCATAATATAGAACAGGTATTTTTCATCAAGTATTGATATGTTGAACTTTAAGTCCCTACAGAATCTGATAAAAAACACTTAAAAATTAGAATATATTTTAAAAATAGGCATAAAGAATTATATACTTATGTTTACACATAAGTCCAAAAATCTCACCATATACAACCTTGAAGCCTTCATTTTGGGTGTGAGGTATTTTGTCCCAGCAAAGAGAGAAACATAACTAAGACATTTTCTTTCAAGGCATCAGTTCCCGCAGGGCTGGCAGCAGTGTTTTTCTGGAGTCCATGGGGAGCTTTTAAGAGATGGCCCTATGGAATTAACAGGACCTGGTGGTGCTAAGACCTCTGTGGCGTAGCTCCTGTTTTTCTCTTTAGCTCAAACCTTGTGGTGGCTGCTTCTAAGATGGAAGGTAGTGACCTGTGTGACATGACACATTCTAGGATCCAGCTGCTGTTGATTTCTCTCATTAACAGAAGCAGGGCAGTAGCTAGGACATCATGGAACGCCTTTTGGACATTCTCTTGTGGCTGTTAGCCTGCTGCTAAGAATCTTGCTTTTGACATTCTTCTGTTTAGTTTTAGAGTCAAAGTAGTGAAGGTAATGAAACACTACTGGATATATCATTGCCTCAAAGTTTTCTGAGTCTACAGGATGCAGAAATTCTCAGAGTCAGGGGTTCTGACAGGGTGGACCTAGAAGTTGCAGGAGCCATGGCTGTGCTAACTATGCAGGGAGGTGCAGCGTCATCAGACTCCATACTGGGATTTGATGACAAACCTGCTCACTCTCATGCCCAGATATCCTTGAGCTGGTGACAGTCCTGCCCTGATGGGTTATTTAGATAGTACTATATTTTTAGCACCTCTAATGAGAGAGAAGCTGCAGTTTCTTGCTATGAGAAGCAAGAATCTGGTGTGTGTGTGTGTGTGTGTGTGTGTGTGTGTGTGTGTGCATGGATTCATCCATTCAGCCAGCATGCACTGAAGTGCTTCCTAAGCCCTATGCTATCTGCATGGGACATAAAGATGAATAGCATCTATACAATTATAGTGAACTTCTATGCTGGGGCACTGAATACAAAACAGGGACCACTGGGGCCAGCGTGCAGAGAGAGGCCTGACAAAGAAGTACCATTTTAGCCAGGCCTCTAAAGGTAAGTAATAGTGGGGAAAGAGGAGGAGGAGAGGAGGCTGAGAAAAAATACACGTGAAGGGATCCAGAAATAAAAGCCCGAGAGGTAATTAAAAATAGGGTAGTGTAGCTGGAGTGTAGGCATAGTGGATATGGGTGAGGGCAGGGGAGCAGAGAGATGTGGCCAGAAAAATAATATAATTTACATCAGGTTGTAGATAGTCTGGTATATTGTTTTGTTCAAATAGGTTATATATATATGAATAAAAATAGTAAAAATTAGAAATGATACAGAATTTCACTAAACAAAATGATAGGAACTCAACAATGATTGTTATATTGCATATTGCTATCTTCAAATTAGTTGTTCAGATTACCAGATATAAGCATGCACAACTAGTCAAAAAAATAGGTAAAAGAAATTAAGAGGAAAAAAATTAAGCACCAACTTCCTTTCAATAGACCAGTAGAAATCAGTGCACGATAGCTTGGATAATTGTACTGCTGATTTCTATTGGTCTGATGTATACATTTTATTCTGTAAATGAAGTAGAACTTTTTAAGCAGTGAAATGACATTTTGAAGGATGATATGTTTTGTGTTTTTCTTTCTAGATCTTTTTACCCTAAGTACTGTTATTAGTTGAGGCTGGATTGATCCTTTTTTGTGGGGACTGTTCAATGCATTGCAGGATATTCAGCATCCCTGAGTCTTATCTACTAGATGGCAGTAGCATCCTACTCACATGGTTCTTGAATGTGGGCGTGGGACATTGGGATTTGGTAGGGAAAATTTTGACATTGTAGGTATGAGTTGTGACTGTCAAAACATGATGCTGCTCTTCACCATGACATCAACACCAAAATCACAATCTAGAGTGAAGTGCTAACCTATATGTAAAGGTACTGTGTCATACACAAGCAGATGATGGGTATAGTGAGTGAGTGAGCAAACGAGTGAGAGAGATAGGCTAATAGATGGCCTATTTTAAGTATCCAATGATGGTTTTTAAAAATTTCTTCATTTGGTACAGGGTCTCTCTATGCAGCTCAGACTTGTAGTGATCCTCCTGTCTCAGCCTCCCCAATGCTAGGGTTATAGATGTGCACCACCACACCTGGCTTTGGATCCAGCATGGTGTGCACAGCATGTGGTACCAGGGATCAAACCTGGGTCATTGAGCTTGCCAGACAGGTGCTTAGACCACTGAGCTGTCTCCCCAGCCCAATGATTTTTTTCTTTTTAAAGCAGTTTCTTTTATTCCTTTCAACATTTCCTACTGGTTCTCAGGACGCTTTCCAGGCTCCAAGGTGCAGCATGGATGTATTGATAAACTGTCAACAAGATGCACAGTTCTTCCATACCAAGTCTCACTGGTCTTTTGCTTGACATCCACAACTTTATATTGTTGGTCTTCTTGAAAAGAATAAATATGGCTCAGTCCTGTGTCTTGAACTGGAGTGACTGATTTCCTTTTGTCTCCTTTGGTGCATTTTAAAGTTTATTTTGTTACCTTGGTTGGTGCTTTAATCCATCCCTTGTAGCGTTTCCCTAGGCTGTCACCCATGGTGTGCTGGAACTCTAGCAAGGCCCTAGGACCAGGTCACTGGGGAAGGCTGGAGCTGCAGGCCAGGAATGCATTACTCTTTTGATGCCTAAGAAGTCCTGGAAAGAAGTCAGTGTGACTCAGACTGTGCCCAGAATATGAATAATTTAGCAGCTGGTGTGTTTAATACCAGGGCATGTACTTGTTAAAATAGAGATGCGCATCTGTTTCAGTAGCCTTCATTAGTCTCTCAATGCTGTGGCCACTTATGTGACTACCTAGTATGTAGGGCATCTATATATAAGTGAGAATTCTGTTAGAGAATAGAGCTTATCTAGGTTACCAGTTTCAGAGTTCCCCTGAATTTAAAATATTTTGAGTACAAAGTGTTTTTAATTTTTAAATATGACATTTCTAGAACATTCCTATGGCATACCTGCTAAGGAAAATAGCACCAGTAAGAGTGGAGAACTCCCCCCTAATAGTTTACTGTGATCTTATGCATAGCTGCGAAACTCAGACTCTGAACAGCAGCCTCTTGGAGCAGTGCTCACCTGATGGGTGTGTTGGTGTGGCTCAGGGGACCTAGAGGCTGGAAGCGGGCAAGAGCTTCAGCTTCAGAAACGGTCATCAAGCCCAGCAAAGGCTTACAATTATACACAGAAAAGGAGATACTGCTGGTCCGCTCATTATTTTATAGCTTCTCCTTAAATGTTTTAATTATTTTTTTCATGGTGATACTATTTTGGGGGGCAATATTTAGACATTAGTCACATTCTCTCATTTTAACTCTTAAAATGAGTTGTATACTCTCATCTTCTTTTTTCAAAATAGAACTTATAAGGGATGCGTTTCACAGCAACTTCATCTTTCCTTCATTCTTTTTTTAAGCTATCCTGAGTCTCTTGTTAGGAATGTAGGAAGGATCAGGCCGTGCTTCAGGCTGCAGCCCCACTTTCTCTCTGGTCACAAAGGGACATTTCAATACAAAGCTGCATTTGACTGTCTCTAAAACATGTATACTTGGCACAGAAGAGTTTCAGGTAGCCGTAGCCATCTCAGAGAGACTGATATCCAGCAACTCTATGTGGTGCTGTAAACAATGGATAGTATGTTCCAGAGAATAATTCAGTTCCAAGTAGCAGGTCATACTACTGATAATGCCCATTCTGTAATTCCCATCAGAACAGTGCATCCTTTGCATTGGAATCAGGGACATCCTTATAAAGTCTTTGGGTAATAAGTGATTTAAGTCACAAATACTCATTTAAGTTCACAGCTCAAAAGTAACAACCAGTCTCAGGGCTGAGACCCAGCACACAAGTGTGTTGGTTGTAAAGCATTGTGTGAGGTCCTAGGCGTTCAGTTGCTGTTCCTGGGCCTGCTTGCCAGTGTATTCCTTGTTCTTAGCATTAAACTTTTGAAATTCCAAAACAAGTTCCACGTTGCAAAATGTGATGGGAAAAAGCTGACAAACCTGGCTGAGGGTAAAATGAGTTATATATAATAAAAAAGGATTCGAAATCTATAGGTTTGTCTCTAAGGTAGTATTAGAATGACAGCTTATAACAAGTAATAAAGAGTAATAAAATATCTGATAAAAATATTATTCAGGAGAATTTAAATTTTTTAAATTAGATTTTATTTTTAGGGTCTTTACACTGAGCTATATCCCCAACTCATTTCTTATTTTTCATTTTTAAATAGTGTCTTGCTACCTCGCTCAAACTTGTACTCTTCTTGCCTTGGCCTTGCAGAGTGCTGGGGTCACAGACATGTGCCACTATACAGGAGCAGAATTTTAAATGCAATTTATTTGACACCAGAGGCAGGATAAATCATGTCTCTGACTCTCTTCTCATTGTAAGTGCTCATGTGAGGACAGAGGGGGGAAGGTCAGGATTGTGCACATTAGAAAACTGAACTGGACTCTCATACTAAGAATTCTTTTTCTCTACACTTCAGTCTGCAAATACTTTGTGTGTGTGTGTGTTTGTGTCTGTGTGTGTTTAGGACAGGGTCTAGAGGGTCTCACTGTGTAGATTGGACTTGTAGTGATCCTCCTGTTTACAGCCTCCCAAGTGCTGGGATTATAGGCATGCACCACCATGCCCAGTCTCAATTGCTTCTCAGTGTGCCCCGGGGGCAAGCCAGCACAGCAGGCCCAGGGATTGAACTCCTGGCCCCTGTAGTCCTCCTAAGCAGGTGCTTTAATCTACTGAGCTACTTGACTGACCTGTGAAAATACTCTTAAATTTTGCAGTTTTCACCATGTTCTTTCTCATTGTCTTAGTTAATGTTTTTATTGCTGAGACAAAATACTTGACATTCAAAGTTAAAGGAGAAAAGGTTTGTTTAGCTCATGGTTTGAAGAGATTTCAGTCTATAATCAGCTGGCTCCAAGACAGGGTGGCACATGACAGAAGGGCCACAGTCCATGGCATTAGAAGACAGCAAAAGCAACAAGTCAGAGAACATGAGAGGACAAGTTCTTTATGCTGTATGAAGGGTACTGCCCTAGAGTGTATAGCACTCACATTTTTAATCCCAGCATTGCACCCATATCAGTCACACACTGTAGGTTCAGATGTCTCCAAAAAAGCCCCATCTAAAACTGCATGGGGCTTTGAAATGACATCTAGACACAAGCCTTAAACCTTATATCAAAACTCCATATGTAATTTCCCATTGGCCATAGAATGATTGAAAGAAAACAGTAATGTAATGCCTCCTACTAGCCTTGTGATTCCTCAGTAAGCCCTTCTCCTCCTTGTCCCAGACTTATCACAGGCATTCTCTCAGTCTGAAAAGCACCTCCCTACCCATCTTGCCAATCGCACAACTTGTCCATCTAGGATTTAGCTTGAGCCTTACTTCAGTAAGGTCTTGCCTGATGAACTATTCTAGGTGAGGTCCCCCTTGAGTGCCAGGATTATGTATGTTATGGAAGCAGTTGGGCCTTTGCAGTAGATTAGCTTGTGATGTGGCTGAGTCAGTGAAGACAGGGACATGGATTTCTGCACTCTTCCCCAGGTCTAAACAGGAGCTGACATGCAGAGGTTTTGAGTAAGTACTTGTGGAGGAATGAGTGAACTAGTTCCATGTTCAGCCTGTAGACCTTTGTAATGTAGTGAGAATATGCAGGAGTTGAAGAATGTTTGTTGAACAGCCTCAGAGATGAAGTGTTTGAGTAATACAAACGGGGAGGCTGATGTGATGTGAGATGTTACGCTCCAAGATGCACAATCTCTTGAAGAACAGCAAGAGCAAATTGGTGTGCTCATGTTCCAGGTGCAGGGAACAGGTTCCCCAAAGTGACTGCTCAGAAAGGGCTGACACTCATGCATTTTTTTAGTTACTTCATTTTCATCAGTGAAACACTGTTTTCAAAAGAGAGCTTAGCCTGAAATAACTTCTGTCACTGCTGACTTTGGTTGCTTAGAGTTCATGTAGTGAAACATATTTAAGAGGGAAAAAAAAGCCAAATAATTCAGATGGGTAGTTGTAAGGCTATGACTTTCTAATAAGTGTGGCAGTGGATGTAAACTAAGACTGTTTCCAAGTGCTGATATTGCAGGTACATGCCACTATGCCCAGCTTTCCGAAGTCCTGTTAAGTAAGGGATTTGTAGTGATTCTTCAGGTAAGCTATTCAGTCTCAAATAAATAAATAAATAAATAATCTTTTATCCCCAATTTAGATTGGATTCTAATTCATTAGAAGTGGGCATGCAGAAAGTTCTTATCTAAAGTGTCTGTTGATCCTAAGAGAGAAGTCTGGGAGTGACTGCATACACATGTTGTTAAAGCTTTCTCTAAGCCTCTGGTATCAGGGTAGTGCCCATTGCTAAGATAGGCTGCTGGTAAAAACTTGCTCTATAAATGACTCAGCAATTCTTCTTGTACTCCAAGCCCTTCCTATCTTGTTAAATTGTCACTTAAGGACATAGTGCTTACTCTGTTAACTACACCTGCAGAACAGTAAAGTTTGCCTTCAGCCGCATGGAGACTTGGTTCTTTGTAAACTTCAAACACAGAT
>NW_004524579.1:27170423-27199938 GCF_000260255.1 Octodon degus | reverse complement strand
ATGTTGTTTGCTTTTAGGGAACAAGATCAGGAAGGATCTGAGTTGGGCCTCGGGGGTCTGCCTGATTGGCTCTGGACTCATCTGTAAGTTTTCAGTTATTTGCTTGGCTTTGGACAAGTGATATATTGCATGAAATTCTCTCTGGCTCTGAATTACAGGAAACGTCCCAGTGAAGAGCATTTTGGGAGCTGTGAAGGTATTTAGGAAGATGTTAATGGGAATGAGTAAACAGAAACTGAGAATTTTGGCTTGCTGCTGGGGGAGGAGGAGTTAAGGAACTCAGGAAACAAATTGGAAGCCATAGTGTGGGTGTTTCTGTGAGGCTTTGAGTGCATATGGTTCTGTTGGGGTTGTTTGGTTGTATCTGCTTTCGTAGGAGTCCTCCGTGTATCAGTCTCAGGGCCACAGTTCCTGTACGGTAGTAATAACTGCAAGGCACTTAAACTATTTGCTAGACACTATATAGAGTGTTTTATCTACATTATTTAATCCTAGCATTAACCCTAGTACTGAAGATATTTTTCCTACTTCACAGACAAGAGAATTAAACCTCAGAAATATAGAATCCCTCACGCTGATGGGAGTTGGAACAAGCTCCTTACACCTGACTCTTAGCTCCCACATCTGTCTCCTAAGTGGAAGCCCAGTAAAATGGGAAAGAAAAATGGGGAAAGTAAAAGTGGAAGCCCAGGAAAACAGGAAGGAAGGATGACTAGCATTCACCCTTAGGAATACTTTGGCTTCCAAAATTTGGGGGAGTAATCATCATGGGTTTGAAATACATTTGGTGTCTTGGGCCCATCGATGCTCTCTTTAGACATGAGTAAATATGGAGATGATTGAGAGAGGTTCTGCTGAAGTGGGATGACAAGCCTAGTTTAGGTTTTGCAAAGTAAGAATCTGGACAGTGAAGTGTGACTCATGATCAGGCAAGGCGTTTTCATAATTCCTGCAACATGGTTGTCTCCTGCCAGACACCAAGCCAGTTGAGAATTGGTGGCAGAGAATGAAACTACTGGCTTAGTTTGAATGGTTTTATTTTTTCCCTTCCCTTTATTCTTCCTCCATAGAACTATTTGCTTTAAAGGGAGAAGCTTCAAGTGAACATGTTTGCATGAAACAGAAGACTTTAAAGTGCCTTAAAGGGGCCTGGCCTTAGCTCAGTTGTTTAAGTGGCTGCTTCCACAAAGCTGTCAG
This sequence comes from Octodon degus, assembly GCF_000260255.1. Taxonomy (NCBI): domain Eukaryota; kingdom Metazoa; phylum Chordata; class Mammalia; order Rodentia; family Octodontidae; genus Octodon; species Octodon degus. The sequence continues at coordinate 27,198,741 of NW_004524579.1, read as the reverse complement.
CCTCAGGTTGCTGTAGTTCGATCCCCACAACTCTCCAGCCAGCCAAACCAGCCATGAGGGCATTCGGAGCAAAAAAAAAAAAAAAAAAAAAAAAAAAAAAAAAAAAACTTATTCCACTCTCTCTTGTTGCACAGGTCCTGCTCTACCTTGGTCTTAACCATCCAGTAGAAAAGTATGAAGATGAAATATAGGAAGTAAAGCCATGTTGTTATGTTGAGCTGTGGGGGACTCAGGTCAATAATTTCTGACATTGCCAGTTAAACAGAAAACCCAATGATATTATGGGCTTCTGTACTCTTTTAGAATATTTTGCTGAGTTTACACACCTATAATATTCAACAACGGAACTTAAAAAAAAATTGGGGTATAACTATGAATGTCCATTTTGTATCTGTGTATTCAAAGTGGTTGGGATAGATATATAGTTGCATTCTCTTAATGAATAGAATGATTTTTTCTAATGGTGTTTGTAAGTAGGATCACAAGTCTGCATCTTGTACAGCAATTAACCACTGAGAAGAATGTATGCAGTGTATTATTTGTTGAAACTGTCCTTTCGATTTGATTTGAAACTGTCTCGTTGCTATATGTTTATTAATAAAACTTTGAAAAGAAAAAAAAATAAAGTGCCTTAAAGTGTATTTGCCTAAAGTCCTTAAAGGACTGAGCTTCAATATTATCATTTGTAAGAGGACACGTTTATAAGGGGGCCCATGTTCACCTGACCTGAAGGATATGTTCAGTTTCTGAGCCTCTGGTCCTCAGGTACTCTGTTACTTTATGCCTGGGCCTGGTGCTTTGACCAGGGTGGGAAAGAGGCTTCTGTCCTTTAGCTGGTTGATATCTGAACACTGTCTCATCATCTTCCTTTTTGGAGGAGAAGGGCATTTATTTATTTATGCATATGTACATGTTTACAGTACATAATGTTTATATTCCTTGTGCAAAGTTGGTATGTGTACGTAGACACATCGTAATTCCTTTCTTCACTTCCTTCACTCCCCTCCATCTCTTGATCTTCTTTCCATCTGAAAAAGATCTCCCTTCTTCCTATTATTTATCTTTTTTTCCTTATTATTTAGATTTTCTCATATTAGAGTTTGGGTTTCTCATATGAGAAACTAAGTAATATTTAAATGTAATCTTGTTTCTCTGATTTATTTGAATAAACAGCTACTTTTTTCTTTGAAACCCAGTCTGTCCAGTCATTCCTTTCTCTGCTAGTGACTTTTCATTTGTTGGTGCTAATGTGCTTGAACTTAGACGTATCTTACACATAAAAGTTTGGTGGCTTCGGTGTTTCTTGAGGAATAGAAACTAATTACCTCACATATATCTTTCACAATAAGTTTTAGCAAAAATTTGTCTTGTGAATAAATGTATATTGACTATATTCTCTCTTCTAGCCAAAAAATTCCTCTCCACTCACCCCTAATCAGACTGCTGATTTCAATTATGGAGCAGAGATTTGAGTGTCCACTGAAAAATGGATGTTATTGTCATACCAGGGATACAGCAGTGAACAAATCAGACTCAGACAGTAGTATTATTATTTTTTAATGTATTTGGTACAGGGTCTCACTACACAGCTTGGACTCATAGTGGTCCTCCTGTTTCAGCCTCCTCAGGGCTGGGCTTACAGGCATGTACCATCACGCCTAGTCTTGGTGACAGGCTCAGTGTACCCAGGGTAGGACCAGCACAGCATGTGGTACCAGGGCTAGAACCAAGGTCCTTGAGCTTGCCTAGGCAGGTGCTTAGAACACTGAGCTATCTTGTGGCCCCAGACAGTATTATGGCTTGTGTCTAGAGGTTCCCCTAAAGACTCATGTGGTGGGACTTCTTCAGAAATGGCTGGATCTAGAGTGTGATGCTGGAATTGATTCACAGTGCAATGCTAGGCTCAGGGGCACTGGAATTAAAGATGTGAGTGCTACCCACCCCAAGTGGCCCAGCTAAGATATAAAGGATAGAAAGAGCTGTACTCATCTTTTGCTTGTTTTGCTACCTTCTGCCCACCATGAACTTTTTTTTTTTTTTGGTCCTTTCAGTGCCTTGTCTTCCATGCCACCCTGGCTTAAAGTCAACTGATTATGGATTGAAACCTCTACAAACTATAAGATAATTAAATCTTTTCTCTAACTTTGAGTGTCAGGTATTTTGTCTTAGAAATGAGAAAAGTAACTAAGACAGTGTTTCTATTCTTGGCACCTTACACACAGGAATGACAGGCACATCATCTGGTCAGCTACCATGTTAGGCCATAGAGACCCTTCGTGTCTTTTCTTGGGGATCTACATATAGACTTCCTTAATTTAGATTGATTCCATTACAGATAAATCTTTAGTAAATAGGCATTTGTGCTTTTTTCATGTGCAGCTACGTGACACTTTCCCTGTATAAAATACATGCTCAGCAGGACCTGTGCTACTTTTAAGAAAGTTAACATTTTGCAGGAGGGGTAGGCTGTGGAAAACGTCGAGACCAAGATCTTGCCTGTGGTTCTGCCTCAACTTGGCTCTTGAGAACTCAGGCAAATTCTTTAGCAGTTTTAACTGTGTTCTTTCCTCTGTAAAATAGGAGTGGTAACCCTGTCTACCCTTACTCTGTTTTGAAACCAAGTTGAAAAGCTTAAAATCCTTAAGATTACTTAAGTTAAACATTACAGAAGTAGGATAGTAAATAATTCCTGGGAGTGAATGTTTCAAATGTGTCTGTCTTCCTCTAAGATCTACCTTTGCTCTGGTTCTTGCTCTGAAAGTGTTTTAATTATGACAACGTATTTATCATGTGGAAAGTTTTTTTTAATTAAGAAAAAAACAATGCTTACATTCTACCCCCAGAGATTTAATCTTAATTATGCAAGTAATGCAGGACATGGGTTTTGGTGTTTTTGTTTTTAACTGTCTGAGCTGTTTTTTATATTACCAGTCTTCACAGAGAGTGATTTCTCTCAGGTTTTTGCAGTAAGGAAGATTAGCTCCCAATAGATTTTAATGTAAGGAATAGTAACTAAGTACTAAGGCTATCAGAAGGGTCACCGTAAAGTGAAACATTTTATTGAAAACTTCTTATTTTTCTATTCCCATGCTCTAATCTTATCCAAAAATTCCATCAGGATTCTTTCCAGACACATAATAAACTATGGTCACCATCATTATTGCCTAATACTCATGCACTCTATTCTGCAGCTCTTCTTTAATTCTTAGAAAACTTTATGCAATAAGTATAATTTTTATCCCATTGTTCAACTGAAGAAAACAAGCCTCAGACCATGCATTAATTTAAGTTAGTAAGTGGAGGTTAGAACTCTCACCAAAGTTGTCTAACTATAGAGCCCACATACTTGACCACAGTGCTGTACAGCATGAAAATTCATATGAATAGTGGGTGATACATTCCTTTAGAAATCATGTTACATTTTTGTTGAGCTTTTTGGAGAGAGAATCTGCAAGGTGGAATTTCAATTTCAAGTGCAAGCCAATAGAAGGTTTATGAGGGTCTATGTGTCCAATTATCCAAGTGCCCATGTGGACCACTAGTTCACAACTTGGCTTGCTCCTGGGATTCACTTGGACAGCTTAAGAAACACTGCCTGTTCCCAACCCCAGAAGTTGACACAAATAATCCGGGGTGTTGCCTGGCATGGGAATTGTTAGCAGCTCCCCAGGTGATTGTAAAAGGCAGCCAGGGTTGAGTGCTGTTGTCACAGGCTGGCTGACTCCACATACACACCTCCAGGTGTATGTGGAGTTGCCCCTGGAGCTAGCCCTGTAGAGATGAAAGAAATGGTCAGGGGCTAGAAGAGCAGCTCAGTTCTAATGCCTTTGCATTCAGGGGAGGCATCTGTCCTCTTTAGTTAATATATGGGGCTCTTTCCAAAGTCAAACCTCTTTGATAAATTAGGTCAGATTTGCTGTTGTACATACTTTAATATGATAGTGTTAAGTATATTTAAAACAGGAAAGTGATAAATCAGATAGCCCTATAATTAAGTTACATAAATGAGATTATCTTTTTGACAGTCTGCTGCCTTATACTAAAGCTAGTAGAGGTCATATTTGTTCAAAGAAATTCCTTGAAGGGGAGAAACACGGAGACAACTCAGAACCTTAGTTCTAGAGTGTTTTCATCTAGCTCATAAAATAACCTGCTGTGAGAATATATTTTATCTTATGTTTCCCGTAGGCTAGTTAGCGGAACCCACACAAGCAGAGGGTATACAGGACTCTGTTGGCACTCTTGCACTCACAAAGTGTATTGTTTGTTTATTTATAATTTAAGGGAAAATTCACAAAACATAAAACTAAACAATTTAGTGGCATTTAGTACATTCATGTTACTGTACAACCATAATTTTTGCTTGGCTAATTTTCTTCACCATAAAGAGAAACTCCTCTCCTCCAAATCATTAATCTCTGAAGCCCAAATCATGTCTGTCTTGCATCCTGAGGTCTTGGCTAGCTACATTTTTGCTTGTCAATCCCCTCGTGTGTGTGTGTGTGTGTGTGTGTGTGTGTGTGTGTGTGTGTTTCTTGGTGTTTAATTTGTATTGACCTTATACTGTTTGTAGGCCATGTATCTTCCTTAAAGTGATGTGTCTTGTGACGGGTTGGAAGGAATTGTGGTTGTTTGCAAAGCAAGTGTGTGAAATTTGATTATTGATAGGTTACCGTTGGATAGCCAATAAATTGTTTATCATGTATGGTAAGCTTGACATTAGGTATACAGCTTTGCCCAGTAGGAGCTTCAGGCTGAAAAATCTATGAAATGAGACAAAAGTAAGGCAAGAAGTAGATGGGCAGCAGTGAGAGGGCTGCAGAAACCACTACCCTGTACCCTCAGAACAGAGGCTTGGTGGCATTCTGGTTTAATGGGGAGCTCCTATCATCTTGATGCATTAGCTACAAGTATCATTAACGTAGAAACTGAAGAAATGTGTGATAGCATTTAGCCCACAGCACATGCGTAGGTGTCAGATGTTGACTGAATTAGAGTCTAAGGCCTTCTTGACCAAATCCACATATTCAATATCCTTCAAAATTCATAAGAATTTCCCACTTCCCCTCAAAGTCGGCATTAACTTGTTACGTATTCAGTTTCTCCTCCCCTCACTGGGTAGTCATTTTTTTCTTAGGAATTAGTTGCCCCACCCTATTAGAGAATATTTCCATAGGAATTCACTGCCCAAATAGAGTTTTTGTTTGTTTGTTTGTTTTTTGGTACTGGGATGGAACTCATAATCTTATGCTTGCCAGACAGACATTTATGCTGCTAAGCTATCTCCTTGGCCCTGCCCAACTAGATTTTAAAGGTTCCTGAAGTTCATTCAGTTGATAGATTTCCATGTTTGTACTGTACTGGATCATGGGGGACTTACCACATTGTGTTTTACATATAACTAGGCCCTCCATAAAGGCACATTCTATTGATTGTTTTTGCGCATTCTGTTGATTAGCAAACATTGGCTATGTGCAAGGATGTGGTGGATCCCAAGGATAAAGAGATGCCTGAAGAATGTATTTGAACAATCTTGCAGAAATGAGATGAAACTGACATGAAAGAAATGACTGCAAAAGCAGAAAGAAATTAACCAGAGGAGGGGTGGCACCTCATGGCTGAGTGGGGTTGACTTAGCAGGGTTAGTGTTCAGTGAGGTGGTACTGGAACTAGAATGCTGCCCAACAGGCAGGTAAGCAAAGGACACTGTGGCCTGAGGAGTCAGCACGTACTAGGTGGAGGTTGGCACACCTTTCCGAAATAGACCGGGGAGCAGGCATTGTAGGTTTTGAGCCACGGGGTTTCTGTTAAAACAACTCAGCTCTATAATTGAAGTGTGATGGTAGCCATAGATAGTGTAAGAATGAGTGTTGCTGTGTTACAGGATAGTTTCACTCCTAGACATTGAAATTTAACTTTTGTGTGTAATTCTTCTCATGTTTTGTGACTAGTCTTTTGGCATTTTTTTTTTAACCATTTGAAAGTTTTAAAACCATTTCTAACTCATAGATTTTACAACAAAAGGCACCATGCCAGCTCTGGCCTCCAGCAGTGGCTTGCCAACCCATCTGAAGGTGCAGAGTGAGAGACTATGTTGTAGGAGCAGACACGCAGGTCTTGACTGCGTGGGCCTGGGGGAAGGCTGAGGCTCTGTGATGCCGAGGTCCTCACAGGAAGGAGCAAAGAGCTAAATATAGGGTCCTGAGGACCTTACTATACTCACGAGGCTTTGATTGGTTTTTGTGGAAACGGGAAAATACAGAACTCACTTTTCTACCTACCAGGTACTTTTATTTTATTTTAAAGAGAAAAAACATGAAACGCAATGATACAAAATTTCAAACCATGACAGGAGAGTAACAATAGTATTTGGTTTATTATCTTCAAAGTAGTTGGACAGATTACAAGGTATAGGCATGAAAAATTGATCAAATAGTATAAGAATCTTTCTTTTCAATGAACTAATAGAAATTAGTAGTATAACTATCTTAACTATCTTGTGCATATATAATTTTCCTTTTCCTCCTTTTCTCCCTGCTACATCCCAGTTTCTCTTTCCTTTGAACAGTTTCTTCCTATTTTCCAATATATACTATACATTTTGGCTCTTATTTACTTTTTCAGCTTCATACATTAGACGATATGATGTTTACACCTGCAAAACTGATTTATTTCACTTATGAGTGTGTTCTCAATTTGCATCCATTGGGGTCCTGGCCCTAGCTCAGTCCTTTAAGTGGCTGCTTCCACAAAGCTGTCAGCCTCAGGTTCCTGGAGTTCGAACCTCACAACTCTCCCGCTGGCCAAAAGTGCCCTGAAGGCATTCGAGGAAGGAAAAAAAAAAAAAAAACCCTTATTCAATTTGCATCCATTTACCTAAAAATGTCTCAAGTTTATCCTTCTTTATAGCTGAATAGTATTCTATTATATAAAAATACCACATCTTTTTTATCCATTCTTCAGCTGATGGGCATTTGGGTCATTTCCAAGATTCAGCTCTGACAAATTACAGTGCTATAAACACAGGTGCACATATATTGCTGTGGTACAATGTTTTCAGTTCATTTGGAAAAATATGCAGGAGGGGAATATCTGGGTTGCATAGGACCTCCAATTTTAGCTTTTTGAGAAGTCTCCACACGGATTTCCATAGTGGTTGCACCAGTCTACACTCCCACCAACAGTGGAAAAGAGTTTATTTTTCCCCACAGCCCATCCAGCATTTGTTATTTGTTGACTTCTTGATGATAGCCGGGCTTTCTGGTGTAAGATGAAATCTCGGTGTTTTAATTTGTATCTCTCAAATGACCAATGCTGTCAAATATGTTTTCTGATATTTGTTTCCTGTCTGTATTTCTTCATCTGAGAAGTATATATTAATCTCAGATGCCTATTTTTGGATTGGGTCTTTAAATTTGGAAGGTCTAATTTTTTTCAATTCTTTATATTTGCTAGATTCAAGTCATTTGTCTGAGGGACAACCCCTCCCTGGGTTGTGTTTTCACTCTGTTGGTGATTTCTTTTGGTGTGCCACAACTTTTTAATAAAATGAGATGAGAACCCGTTTGTTGATTCTTTGGAGTATTTCCTATGCAGTTTGGATTTTGTTCATGAATTTTTTTCCTACATCTATGCCTTCATAGTTTATACCTATTTTCTCTTCTGGTAGATTCAGTGTTTCTGTCTTAATAATTATTTCTTTGATCCATTATGACTTTAGTGCATGGTGATAGCAATGGTCTAGTTTTAGTCTCTGGCATGTAGACAGCTAGTGTTTCCAGCATTTATTAAAGAGGATAGCTTTTTTGCAATGAACTCGTTCGGCTTCTTTGTCAAAAGTAAGGTGGGAGAGTATGTGTTTGGAGTTGTGTATATTCTGACTTGTGCCACTTATCCTCAGTCTTTTTTTTTTTTTTTTTTTTTTTTCCCCAATACCAAGCTGATTTTATCATAGTAGATTTGTAGTATAATTTCAGGGAATGTGTTGCCTCCTACCTTGCCTTTGTTGCCCAAAATTGCTTTCACAATTCTAGGTCTCTACTGGTTCCAGATGAATATTAGCAATGTTTTCTCTAGATCTGTGAGGTATGCTAAGGGCATTTTGATTGAGATTGTGTTAAATTTCTATAACAGCATTGGGAATATGGTCATTTTAACTGTGTTGGTTCTTCTACTACCAGGTAGTTCAGTCTACTTTGAGAAGAGAGATTTATATAAATTGAAAGATAAATGTGTTCTCTCAAATTGGAATTGAACAGAGGAAGCAGGCAGGCAGCAGATTCTCCTGGGGCTGACACGTGGGCTGTGGCGAGGGAGGCCACACAAGGCTGTGGCTGAGCTGGGACTGGGCCTGCTGACCTCAGTGTCCACACATCACTTTCATTCTGTATCTGCTTGGATTTCCTCTATATTTTGGTTCTTTTGCTCTTGTTTATTTGTCCTAGTGTTATCTTGAGCCATTCTGGACATCATTTACATTGAGTGGAGACTTTGCTTTGGGTAAACTTTCTTCAATGTGCTGACAGAAAGGGACATTCTAAAACATAATTCTGCACAGTGACCAGAAAGCCATCATGGGGAGAAAGGAAGCTCATCCGAAGCATAAGGACAGCATTTTCCACTTGCTGTGGAGTAGTGGTGGGCTTAGATGATCATGGAGAAGGCCAGCTAAAACACCTGAGTGGAAAAAGCATGCTGGCTGCTGAGGTTGGTGAATGCTCGAAGTTTTCTCTAGAGATTGTATTTTACTCAGAAACTCTCAGATACTACATTTATAAAGTTCTTTGATTTTATAAAGTATTTTAGTATATTACTATAAAGTACAGTAATATGCTTTGGGACAGGCCTGGGGCACAGAGAGGTTATGATTCATGAGACTACATTGTAATGCCAGGAAAAACAACAACAATAAACCAACAACAATACACACACACACACACACACACACACACACACACAACCTAAAAAGACTTTGGCTGCCTACCCTGGGCCAGAATGTGAAAGATATAAAAAAAGTTGATGTTTTCCTTCTCATTGATTAGTGTTCTGATTGTGTTGCTTGAGGACTTTTGCTGCTGTATAGTGAATTAGAAACAAGTATGGCAGGAGTCAGGGTTTTTCTTCAAAAAACAGAAAAGCACCAGTGACCACCTGGAGGAAACTACTGTCTTTTTTAAAAAAAGAGGCAGGACCCAGATAAAGCCAGCTGGCTGCCTTGCACAGGTAGCTGACTGGCCATAAGGCCTGTGTTTAAAACTGCTGTTGAACTGAGGAGGTGTGGATTATTCTGCCTCAAGCATACATTCTGGCTGAACTTTTGGGCAAAGGAGCCATTTGTTACAGTTTGTTAAGAATATTCTATGATACAAAAATTGAACATATACATGATTTCTAAAGCAGAGGAGCCCTGGGGAAATCCCTTATCTAGGAGAAGACAATTCAGAAATTTGGCAGCTGTATCAAAGGCAAGACCAAGGATGGTAATAGTAAAGCTAAATGCTGCAGATGGGAGAATCTCATGCCTGTCTTTCCTCAGGACCTTTTCTGTCTCCCCAGGCCCTGACTAGCGAGGTGGAACCCAGAACTTATGTTTTCAGAGCTTTTCCTGGATGATTGTAGTGTGCAGCAAGGGCCGAGAATCGGAGTTAAGTAGAGAATGTACCCAGCATATCCCTGAAGGCTCCTACGTCCTGTGTTCCTACCCACCCAAAGGGCCTGCATTCTTTCCTGCCAGAACTTGGCCAAACTGACTTAGGGGGAAGAAACTCTCAGCCTGAAAGTTGTCTGGGATGAGTTCATATTCTCTAAAGCTGAAGAATGAATTTTAGGGACAGTGGAGGTTAAGAGCAGAATATATTTATTAGGAAAAGAAAGCTTCTGTTTGGGAGAGAGACAGAAGGGGACCTGAGTGGGTTGCCCAGGAGCCTGCCTTTTCTAGGGATTTTATAGAGCAAAACCAGGAGGTGAGGCACGTCTATGGTGGGAAACATGGGAACTTGTAAAGTGGGCATGAGGCGGGGCAAAACTATGGTCAACCAATAAGATTGCAAGCATCATTGCTCAGGTAAAATTGATTAAATTGGGATCAAAGGGGCAACTGAGTCATGGAGCAGGCTGGCCTGCATACTGAACAGGGGCTCTTCCTGTAGGGAGTTGGGCTAGTGAGTCTTCCTGGCTTTTTCAAGGTGATTGATATCTAGTTAGAATGTCAATCCCTGATGCCCATCCCTAGGTATGTGGGTGCATTTGTTTTGCCTTTTGTTTTGAGGTCTGCCCCACAGTGAAGGTGCCTGATCTCTCCCACAGTTGCAAGGTATCTTGTCTTCCATGTTGGGTCCTTTGGGGGCCCAGCACTGTCTGACTGCCTGTAACATTTCTAACTCAGATGCCTACAAAAAAATCAGGACAGCAACTGGGGGATATGGAGTAAGAATTTTGTGTTACGTTTGTGGCTGAAAGAATGCACACACACACACACAAATCTAAGTGGCTGAGAACTTGGGATACTGAAGTATGCATTGAGTTTGTTGACTACTTTTACTTCTGTGGGAAAATGACTTGACCCCTGAATGTAGAGTGTCAGAGCAGGGCTTCCCAAAGGGCAAAGATTTTCTCTAAGCTGTTGGCTTTTGTATGCATTGTTTTGTTGCTTTTAGCATGCTAGATCTTTCTTCTGACATTTCTTTTCCTTTCTTTTTTTAACTGCTCTTTGAGAGGATGATGCCAAACCCTTGTGGACATAACCAAATGCATGCTTAGTGGTCATTGGCAGAATTCTAATTTCATTGATCTGTGATGTTTTCTTAAGAGTTAGAAGGTGCCCTCTGCCATCAATCCTGTGAGTGATTTATCTGTTATCATGATATTGGATCACCTTGTGTCTTGAAAAGAAGGAAAAGATGTGTGCAGATGGCTTTAGAAGTTTGTGTGGTGGGGCCCCGCTAGATAGGTGTTCAGAAACGTAAATGCTTCCATTTTGTACTTAAGTTTCTTCTCTTATCTTTCAGTACACAAGGGTCTGGATTCCTGACCCAGAGGAAGTGTGGCGCTCGGCTGAACTCACCAAGGACTATAAAGAGGGAGAAAAGAGCCTCCAGCTCAAATTGGAAGATGAAACTGTAAGTGCTGTTCTTGGAGTGGGCTGCTGTGTGCCAAGTGGTATTCTATGGTACACTGTGTGCTTAGGTATTTCCTGGTTATTAAAGCTTCTGAGACTCTGGATTCTTTCTTCATTGCTATTGATAATAATGAATGAGAAAGTACTAAATCATGAGCTGCTCATGATTCAGTGGAATGTCACATAGGAAGTTTCCATTGATGTTAGCAGTGGAAACATCGTTGATGTCTGGGACAAGAATCTTTTGGAAGCTTGGAGAGAACAAGAAGTCCCCTCTGTGGGGCTGAAGCATCTGTGGGTGGTGAGCGACAGGAGCTAAGCCAGGGGACGCTGCAGATGTGGTTGAGGGCGTGGGTTTTGGAACTGTACTGTTCAGTTGGGATCCTGGCTTGGCCATTGCTGACTTTATGACCTCAATCAGCAGGCTAGCATTCTTTCGGGGCCTTAGTCACTTTCTTCATCACTAAGATACAATACTTGACACTTAAACCCTATCCTCTTTTAGGTAGTTTATTTTGATTCATGATTATAGTCCATTGTCAGTTTGTTTCAGACCAGGAAGTACCTGATGAAAGGGTCTGGGTGGGGGAGAACTGCTCATGTCAAGGCAGCCAGAAAGCAGAAAGTAAGGGAACAAGAAGAGAGATATGCTCTTCCAGGTCACATTCCCAGTGCCTTGCTTCTTTTGACCAGGCCCTACCTTGTGAGTAAGCAATCCGGTGATCCAGTCTCCTTCCACAGGCCCTGCCTCTGAGTACAGAGTCAATGGAGGACATTCTTAATCTGAACCCAAACAGTGTCTGTTATTTCCTTAAAGTAGTGCCTGGTAAAGAGCATTCTTTCTGATTGTTAGAATTTTCAGGTTGTTTCTGCCAAAAAGGCACAAGGTAATAATTGAGAAATTCTATTCTTCCTAAGAAGTCTGGTTCAATTTCCCTTTTCATGAGCGTTTTGTGACCAGCCCACTGTAATGTGTGCATTTCACACATTAATGCTTAGCCTGCACTGTGAGGTCAAACAGGTGGAAAGTTACAGCTCTACCTTTTCAGGATCTCTGTGTTATATGAGATAGCGACCATAAAATGGAAATGTGACAATGTCTCCATGACAATTTGCAACGTAGGAACAATTCAGTGAGGTGTAGGGGAAGAGGTAGAGGAGCCTACTGTGGCCGGGCAGCTCAGAACGGCCAAACTTCTTGAGCAGAGGTGTGAAAGAAGCCAGCTACCAGTGGCTCAGGGTGCAGGAGGCTGAGAACAGAGCATCCTGGAAGGAGCTGTATGCCAAATTCCTGAGCTCTAAGAGTCTCTTTGGGGTGTGTTCTAGGGAAGGAGACAAAACGAGTGTACCTTGACCCCAGTGGAGAAAGAAACCATCCTGTGGCTACAGGCTGAGAATGCAGGGTCTAGAATGGAAGAGAAGGGGATAGAAATAGGTTTTTAACAAAGAGGTGAGAAGTCATCAAGACAAATTAGTTCAGATAGATATACAGCTACTTTCTCTTAGTTCAATGAGAAGAAAGATTTGTAATAATAGTGTTTAGACAAGATATGTCTGCATCTTGTACTATGAATAACTACTATGAAGACAACAATATGCAGTTTGCTAATTATTGTCACTGTCATACCTGTTTTAAAACTGTCTCATTGCTATTTCTTTCTCAATAAAATTTATTTAAAAAAAAATAGCTTCAGGGTGGATTGTTTGGGTACAGAGCAAAGAGGTTGGCTTGGCATAACTGTTGTGGCTCCTGACTTCCAACAACACAAATTTAGTTTGTATCCTTTCATGCTGAATTATTTACTGTCTGATTGTTTTTCTTTTTTTTTTTTTCAAGTGCTTTGGTCTGGTCTAAATAGTGATTAACCTGTTGCTTGAACGTTCTCCTACTAACCTCAGTTTTGCATCAGCTTGGGCATGCTGCTTGCTAAACTGGAGGAGGACCTGCGAGTTTGAAAGAAAGTGTGCCTTGGAGCGCCCCCAGCCTTTCTCTAGCTCCAGGCAAGCTTTGCTAACCTCTTCTTGTTGGTTTTGAGGTGAGAAACAAACCCCCCACCAGATGGAATCCTGTTTACCATGTTGAATAACTTCCCACCCCACGCCTGAAACGAGATGAAATCAATCCACCCACTTGAGTGGTGTGTCTTCTACCCCAACAGATTTCATTGCAGTTGATCTTTTCAGGTGGGCGGGTGTTTTTAAAAGTTGTATGGAGGTAGTGAGGAATGATCTGCCCTGTTGCTAAAACAGAGCAGATGCTGGCCTCTCCGGCTGCACATGGATTTGTCCCTGCATGACTAATCTGGCAGCTTCCCAGAGCCCATTGTCCCCCGCCTTAGCTTTGAGACCAGTCAGCATGGAATCAGAAGGAAACCTAGGACTGGAGATGAGCAGCTCTCCAGAAATAATGGGCTGAGTGTCTGCGTCTGGGCAGGTCACTCAGAGGTTGTGCTTTGCTCACAGTTAACTCTGAGCAACTTGGCCACAGTGCACCAGCTTCCACAGAGTGTGGAAGCTGCGTGGCTGGATCCTGAATGCTCAAAGAATATCTCCTCTGAGGCAGAAAGCAGCCTGACTGGTAGCTCTCCCAGCCACCAAAGCCACTAGGTGGCAAAAGGTTACAGTCAGATTCTCTGCTAGAAGAAGTATCCTGACCTTGGACTAAGGGCAGGACCTTCCACCTGATTGTTGGCCTGTCCTATACCTGTTCAGAGTATTCAGCCTTTTCACTGTTTCCTTCATGATTATTGTGGCAAAACATAGGTAACGTAAGATTTACCATATGAGCCATTTTATAAGTGTTCAGTTGAGTAGCTTTTGCAGTTGTGGAACCATCCCCTGATCCTCATTCCAGTCCCCTCACCTCATCCCCTGGAAGACACCATTCTGCTTTCTGTCTCTATGACTTTGTTCCCAGTACTTTGTACAAGTGTAATTATACAGTGTTTGTGCTTCTGTGTCTGGCATATTTCACCTACCATAAGGTGTTTTACATGACACCTCGTGTGAAAAGGATAGTGTCTTCTTCTCAGAGCCATGATAAATGTAAGAGGCCTATGTGCTAACCCTCAGTCCTAGAACCCTGCCCCTAAAGTGGATCAGGCTTTTCAGGAGATGCTACCCTTAATAGATGGGACATCCTCAAGCTTTGACTGGAGGGTAACTCTGTTCAGGTCTGCAGTCTCTTTCTTGGCCCCACCTCCCTTACAAACTGCTCCACTCCTGCCCTCTAGTGGCTGGGAAAGCTCTCCTGTTACTATGGTTTTGCTTTTAGGTTCTAGTTGTCATCTGAGTTTGGGTTCACAGTCAGCCACTTGGATGGTGAATGCTCCCTGTGTGCAAGGACTCACTTACACATTCACGAGAGCAAGGAGGACGGGAAGCAGCTGAGCTTTACAGAGAGTGGTGTGTGCTCTGTGATCCACGCCTGCCCCAACATTTTGAGTGGGTATGGCAAGAGGCTATAACCTTGTGTCTATTGAAATATTTTAAGTATATATTATCAAACATATTGAAGTGTAACATTTTTATTTTTAAATATAAAACTGGAGGTTGGTTTGTTTGCTTGGTTTGCCTTTTTGAGATAGGGTTTCACTATGCAGTTCAAACTGGCCTTAAACTCACTTTGTAGCCCAGACTGGCCTTAAACTCGTAAGAATACTCCTGCCTCAGCCTCCCTAGTTCTGGAATTACATGTGTGTACCATGACTGACTATAAAACAGTATTTTAAAAAATGTTTGCATTTTTATTGAGTCTATGCCCAGCTGCTAATACAAGGAACCAACATCTTTGCTTTAGGAATGTTGTGCCTAGACCTCTGGATAAACAAATTTAGGAGTGATATGACTTGTTCAATATGGTAGTGTGTTCCTCATTTGTTATGTGGCAGTGATTGCAAATACTCAGCACCTCTGGCACCACAGTCAGCTGTTAATATGAGACACAAATAGCTGCATTAGATTCACATTCTTCTCAACAACAAAAATCTATTCTTAAGTCTCTCCTTCCCTCTGGATGTCCACGTGCTCAGGAATCTGTAGCTTGGAGTGCTGAGCTTGTAGCTCCTGCCTGTTTTCTGCTGCTCTGGCATTTTTACCCTTATCAATTTTACTGTAACCGATACCACTAGCGTATTTGTGGCCATGTTCTCACAAAATTGCATACGCATTTGCCTCTCCACTGCTGTGGGAAGTCTTCTGAGAGGCAATTCATTTGAGAAAGGGTAGAGTGCTGGAGTTTCTGCCTTAGGGTACGCAGACCATGGGTAAGGTCATGCTTTCCAATCTGAATACTGAAGGGCAAGGTGCAGTGGAGACTGTGGTTCCATGCTTGGCTCTCCCAAGCATGTTCCTTGTCTGGGGGATAGGGTGGACAGAGAGTTGCTGGGCATCTGTAGAGCATGCTGTTAGAATGGCTGAGGCAGGGAGGTGTTGCAGAGTCCTAGGGATACTCCTGACTCAGATGGTAGAATTGGAATATTGAGTATTCCACAAAGGTGCGTGTGTTAAATGATGAGTTGCCCACCGGTGGTACTATTGGGAGGGGTGGACGTTTTAGCAGGTGAGGGTCTATGGCAAGAAGCTAGCTCATTAGGGTGTGCTCTTAGAGGTGCTGTTGCAACCCCAGTACCTTCCCCCCCCCCCCGCTCTCTTTGCTTCTAGTTCACCAGGAGGTGAACCCCTTTGCTGCACCCCTCATTCCATGCCATGATGTTCTGCCTTGCACAGGCCCAAGGCAGTAGAGCCAAACAAAGATGGGCTGACACTCCAGAATTGATAAGTGAGAATAAAGGATTTTTCTTTATAAATTGATTATTTCAGGTATTTTATTATAGTATTGAAAAAACTAAAACAGCTATCAACTCCAGAATTTAATGAACTAACACCAGTCCTCAGCACTCTATTTCCTCTTGTCCTACCTTAGGAAACTTTTTTCTGCATTGTCTTCATGATAGTTGTTTACTAATTTCCTCCAAAAAGAATGTTTAATGCAGATAGAACATTTTTTAGAAAGAAAAGAACTTGGATTAAAAAGAAATTAAAAACAACATATACACAGAAAAACATCATGTTGACAGATATAACCGATGGTATTTTGTGAGACATCATTCCAGACAGACTTTAATACATGGTTTTAAATAATTGGGATCTTTTTGGTGTTTTTTGTTTGTTTGTTTGTTTTTGTATTTTAGGGTATGGTCTACAGGGTGTTCAGGGTCTCACTACTAGATTAGACTCATAATGATCCTCCTGTTTACAGCCTCTCAAAAGCTGGAATTACAGGCATGTGCCACCATACCCAGTCTCAATTGCCATTTCAGTGTGCCCCGGGGGTGGGGCTGGTGCAGCAGGCCCGGGGATCAAACCCCTGGCCCCAGCACCTGCTTGCAAGCACTTAATCTGCTGAGCTATTTAGCAGGCTCTTTAATTGGGATCTTTTTGGATACTATATTTATATCATTTTTTTATTAAGGAAAATGCTATAGGTAGTTACCTGATCGTCCATATGAGTCTAGGTCATATTCAACCTTCACTATTTGTAGTTTTAGTTTGTCTGTATCTTTTTTCACTTGTAAGATTATTTTAAGTTAAAAGAGGAATCCTTTGAAGGGAAAATTCAGAGACCCTATTACTTGCTGCCTTACAGAGAGATGGGGCCAGTCTGAGCCCACAAGTGGGATACCAGGTTGCCACGCTCTTCCTGTGAGGGTCATCTCAAGTCTTTAGACCTTTGCTTATCTGCTAGGTAATATTAGTGCTACAGTCTTTTGTTTGCATTTCTTCAGTTATTGACCAATATGAGTAGCTTTTCATATGCCATCCATTTGTTTCTTATTTTGTGACTTGTGTACTATGCTTAACTTTCTGCTGGAAGTGTTAGTTTTCTTGATTTTTAAAAACTCTAGACATGAATAGTATAAACTGTGTTGTGTAATCCAGTATACCTATCCTCTTCTCCAGGCTGACTTTGCAGATGGTATGTTTGATGATAGTTTTAAAGCTCTATATTATAGCCAAATTTATTGTTATTTTCCTATGTAGTTCTGATTTTTTTTTTAATTCTCCTTCAAAAGTCTTTGTTCCCCAAATTTATGAAAACATTTGCTGATTTTCATCTTTATTCTTTTTGGCTTTATTTTAACTTTTTTACATCTAAATTTTTTAAAGCATAAAACATTTGATCAATTTTTTTCCCTAAGTGAATTGTTTATCTATGATTTTTGTTTGAAAAATTCATTTTACCCATCTATTTATAATTTTATCAGTATGCACAAATTTTCTGTATGTGTTTGCATTTTTTTCTGGATCTCCTACTATGTTTTTTGTAACACAACCATTGTACTTTACTTGGGGGCTTTATAACTTACACTAAGATTTGTTTTTTTAAATAGCATTGGCAGTTCAGTCTCTTAAAAATTCACTGTTACTCCCCAGCAAGTTGAGTTTGTATCTAGGGAATTTCCTAAGGTCTTACATAGAACAGCAATTCTTAAAATGTGATCCGTAGGCCATCTATATAAAAAATTAAGATTTTTTTAAAAATCAGATTCTTAGACCCTGTCTAAAAACTCTCAAAATGTCTGGACCAGGAAAATTTCTCAGATTGTTCTTAAGAATAGTGTTAGAAATTTAACACTTAGATAAAACATGGTGAACACCAGCGAACTTCCTCCTGCTTAAATGCTTAAAGATACTACCACTACCTTTCATCTATTACTGTCTGTGCAATGTGTATAGCCTCATTGTGTCCTGTCAAGCATTTTTGAGTATGTGTATAGTCCAAATGATTTGTCAGAATGTAGTAGAAGGCTGTCGTCTGAGATGTGACCTTAAGATATATAACCTTGCTCCCTGAGTTCAATCTCTCTCTCTCTCTCTCTCTCTCTCTCTCTCTCTCTCTCTCTCTCTCTCTCTCTCAAATTCTTAACTGTACTTCAGGTAAAAGCAGGATTGTTGCCTGAGAGCAAGTTGCTGTCAGGTTACGGAGCAATAAATGAGCAAGTGGGAGAGACCACTGAGAGAGCACAGGGCCTTGATTGCAGATAATCCAAATCAAGGAATATTTACTACAACAAGTAAAGAAATCTCAGCGATAAATGCAGCCAATCAAGGAAGGTCTCCAACACAGGAGAAAATGCTACGCCTATGGCTACTAGAATTTCAAGCTGAGTATTTTCTTTATTGAGCAGCAGAAGTCCTCCTAAATCTGGTGGTGCTTCCTGAATTTCCTGTGTTCGTGTTTTATATTGATACACTGAGATTATATTATCAGTAAAGTTTCCATCCAGGCTCATGTCTCATGGGAGCACAGGTATTTTGTTCATCTTACCTCTCTTTAAAACATTGTTTATCTTAAGCACTCAGGGCCATTGTAGGGCTGTGATTGTAGCCAAGAAGATAAGGCATTGAATACAGGTTTCATAACTGTATTTCATTGTGTTTTCTTCAGATTCAGGAATACCCAATTGACATCCAAAGCAACCAGCTGCCCTTCTTGCGGAATCCAGATATCTTGGTGGGAGAAAATGATCTCACTGCCCTTAGCTATCTCCATGAGCCTGCAGTTTTGCATAACCTGAAGGTTCGGTTCCTGGAGTCCAACCATATCTACACTTATTGTGGTAAGTAGGGGACATCTGTGTGCTGTGTGTATATGTGTGTGTGTGTGCGCGTGCGCATGCGCGTGTTTTCTGTGTGTGTTTGAAAGTCCTTTTATTTTTATGTTAGTTTATTAAATGGTTTTTAAAAATCCTAATTTCATGCTCTGGTTCAAGTACCCCTCATCTGAACCCCTCAGAGGGTTTGCAGCCAGTGAATGCGACAAGCTGCTTTGGACTCACTAGGATAGCTCATGCTGATCACAGCTCCACCACAGAAGAAATGGACCACACTCAGTGGGCAGCTGGCTTAGGCGAGCAGTCGGTTGGTCCATCACAGCATCCTAGCTCTGGTTCACACTCTCACCATCAAATGCACACGTGTGTGCTTGGCTTGTGCTTCCTCCTTCAAAAGCTGCCTTTCTCTCTGACCTTTTCACTTACTTGTGTACAAACATGATGCTTCAGGAATCTTTGTTGAATTAATGAGAACATTCATAACAAATGCTTAAAACAGAAACTCCTGAAATTATCACATTTTGTTTTCCTTTTCCAATATTCCAATTTCTGGTTTCTTTCTCCCCCTTTGAGTCCTCTTGAGTATTGTTAATTAGTGTAACAAAAATAAAACTTCGTGAACTGTTGCTTGAGAGGCAGGTTTGAAACATGCTTGGGGGGACTTGGGCCAGGGAGCTTCTCTGTGGAAAGTGTCCTGGTCATGCTGCAGAGCCCTCATGCTAGTCCTGATCACAGTGATACCTGAGCTACTTGTGGGCTTTTTCACTTTTGTGTTCAACTTGGTGTGGAATTGGCAGGTTAGCTAGTAGATTAGGGTGAGCTATTCTGCTAGACTTTGGTGTTGGAGAGAGGGAAAGTTTTCCAAAACTCCTTTACTCCAACTGCTAGAGAAAGTTTGATTTGAAAGAAACAAGATGCTATTAGAACTTTCAGTAAGAATTTTTTAGGAAAAAACCTTCCTTTTCTGGGTAAGTGATCATTAACTTATGATGTGAGGAATCCTGCTGAGTTGTTCTGGTTGTTCAGACACTGCAGGAACTCTGACCTCAGCCATCTGGGCATCGGCGGTAGCTCAAGCCCCTTCCTGAGTCCTTAGGGAACCACTTGCTGCTAGTGTTAGAGTACTTGGGGATGATGGAAGCTCAGGGTCTGAGGTGAAAATGTGAATTGAATGCTGCATGAGTTAGATTATAGAACTTTCTAATAACCACAAGAACTTTCATTGATGTTCCTAAGAGGATTCTCCAGGTGATTAGCCTTTTTACAGAATTTATGAGGGCTCTGGGCCTCAGTTTTTGATCCACTACTTTTCACACCAAGAGACTTATACATCTTTCTTTCTCTGGCTTTTGCGTCTTGACTTGATATAAGCTGATTTATTGTGCTTGAGGATCCTCATTTCTCACCGGGAGGCATCACGACGCAGAATTCTCATCGCTGGAAACCTGACTGTTCTTTCTTGCTCTTCCCCAAGTGACTAGAAAAGCTTCTGGTGGTGTTCCTCAGTGCAGGGGTCTTCTGACATCTAAAATAGGACCTTACGGGAAAGAAGAATTCATATTTCTGTCTTGTTTCAGAGACTGAATTTACAAATTTCTTGGCATATTCTCCAATATCAATTTGCCCCACCTATTTATAAAAGGTGATCTGAATCTTACAGGATTTCTTGATTATGCAGTCAGAATATTTATTAAACTCGTCATTATAGTACATCCTTTTTAGAGAACATGAGATATAAGAAAATTAAGATAGGAGATGTTATATGGTTAAAAAACACACGTAGTACTTACTGTGCAAGGTACTGGTGTTGAGTATTCCTCCTCCTATTTACTGGGTTATCCAGCACATTTCCCAGGTCAGTGCAATTGTCATCCTCATTCTATAGTGTAGGTACTGAGAGGTTAAGTAGTGTGCTGATTTCCTTTCCTTTCTCTTTTTCTCTTTCTCTTTCTCTTTCTCTTTCTCTTTCTCTTTCTCTTTCTCTTTCTCTTTCTCTTTCTCTTTTTCTTTCTTTCTTTCTTTCTTTCTTTCTTTCTTTTTTTGTGGAACCAGGGGTTGAACTCAGGTCCTTGTACTTGCTAAGCAAGCGCTTATTCCACTGAGCCATTGATTTTATTTTCTGTCCATAGATTGTATTTTAGTTAAGATAACCATACACACAAAGCTGCCATCTCAGGTTTTAATTCTTAGATGGGTTTTTAAATCTCTAGTTCCTGTTGATAGAATCCTCTTCTCTTTCAATGTGCAACACTTTGCATAGCTGTGTTTTATGGACTCAGTCTGATCACTTATGAGTGTGCTGTGCGCATGTGTACAATGTTTAAGGACACATGCTCTTCCAGGCTATAACATGGCTTGGACTTGGCCTGCAGGTATCTTATTCTTCATCTTAGTAACTTTTCTCACGTTGCTGGGACAAAATACCTGGTACCTAGAGTTAAGGAAGGAAAGGTTTATTTAGCTCACAGTTCGTGGAGGTTTCAGCCCATACTCAGCTGGCTCCACGGCAGACTGGCACATGGCAAAGGTAAGGTGTTCATCATGGTGGAAAACAGAAAAACATTTAAGAGCTAACAGGGAGACACAGTGGCTACAGTGGCAGAGAGGAAGCCTCTCCCTTTCTTGTACTGCCTCCAGGTTATTTCCCCAGGGCAAGTGTAGCACTCATACCCATAATCCATTGGATCATGAATTAATCACAAACTCTTGAAGCCACCCCATCACATATGAGCCTTTGGGGGACAGCTAGACACAAACCATAACACTCTCATTCAGGAGTGCCTAGCTCAGCAGCACACAGATCTGTCTCAATTTAGTTTAAGAGGCATCTTGCTATCCTCTTATTCTTTAGTTTCAGTGTACAGGAATGATGCCTTACGTTGATGCCACATGGCTCTTGTGCTATAGAAATCTGACTGCTTTATCTGTCTGCAGGTATTGTGCTTGTTGCCATTAACCCTTATGAGCAGTTGCCAATCTATGGACAAGATGTCATCTATGCCTACAGTGGCCAAAACATGGGCGACATGGACCCCCACATCTTTGCTGTGGCAGAAGAAGCCTACAAGCAGATGGCCAGGTGAGAATGACCTCAGCCCAATTCACCTGAGAGTCAGGGCCACAAGGGAGTTCCCATTTTTGTTTTGCTATTCATGCTCACCAAGGAGCTATGAGACTGGGATTGAATAAACATCTGGGAAACAAAGCAGCCCAAGTTCTGCTCCCTGACTTTTATCTTTGTCTTGTTCTTATGATCCTGAACCTAGACTTAGTGAGCAGCAGCTGCTTAGAATTATTTCAATTTTTGAGCTATAGAATAAATTCCTTGCATTTTGTTTCTCCTTGGCTTCTTTAGGACCTCCTCCTAGTCCCCTGGAGTAAAAGAATGACTGGTTGATGGAGTGACTGACTGATGGAATGATTGATTGACCTTTTAGTTTTTTGAATCAGTGTTTCACTATGTAGTGCCAGCTGGCTTGAACTCACTATGTCGTCCATGTTGGCCTTGAACTTAGTGATAATCCTCATGCCTCTGTGTCATAAGTGCTGAGGTTACAGACATATACCACCATACCCAGGTACAAGAGAATGACTTTATTAATGTAGTTGGTACAGAGTCTCACTATGCAGCTCAGATCATAGTGATCCTCGTGCTTTCAGCCACCTCAGCACTGGGATTGCAGGCATGCACCACCATTCCAGGTCATGGTGGCCTGTTCAGTGTGCCTGGGGGTGAGGCTGGCACAGCATATGGTGCCAAGGATGGAAGCCCAGGCCCTGTGCTTGCCTAAACAAGCACTTAGTATGCTGAGCTATCTTACCAGCCCAAAAGAGTGATTTTTACAACCATCTTCACTTATTTGCCCTCTCCCTCATTTATTTTTACTTGTTTCAACTATAGCCTGAGCCCCCACATTAAATTGTGTTAGTAAACATTTATGAAGTAAGAAATGTAAGAGCTCATTGCACTTTTTAAAATTCTCACTCCATTAAAAAAAATTATTTTTTATTAGTACATGGTTGGAGTACATAATGATTACATTTGTATGGGGAAGCTGGTACCTGTACATGTGAAAACTTTTTTCATCCCTTTCCTTTTTTTTCTCTCTTCCCCTCCATCTCCGGGTCCCCTTCCATTTTGAAAAATAAAAGCCTATCTCCATATTTCCTGGTATCTTTCTTCTATTTTGATCTTTATTTTTGAGTTTCTCAAGAGAAACCATGTGATATTTCACCCAGCATTGTGGTCTTAAGGAATGTGCATGTTCCTACAGATACTCAAATTTATTTTTCTGTATGAAAGAGTACTATCCCATGATGTATAAATGTCATACTTTATCCATCTGTTTATAGATGTAGAGGCCACTTCCTTCATTCTACTTCTTAAGGAGTTCACTGTCTGTTTGGAAACAGAAGACATAAGGCAAAAGCCCCCAGTTGCAGGAAATGTAAATAGAAGCTGTGCCCTAGTGTCACTTGAATGAGTTTGCAGATTCCAGGGAAACTGCAGGGTTTTAGCTGTGTCTGGATGAGTTGGTTGGATGCAGATTGAAAAGGCACCTAGGTAGATAAAATTCCATAACCATGAGAGCAGACATCAAAAAGCATGGTTATAAGACTACAATGAGATGATACCATTCCTACTACTGGGATGGCTGTAATAAAAAAATGGCATGTATTGGCAAGGATGTGGAGAGTGAAAATCTTCATACACTGCTAATAGAAATGTAAGTTGATGCAGCCACTTTAGAAACTAGTCTTTGGAATTCTTCAAAAGGTTCAGTGTAGTATTCTCATATGACCTAGTCCTAGTGACTCAGCTCATATATATCCCCTCATATTTAGTCTGAAAAGCTATAAATGTTCATAGTGGCATTATTCCCAAGAGCCAAAAAGTGAAAGCAACTTAAATGTCTATTTCTTGATAAATAAGCAAAATAGTGAAGATGTACATAAGGACATTATTTGATCATAGAAAAGAACAAAGATCTGACTCCTGCTACCATATTGGTGAGCCTTGAAAAAAGAGTGAGAAACTTGAGGAAAAAGGCCACGAAGTATATGGTGTAATTTATATGAAACAGTAAGAATAAGCAAGCCTCATTGGTACAGAAATAGATTAATAGTTGGAGGCTTGAGGGGAGATAACTGATTTCTGATGGGTATGATCGTATGTTGAGGGGTACACAACTCTGCAAGTGTTCTAGAAACCATTGTGTTATGTATTTTAACTGAGTGACTTATTTGTACTATCACTAAAGTAGTTATAAACAAAAAGGTGGGGACTGGGAACAGGACCTAGGCAGGTTTAACCTACATGATGAGTGGATCTATAGCGAGTTTTGGGGCTGGAGTTAGAGACAAAGTGAGGCCTTTGGCAGCTTGGGTGTGTTTTGTGTATCCTATTAGCAGAGTGACCAGTGTGGTCAGATGAGTCTGGATTAATCAAGTTAAGCATCTGCCTTTTAGACAGTGTTTCTCAGGGCCTCTGTGTGGATATGCATTCTGAGCCTCTAAGATGGGGATGCATTACCATGCCTCTGGAAATCATAGTTGGACACAGAAGAGTTTTCAAAGATTATCTCAAGGGACTAATGTTCTGTGCAACACTGTTTAGGAAATACTGGCCCAGGGCACTGGAGACATTTTAGAGCTTCTTGAAGAAGAGTGTAATACAATTTAAGAGATGTGCAAAGAAAAATTTTTCTCTCTTGGATTCAATTTCAAATAATCTTTTTCATTTCTGTATTTTTGTACCATTTCCAAGAATAAGACTATCTTCTCATGATCTTGATTTGTTGTGGAAATAACTTGTCTAAATGACCTGTATAAGATGAATGAAAAGTAAGGAATTAAAAAGTGTGACACTACATGGCGCAGTGTTCTTTTCCTTGTATCATCTCTGCTTTACCCCAGGGCATATGATTGGTGTGCACTCAAGGAAGAATAGGAATAATTGACACATTAATGCATTTAGTTCTTGCAGTTGTCACATCAGATTAGTTATCCCTGAGTTGCTGATAAAGAGAGAGACTTAAGTACATTGAACACTTCTCTAAGGTCATAAAGCTAGAAAGTAGAGATGGAATCCAGTCCTGATCTGTTTGGCGAGAGCATCCTGCATTAGCAAAGAAGCCGAAGACTCAGCTTTCTGTTGACTGGCCCCAGAAAGTCTTGTAGGGACAGAGCAGACCCTGTCGTAGGCAACACCAAGAGCCAAAAGGATAGACTTTTCTCCCCTTAAGCATCGCAGATTCTACATTGGAATTAGAGTTTTGGTGCATTTCCCAGCTGCTTTGGGTAGAAGCGTATTTTATTGGGCTGGCAGATTTAATTTTTTTCTTTTTGAGCTGTTTGTTTTTGTTATTTTTCTGAAAGAGAACAAGAACACTGTAAAGCAAATCTATTTGCTCAGGTAGCCAAGGTAATTGAGCACCACATTCCCCATCTGTCTCTGCTGTGTTGCCAAAGTGTGACTAATAGTGAAAGATTGGATTCCTGATGCCTGAGATCTTGGAGTAGGGGATTGCATCTAGATATACTGGAGGCATAGCCCTGAATGGTGTCTGAAGTGGAACCATGCCTGAGTAGGCTGAGTAGGCGCCTTCCTGATGATAGGTTTGGAACCCATGGGAGTCAGAGCTTGTGATTGGTAAGATCAGGCATCTGATGCAAAGTCCTAGTTGAGCTTCTGGAGAGAATGTCTTGCTTAGTTTGGGTCCCCACAAATGCAAAGAGAAGGTAGAGAATTTGAAAGCCTGGTAGGGAGCAGAAAAAAAAAAAAAAAAAAAAGATGTCAATGTGTGTTCTACTGAAAAAGGTAACCACTACAAGAAATTCATGATTGTGGATGTGTTGCAGAAGGAAGAGGGAGTGAAGCTATGAATTCTCCATCCTTGGAGATTAACCAACAAGGATGGAATTGACAGCTCTGTCTTCTTAGTCATTAAGGTGTGGAATACTCTGGTGTCATGAGAATAGACTTGGGACTTTTCAATATCTCTTCTAGGCTATGGATTTGTGGACTTTGGATCTTTGAGAAAATATTTTAAAAGGATTATATATAAGTGAGTCAAATGAACAGTTTGTTTTGAGATCAAGTGTTAGGCAATACAACAAGAGCTTCCTTAATTTTTTATAAAGTAGCTTATTATTCTGGGCTGTGGGGTTTGGGAAATTGGAGATATGAAATGTTGGCAATGGACCCTCATGTTTTGAATTCGAGAACATCATACTCATGAAAGCAATACCAGGTTTTGCTTTTTGTGTAGACTGTTTGCTGTACAATAGGATCCAGAGTTTTGTCCTGTTGGTCTTGCCTCCTGACCTTCTGAGTGACCTTGAAAACCCTCTGGCTCTGTGGTATCACTGTCCTCACTCTTTGATGACAACATTGGTCTTACCTTGGAGAAAGAATTCAGTGAGAAGTTGTGAAGAGCTTTTGAAAGCCAATGAATCCTTTAACATATTCATGATGGAACCATAATTTATGTCTTGCAGCTGGGTGGCTTGAATCACTGGTGATACACATATAACTGTCCCATCAGGTGTCTTTTCATGTTATTAATAAAAAATCCAACAAAGGTGATTAGATTCTTTTGTACCTCCAGAGGCACAAACCACCCGATGTGACAGTCATGTGTATATCACTCACTTAAGCTGGTGAGAATGTGTTAAAACTTTGGGATGTACCTAGATACAAAGTCATTACTCAAAAATCAGTAGCATTCCTGTGCAGAAGCAAAAAGCTTGCAGAAATTAGGGACACAACATCTTTCACAGTAGCATCCAAGAAATGAAACACCTAGGAATCCGGATGTAAAAAGAATGTAAAAGACCTTTACATTGAAAATTATAATACTCTGAAGCAGGTTTCAGAAAGTGGGAAGATGTCCCTTGCTCTTGGGTAGGAAAAACCAGTATGATGAAAATGGCCGTACTTCTAAAACTATTATACAGTTTTAGTGCAATCCCGATCAAAATTCCAATAGTGTATTTCACAGAATTAGAGAAAATAATCCTAAAATTCATGTGGAACCAGAAGAGACCCAGAATAGCAAAGACAATTCTGGGCAACAAAGGAAAGGCAAGGGGCAGGCATCACAATCCCTGACTTGAAACTATAGTGTAAAGCTACTGTGATTAGGGGGAAAAAAAAGAAAGAAAGAAAAAGCATGGTACAGGCCAAAAAAGAGACCCAAATGTCAGTGGAACAGATTAGAAGATGTACAAATAACTCCAGACATATTCGGTTACCTTATCTTTGTCAATAGTGCCAAACATACATATTCACTGGAAGCAAGATAGCCACTTTCCTGAACAGTGCTGGAAAAACTGGTTCTGCACATGCTGAAGATTAAAATTGGACCCATATCTTTCACCATGCACTAAACTAAATTTGAAATGGATCGATGATCTAAATATCAAAATAGAAACATTAAATCTGCTGGTAGGTAGAATAGGCAGAACTCTTGAAAACATTGGTGTAAGCAAAGACTTTATGAATAGAACCCTAATTGCACAGGAGTTATCACAAAGAATCATCTGGCACCTCATCTTATTAAACTTCTGCACAGTAAGAGAAATCACCAACAGAGTGAAGAGACAACCCACAATGTGGGGAAAAATATTTTCCACCTCTTTGTTGGGTAAAGGATTACTAATGAGAACATATAAAGAACTCAAAAAAATAAATAAAATCAGACCTCTCAAACTTAAGGACCCAATCCACAAATGGGCATCTGAGATGAATACACACTTCTCAGGTGAAGAAATACAGAAAGCAAATAAATGCATGAATGTTCAATAGCAAGAAATAAAAACAGGAAATATGAAAGACACAAACAGTATTGAGATTTGGTCACACCCTGGAAAGAATGGTTATTTTCAAGAAATCAATAACAAATACTGGAGAACCCGGGGCCCGCAGATCCTCATTTCACCCAGGCTGCAAGCCCAGTAGGGAACCCTTCAGCAGAACTCCCTGCAAAGAGGCTAGAGGCAAGACCCACCCAGCTGATTCAGGAGCAGAACATCTTGACAGAGAGACACAAAGGGTTCAACTCTAATGCCTGCAGCAGAAAGAAGTGGAGCACACAGCCAGAACCAAACACCACCCACCTGGAGGAATCAGAACTTCATAGATCCGGACCTGGTGCTAAGGTAATAACTCTATCTAAGCACTACACCAAGGTCAGAAGACAGTGGTATACAAAATGACAAAGAGAAGGAACAAAATGCAGTCTCAGGCCCCAAGTCCACCCAGTACAAATGCAGAAGACACTAGCACTGAGGAAACAGGAAATCACACACCAGATACCTCTGAAATAATAGCGTTGACAGTAAAGAATCAACTGCAGAAAGGTATAGAAGAAATCAGATCAGAAATAATTACTGAACTAAAAAATGTAGTGGTAACTATAATCAAAGTACTAAGTGCTTCTAAAGAATACACTGATTAAAAAAAATAGAGGAGAATATAAAAATGATGGAACCCTGAATAAATAATTTAGGAAAGAAATAGAATCTATGAAACAGGTTCAAAGTGATATACAGGAAATTAAAACCTCAATCACAAGCTGGCAAA
>NW_004524579.1:27157992-27168988 GCF_000260255.1 Octodon degus | reverse complement strand
GGAGAGGTCGTGGGGCAAAAAGGAACACTTCTCCATTGTTCGTGTAGTGTAGACTGGTGCAACTACTGTGGAAATCAGTGTAGAGATTCCTCAAAAACTAGGATTAGAAGTCCCATTGTACCTAGCTAGTCCCCTTCTGGGTATTTTCCCAGAAGAATTAAGAACACCATAGCATAGCAATATATGTACACACATGCTTATAGCAGCACAGTTTGTCATAGCTAAATCTTGGAAATGACCCAAATGCCCATCAACTGAGGAATGGATAAAAAGATGTATTTTTATACAGTGGAGTACTACTCGGCCATAAAGAATAAACTTAAGACTTTTATAGGTAAATGGATACAAATTGAGACTGTGCTGATAAGTAAAATAAAGCAGACTCACGTATGTAAACATTGTATTGTCTCCCTAGTGTGAGAAGCTGAAAGAGTAAGACCCAAATGTACAATAGATTTTGTAAACTGGGAAGAAAATTCAAAAGGAAAGAGAAGCTGTGATGGAGGGATAGAAAAAAGGAAAATAAAAGCAAAACAAAACATATAGAAGTAAATATATATTTAATATATATGATAAGATATGCTAGTTTCTCTTAGTTCATTTAAAAGAAAGGCTTGTAATAATGTTTGGATAATTGAATGCTGATGTCTTATATTCTGAGTAATTTAAAAATAACAATACAAAATGTATTGTTACCTTCCTATTATCTTGTTGTGAAATTCTAGTGATTTTTTTTTCCCTTTAAAATTAGAATTAAAAAAGGGCCAGGGAGATGGCTCAATGGAATAAGCGCTTTCCTGGCAAGCACAAGAGCCTGAGTTCAATCCCTGGTTCCGCCAGAAACAAAAACAAAATAAAACAAAAAAACACCTTGGGATGCAAATGTTAAAGCTGGCCCATGACTTCGCTGGCTGTTTGTGGAAACAATCAATGAGGAAATCCCTGGGGAGGTCCGTAGGTAGGAGACAATGACTGGCAGAGTTTATATTGTCACACCTGAAGTCCTGCCATCATCCAACTGATTTTTGGATGATGTTTGGCTTCTTTCTTATTGGCTATGGTTTCCAGTAAAGAATACCTTAAGTTGCATTAGAATATGTTGTGGGAGACGGTCCAGATGTCTGAACCCAGGACCAGCTCGCTTTTCTCTGGTGCTGTCTGACGTCTTGTACATGCCTTGAGCGCTGCACTTTGCAGATTTGTCCCTAGCGTGTTCTGTGCCATTCATCTGTACCTATTCTTTCCTGCTCAATTGGGTCTCCTTGTCTGAGACCACCAGTAGGCACCATGCCAAGGCATGCTGATCCTCCACTTAGGGATGCTGGGGAACTAAGGTCTGCGATCCTGTGTAGCCTCAGATACTTCTGCTGTTAATATTGTTATTTTTTGCTCTCTTTATGCACTTGTTCCATTGACTTGTTTTAATCTGTGAGATTAAATTCCAAATTATTATCATAAAACTAAAGGACACTTTAGTTCACAAACAGTTGCTCTATGTCACCTGGGGAATCATAGCATGTTAGAAAAGAGAGAAGCTGCAGTTATCTCACAGCAACTCGTTGCACACACTGAGAACACCAGATACCACATTCCAGCAAGCCGTATGTGGATTCTGTCTGGTCACACCCAATACAGCCAACCCTGTCTCTCATATTTTTATCATTAGCTTCCCTTAGTTGGGCATTTCTCCAGTGCTCTGTTCATTCTGCCTTTGGTTTCACTGGTGGGCCTGACCTCTACCCTGTGCTTGGTCATGGACGCTTTCTAGCTTGTAAGCCCTGTTTGTCATCCTTTGCCTCAGCACAAGCCGAACATCCTGGCTGCTACAGCCTTTCCTTGTAAGCATTGCTTTTCACAGACCATCACTGTTCTGCTCCCCCTGGGCACAATCCAGTTTTTCTCTTTGGTAAGGGAGGTCATTGGATAAGACATGTTGCATGAGTTGAAGAGTTAACTTTTTATGCAGAATTTTTAGTAGAGGAGACAAGGAGTCAATCAACTTTTGACCAGCATTTCACATGGTTGGCTTTGCAGGGTGCTGCATATCTATCTCCTGCTGCTCACGTGCATGCTCAAGCACTCCTTGTATTACAACTTTAATGAGGCTTAATTGTCAATAAACAGCACCTGTTTAAAGTGCAGTCAAACACATTAAACTGCGTGTCTGACATATTTTGATATATGTATGCACCTATAAAATCATGCCCACAATCAAAATAGCATTTCCTTTACCTGCAAATGTTTCTCTGCATTCCTTAGAAGTCAAACCCACTATGCCCAGGTAACTACTAATTTGATTTCTGTCACTGTAAATTCTGCTTTTAAGATTTGCTCTCTTTATGCACTTGTTCCATTGACTTGTTTTCTGGTGTGCTGGACAGGATTTTCCAGCTATCCATATTGTACCATCCCACTTTTGCACTTCTGGTATGCGATTCCATGATGGCATGATAGCATCTCTTCTTGCATTCTGATTTTCACATCTGGTAGTTTGTCTTCCTAGTTTGATTCATTGTGTCTGTTCTTGTCCATTGATTAAGAAATACTCATCTGGATGGATTTGCATTATATACGGGGACCAGTTTTTCTTTCAGTGCTCATCATTTAATCTGATGGAAAAGAGAATTTAGTCCAAGTTATGTTCTTAAGTCTTTATAAAACCTGTGCATACTGGGTTGGTTTGGTCTGACATTTTTGAGCAGCTAGGCTGGCATGGATCTGGTCAAGTTCTTGCAGTCATGTGTCCTGTGTTCTGAAGCAGCAAGAATATGTGTCTGTGACCTTGCTTTCTCAGGTTCTTGGGAGGTATAAACAGGTTAAAACATGTGGAGTATGAGGCACAGAGTCTGGTGCTGGCCTGAGCCTTGCGGAGGTGAGCTCTTGGGGGTATTCTACCTTGTTCTTTTAGTACAGCCTTTTTCTGATGTCAATGTCAAACCCCTTGTCACCCAAAGGGGTTTCTTTCGGAATTAATGGTGGTGATATGTGAATACAGTTTAGTTTTCAAGGTGTCTGAGATGATTTTCAGTGAAAAAACATTAATAGAATGTGAAGTCTAGCAGGATAAAATGGCATTTCTATTTGCATCACAGTAATGCCTTTCATGCCATGTTAACCACTTTCTTTTTCAATTGCACATTTTCATGTTTGTTCTGTCCCAGAAGACAGACCAGCTGTAAACCTTAGAAACCAATGTGCCAAAGCTCAGTTGCAAAGAAAGATGAACTGAAGTGAAACAGCTAAAAAGAGTTCAGAGTGAAAGACAGGAACAATGCCTGATTCTTCAAAGGGGAACTGTGTTGACCTTAAGCTCCTTGAGTTTACTTCACTATATAGGTACAGGCCTCCCTCTATCAACAGGCAACAATGTCTAACTCAGACAACTGTTTGAATTAAACTGATTGATAAATGCAAATGCCTCGTCTGGTTTCTAGCACAGAGTAAGTGTTCAGTGAATGTCAGACATAGTGATAGTGACGGTACTGGTGTATAACATGTAATCATTATTTGTCACAGTATCCACAAGAAGAAGAGGCTGGGAGGAGAACTCAGAGTTGATTGGGATTCCCTTTATAGAGTATCCCCAGAACAGATGATACTTTCAGGCCAGTTTATGTGCTCAACTAGGTTGTTTTAGGCTTTCTTCTAGGCTTGTGTTTTCAACCACCTAAAACTTCTACAATTGCACTCTCAGTCTATCTAGAGGAAGTGAGCACCAGGTGCATATTTAAATGTATTTATTGTTGTATGTGAAACACCAACAGCTTTCAGTTCTGTAGTCAGAGAAATTATACTGCAGTAGCCTGGCAGCCCTGACACCACGCTAGAAGGTGAACAGCACGGCCCTTTGGTGTTGCCATCTGTAAGTTCAAGCAAAGACGCAATAATGCATTATGCTGCAAGAACCAAATGATTTAGTCGCTTTAGACCCGGTTGCTCCATGCCTCAGTTGGCCAGATACCACTAACAGCATCATGGTAGAGGCCGGAAAGCAGCTTTTTGTAAGTGGCCAGAAGCAGTGGTTACTTCTGGTGCCTGTGACACCAGTGAGTGGGTTGGAGCAGCAGCCTTCAAACTGCCGGGCGTACCAGGTTTGGGAAGATGATTCATAGATGTGTGCAAAGGAAAAATATTGAAACTTTTTCCACATTCTTTTAAAATTTAAAATATCATTTATAATGTACATAAAAGTACAGTATCACAGAAAGTGATTCATAATTATATATTTTGAGAAGCACGCTGTTTTTAATTATTAACAAAGATGCCTGCTTAAAAGTAAGAGATGATTAATTTAGTGGTTACGGCTGCCTATGCAATAATCTTTGCGAATTGTTTGTTCCTGGTTGGAAAACTGCCCTTCAGCTCCTTGCTGTAGTTCACCTCAGTGCTCCCTCTACAATGGAAAGAAAGGTGTTGTCAGCACAGCCATCCCCTGTAAAGGAGATACAGTTAAGAAAAATGGCCATTGTTCCTCTATTGTTGTTCTCCCCTCCCCCTCTCTCTTGTATTTTTTAGGGAAGGATCTACAGGGTATTCAGGGTCTCACTACTAGATCGGACCCATAGTGATCCGCCGAGCTGGGATTTACAGGTGCATGCCGCCACGCCCAGTCTCAGTGCATTCTCAGCATGCCCTGGGGGCAAGGCTGGCATGGCAGGCCAGGAGAGCAAACCCCTGACCCCTGCACCTGCTCGCAGGCACTGTAATCCACTGAGCTATTTGGTTCTTTTTCCCCCCATAATTTTACTGAGAAACAATTAGCAATGAGACAAACTGAATTGGTAGGACAGTTTTAATAATTAACACATTGCATACCTTCTTCCTAGTGGTTATTTGCTGTACAAGATGCAGACATGATATCCTATTTACAAACACTATTAGAACAAAACCCTCTATTCATTAAGAGAATGTAACTATATATCTATCCTAACCACTTTGAATACACAGATACAAAATGGACATTCATCTGAATCCCCTTTTTTGTTTAGTTCTGTTATTTGAATATTATAGGTGTGTTAACTCAGCAAAATATACTAAGAGAGTCCAGTAGTCCATAATAGTGTTGGGTCTTCCATTTCACTGGCAATGTCAGAAATTGTTGACCTGAGTCCCCTACAGCTCAATATAACAGCATGGCTTTACTTCTTATACTTCAGTTTTATACTTTTCTGCTGGATGGTTAAGACCATGGCAGTGACTCATCCACATGGCTGACACTAACAAAAGACCTACAATCTGAGGTACAGGATCTCAGGAAAAATCCTGAGGGGATTTCACTGACCTTATCAGACCCAAAAGCTACAACTCTTGCCGCTGAGCTATTTGGCCGGCACTTGTTCTCTTTCGAGGTTATATTACCCAGCATTGCTCTAAATTTTAGTAGCTCTTGCTTGTATTAGGTACACAACAATGCAGTGTTTTGGTTTGAGGAGGTCTTTGTCCACGAAGGTAGAATTAAGTCCAATTACTTGTCTAGATCTGATTTGTCTAGGACGGAATAAGCAGAATTTCCCCTAAACTGCTTCAGAATCACTGAACAGCCCCTGTTCCTAGTCCTGAATCAGAATCTCGAGTATGAAACCTTATCCTCTGTTGTTTTTTAAACTTCACAAGTGACTCAGAAAGGAGTAAGTCTTTGGATGAGTGTTGTGGAAAGTTTGGAACAGATGAGTATCTGTGATTCAGGGGACTTGGGACAGGTGCTCCCCAGAGGGAATCCATTTCACAAGCTTTGGTGGTCTCTTCAGTCCTTGAGGAAGCCTGCCTGATTGTTTTTAATGTCTCAGTGTGAGGCATGGGTCTGAGAGTACATTTTGGTTAAACAAGGAAGATAAGAATTAGAAAAACCTGTTAGAAGGAAGGGGATCTCCCAGTTTTAGGATAGGCCTCCCCTCTTGTGCAGTGTTTCTTGGCATTGACTGCACAAGGAGAACCGCCTAGGAAGGTGTTGAACTACTACTATTCAGGACTCAACCTAAAGATTGTGACTTATTTGGGACTCAGGTGTTGATATTTATTGAGCACTCCAAAGTGCTGCCTGAGGCAGAGTTGAGAGCCATGCAGAAACCACCTGTGCAGTCCTGGTGACCCAGCTGGTCTTTGTCAGGAGCAGAGACTTGGGAAGTGAGAACTCCATGGATGAGCAGTGGTGCAGAAAGGCCTGTAGGCAGTGCAGGAAGAAAGTCAGGAGAAAACCCATGTCTGCCCTGTAGAGCCACAGTGGACAGACTGAAAAGCAAATGTCTTTTATGCCTACCTGCCTCTTTTCCTTGTCATAGATCAATGCTGTTGGAAGGCACAGGAGGGGTACTTGTAGCCAAAAGATGATGAAATTAATTTGGTCTTTGCATTCACAGAGCAGAGAACAAAAATGTTTCATGATCTGTGACTTGCTTTTTAAATGATGTTCTTTTGGTTAAAAGGGGAATTAACTCTTTAGAAGAGCAAGTATCAAGAATACTTAGAATATGGAATGTCTTTATAGAATAGACATTCTAGTAGCTGTGCCCCTCTTCTTGTGTTCCTGAGAGATTGTTGGGGGCATGATAATGTAGAGGTATGAACTACTTAGAATGTCCTCAGATATATTTCATTTAAATGTATAGTGCTGATGTTCTGCGAAGATAGTGTGAATCAATATATACTCACTGTGGTTTGTTCTGCTTCTCTGCTGGGTCATGGAACTCCTAGAGCTTTGCTCTATTTGTCATTGCTCTTATTGATCCATCATAATTACCTGACATGTACAAACCCTAGCTCAGCAATCCAAAGCTGAGATGTTTCTTCCCATTTGTGTGGTGTTGTCATGTCTGCAATTTCGTTCATTTTACTTTCTTATATTTATAGGGCCCCCTTATATTTTATTTTGCAGAATATATGCTGATGTAATGAATAAAATGACAAAGATTTTTCCTTCCTAGAGTTCCCTGGTCAAACCCAGTAGGGCAGGTGGATTTCTGGGATAGAAACTTCTAGCATACTCTGGAGCAATTGTGTCTGAGAAGCTGTTTAGAAAGTGTTTGAAATCAGAGATGAACAGCTGTCACTGGCACCCACTCCCTCTCTAGAGTCTGTCTCTTTTCTGGAGCCAGCAGCAGAACAGAGTGTTCTAGGAAAGATCATTTAGTCTTCATCAAGCTAAACTTTTCCTGATCTGACTAGCATTTGTCATGTGACAGTTTACCATTCTCATGGACTTCATGGGACTATGCTTCAAATTTTCTCAGTATTCCCTCAAAAGTGGCACCTATAATTGTGATAAGATTCTAGCTCTAGTCTAACTAGAGGAGAGAATCATAACCTCCTTGTGTTCTCCTTACAGTAAGAACTACAATCATAGAAATTTACTACTAGTTCCTTGCTGTGATGGTTGCTAATAACCTGAGCAATTCCAGTTCATCTCCTCTGAGATGTGGCTATATATCATACTGGTTTCCTAGAGGAAAGGACCGTTGAGATAGTATGTTGTGGGCCCACCACTGTTACGGAGCTTGTCCAGAAGCCTAGCTAAATGTCCATCCTAGAATCCAGGTTTTCCTATTCTCCAGATTTCTGCCTTCAATAACTGAGTTGGGCTGATGATCCAGTGCTCTTAGAACTAATAAAAATGTCTTTACTATCACATTATTA
Source organism: Octodon degus (assembly GCF_000260255.1). Classification (NCBI taxonomy): domain Eukaryota; kingdom Metazoa; phylum Chordata; class Mammalia; order Rodentia; family Octodontidae; genus Octodon; species Octodon degus. The sequence continues at coordinate 27,161,359 of NW_004524579.1, read as the reverse complement.
AATCATTGAGATGACTTTTTAAAATAGAATGTTGTGGAGTTTGCCCCTTTGGAGATCTATAAGAAGAGAATAATAACTTATTCTTGAAGAGGCAGCCTGGAAGACTATTTAATTTTGACAAAGAAGCCAGTTTTACCCCTATCATTCCCCAGTTCTGTCCTATGGATCCATTGCATGGCTCCTGTGGTGATTCTGGTCTGCTGTCAGACATTAGCGACAGGATGTCAGAGGTGAACCCTTAGTCTGGTGCAGGGGACTCCCCTAAACTTACTTTAGGTGGAGAGGTGGGGGCAAAGTGTACACATGCAGAGGAGCAATGATGCTGTAGTGCCCCTTGTTCTGTTGTGTTCTGCTCCCAGGCTTTCTGTCCTGGCTCCCTCCACAATCGAGACCTTCATCACACCATATCATGAATCCTCTTTGACTGTGGCGTGTATCAAAACTGATGTCCCTGTCCCTGTCCTGTAGGCCTAGCTCATGGAATTTGGGACTTTGACAGACTTATAAACATTCCTATGTTCATAGCAGAGGGCAAGATTTTAAGACAGTGATACTAGGAAAAAAAAAAAAAAAAAAAAAGCCCTTGTTTTAATAACCAAAAGCTAAGCTTCCCCTTTAGCTTTTGCCTATTAGGATATACTAGCCACCCTATTATGGTTTGTGTCTAGATTTCCCCCAAAGCCTCATGTGACCATGGGGCAGCTTCTAGAGTTTATGACTGACTCATGGTCCAATGCTGGGATTATGGGTATGAGGGCTGCACCCTCCCTAGGTGGCCCGCATACAAGTAAGGGAAGGAAAGAGGCTTGCTCTCAACTGCTCCCCCCTTTTTGCTCTTGTTTTTGCTATTTTTGCTGCCATGTGACTCTGCCTTGGAGCCTGCCACATACTGAAACCTCCACAAACTTCCTTCTTTAACTTTGGGCATCAATTGCTTCATCTCAGCAACAAGAGAAAGATAACCAAGACACAGCCTGAGACAGATTCCTCCGTTGAGGAAGGAGACTGCCATGTAAAAGAAATGTGGAAGCAAAAAGCATATTAACATATTTCAGAACTATTCCCCTGCTTTGTTCAAAAGCTTTCTTTTATTCCCTGCTTTTATGATAAAAGGGAACATTTGTAGATACCCTAAGTGTTGTATAAGCATTAGTTAATTTCCACTAGAACACTATCTCAGCTTTATAGTTTTGGCAGTGCAGCCACTGGGAAGTTACCCATGTTGCCTAAGGCACCTGGCAATTGGCAAAGATGATTGACCATGGGCAGCATAACTTCAGATACATGCTGGGGACCAGTTGGGTCCACTCCTGGGTTGCTGGCTTGGCAAGCTGAGTAGATGAGAGTCTGCTGAAACCACAAAAATGGGAGAGGGAAGGAGAGATGCTCCTTGGGGTAGGGGCAAAAAATGAAATATTTCTTTGTGATTTGTTAGGTCCAGGATGTCTTACGCTAACCCTTTCAATGTTGTATAGTGTCTTCATATGCAATGCTTTTAAGAGCATTCTTGGCTGTGGATGGAACTTACAGCCTTAAGAACAGATGATAGGAGCCAAGCATAGTTGGAGGAGGAAGGTGGCACCCAGATCTAATTCTGAGGGGACATTTATGTTTGAAGTTCAAGCAGAGGAGGAGGAAACTGTAAGTAGGAAATCCAAGCTAGAAAGTGCATCTCAGCTGGGGTGCTGGCTCCACCTTAGGGGCAAATTGAAATGTGTGTGAGATTATTGTTGAGCCCAAGCAGGATGGGGCAGAGTACTTCTGCAGCGACTATACCAGCACCCTGCAGGGCGTGGGACAGGCCTGTATAGCAAAACACTGTTTTTTATCAGGCAGTATGCTCACCCAGCATGGTCTTTAGTGTGCTTTGTAGCTCACAGATATCCTGCTCTTCAGTTTTCTGGCTTCTTTTCTCTCCCTTATTCCATAGCTCCTTTGCACAATTCCAAGAGTGTGGGAAGGCAGCCTATTGGGATCTGGAGGCCTGCGAGGGTAGAGGGCCTAGCCAGAGTCGCAAAATGATGAGCAGCAGAAGTGGCTCCAGAGAGCCTGGTTCTAAGGCCTCCTGTTCAAAGTCTTGCTGTTCTCTTTGACTTTTGTGTGTCTCTGTGGACCACTTTCTAGCTATCCTTTTAGAAGAGTTCTGGACTTGTGCAAAATAATTTGCTGTGTAATGAGAAGTTTTCATAGCTGTGCTCTGTGCTGACCATGAGCCAACTAGTTTGCTACCTACTGCCTTCTCAGGTATCATAGCCCAGGTGACCTTTCATCCTTAGCCTGTGTGTCTATGTGTACATACATATGCATGTGTGGTGGTAGTGGAGCAGCAGTGGATTTTGGGCAGGAGAGTCTTAACTCTGTCCTCTTTGAATATCTCCTTCCTTACTGTGTCTCAGGAGGGCGGCTGCTATGTGGACATAACTCATGTCTTGAGTATCAGCTCATCTGCCCCCGAGACTGGACTACTCTCAAAATTCTCAGAGTAGACAAGTAACTATGTTATATTAATTAGATGACTGTCTAAAGAGTCTTCTGTCTAAAAATATCCATCTCCTTGCCCTGTCACTTTGTTTAAAATGTTACCATTCCTGTCAGCTCTGAGTCAAAAACTATTAAAATATGCATATTCTCTGAGAGAAAATGTCATCTATGTCACACCTCTGAAATGAGTCTCGGTCTGTTGCTCCTCATTTCTGCCCCTGCTGCTTGGGCTCAGGGCCTTACTCCCCCTGGGTCACTGCTGCTGCCTCTGAGCAGCCCTTGCTTCACTGTGCCTCTACGTCTTCTGTGACAGTTGAGCTTCATTGTAACTTGACTAGATTCAGAGACTCCTGGAGAGGTGATTGAATGATCAGTGGAATAATTCACTGATGTTCACATCTGGATGAGTTATTAGGAGGGAGGACCTTTTGGAGGCAAGGCTTGCCTTTGGAGGGTAGATGGCTGGCTGGACATGGGAGTGACATGAGAGGCTGAGTGGAAGCTGTGGAGCAGGAGGAGCAGATAAGGGAAAACATGAGTAGGGCAAAGAGGGAATTCAAAGTTCAGAAGATGAAATTCCTCTCTGCAAGGAAGCAGGGTTCTTTTGTTATGAAAGGAAAGAAAGAAGGTAGGTTCTGTTACAAGAAAGGTAGTGGATGTGGCAGTAGGATATTGAGGGAGTGTTCTTGGTCTCTTTCCTTACTTGCTGTTGTGGTTTAGAACAGTAAATGTCTCCTAAAATGTCTCCCAAAATTCTTGTATTCAGAGTTGGGGCTTTCATAATTTTGTTGGCTGGGTCATGGGGATGCTGTACTTTCAGTGGATTGATCCTTTGAGGTTGACAGCTGAATGGCTTGTAGGAGGTGAAGCCAGGATGAAGGAGGGT
>NW_004524579.1:27152899-27156917 GCF_000260255.1 Octodon degus | reverse complement strand
AGGGATCTTGTGTTATAGAACCATGTGGCCAGCAGGAGAAGAGCAGGTGTGTCTGGCTTCTCTAATGCTCTTGAAGGAAGGTGGGAGGGTAGAGGTAGGCTGACCACTGAGCAGTTGTGCCTTCTCACTTGGAATTTAATAACCTTTAGTCCTCTTTGGAAAAAAAAAAGACAGCCATAATGGAATATATTTAGAACTGTGATTTCTATAAACTTGTATTATTCAATAGTTTAGAGTTCCTCTGCTAACTACTGATAGTGTAGTTTAAAAGTATTTTATATAAAGTTACCTTTTCCAAATGGAAGTAAGGTTTTATTTTAGGTCCCATTGTAGCTCTGTGTGTGTGTGTGTGTGTGTGTGTGTGTGTGTGTGTAGTTTGTTGTCTTGTCTCCCAAGTGGTGAATAAATGCCTCTACAACATGATGAGGTTTCATATTATTCTTCCTATAGACAAACAAGCACAGTGTTGTGAGGCAGGTGATAATACGGAGGCATAGATCTTCATCTGAGCCAGTTAGGGAAAAGTGTTACCTCTTTCATTAGTTAGGGATAGTTACCTCCCATCCTTTGTTGAGATTTTTAAAGAACTGCTTATGAGATCTTCCACACTTGCTTTAGCATGGTCATTGAAATGACTGCTCACTACGAATGTGTGTTGTGATGTCACTTATTGGGCCAGCCTCCTTCACCATAGGCAGCCCCATGATGTTGGGAGTGGTTGTAGGAGCTAAGCTACTACTCTACTGTTTGGTTTCAGGGAAGTCATATATGTTCTCTGTATTAGTTTTTTCCTCATCTGTAATATGTGGGTGATAAAGAAACTCCTAAGATTGTTTGAAGGAGCATTTAATACATAGAAAATGACTAGCACAAGGAAGTGGCTATATGAGTGTCAGTGCTTACCATTGTGTTCATAAAGCATGACTTGCCTGACCATATTAATCCAGTTTGTGTTAATTTTTGAACCCAGTGTAATGGCACATACCTGTAATCTCAGCATGGCATCATGAGGCACCACTTTAGAGGGTAGCCTGCACTACTACATAGTGGGTTCAAGACCTGCCTGAACTACATAATGAGACCTCGTCTCAAACAAAATGAAACAAAAACTTAATTTTCATATTTGCATTATAAGGTTTCAAAACTTCTTTAGGCAGATTTAACAAGCAGTTACTTAGTATATAAAGAAAGAAAAAAATTAGATCTTTCTCCACAGACAGTGTCATTTAAAAGAGGTAGAGAACATGTACAAAACAGACCTAGACATGCTAAGTTTCTATAGTATGAGAAAGACTTTAAAAGGTTGTATTATTTGACAGAAATGTATGAGTATATTTTTAAACAGAAATGGAAAAACATTTTTAAAACAGGCTTTTTGATTCTCCAAGGAGAAACAAAACCACTGCATATCTAGTCTGAGATCTCCAAATCAATTTCTATGTTAAAGAACATTTGAATTTTAAAAATTTCTATAGGAAATAAAAATTCAACTACCATTTTTAGGAGTTGAGACAGTGGAACCAGAATAGGTATCAAAGTTTTTGAAATATTTGAGAAACAACAAAAAACTGTTCTTGCATTTGTCAGATGTCTCAGTTACTCTTCTTTCATTGCTGGGACAAATACCCAACACCTCAAAAGAAGGAAGGAAAGGCTTATTTACCTCAGGGTTCATGCTGCATTCAGCTGGCTCCATGGCTGAGCGGCTCAAGGCAGAGCAGCTGTTCAGGGTAGTGGCAAAGGACAAGAGAGCAAAAGGAGTGGCAGCAGCTCAAGCAGCTAACTTCCCTTTCCTCCTTACATTGAAATGCAAATTACCTGCCCCAGGGCAAGTGCAGCATCTGCACCCACGATAATCAATCACAAACTCCAGAAGCCACCCCAAGACTGCAGGAAGCTTTAGGGGGACAGCTATACACAAACCATAACCCAGGTAAAACATCGTGGGGCTAAGGGGCTTCTCTTCCATCAAGAATTGTTCCTGAATGGCAATGATGATGATGATGCTTTCGCTGCTGCTGCTGTGTCTCTTCTTATGCCACAAGTTAGATTTTGAGGGACTCACTGTAACAGAGATTTTCAGTCTCTGTCCTTCAAGAAAATTTACAATGCTATTTAGTATATCTGTAGGAAATGTAACTCAAGAAAAACCATAAGTCCATAAAAAAACCCTGCTCTTTAATATTCGTAACAGCATTATTCATAATGGTCCCAAGATGTGAGTAGCCAAATCTCTATCAATGGAAAAAAGAAACAAAATTCAGTTTATCTATACTATCAAATATTGTATTTTGGGTTACTTAAGTAAATGAAGTACTTATCCTATAATATGAATTAGTCTTTAAAACATTATGCTGAGGGAAATAAGGCAGTCGCCATGTTGTATTTCATTTACATGAAATGTCCTGAATAGGCAAATCTGTGGATTCAGAAAGTAAATCATAGTAGAGCAAACAGTATGGGGATTGTGGGCATTAGGAAGCAGCTGATTGATAATAGCCATAGCGAATTGTTTGCAAAGAGAAGGAAGTGTTCTAAAATTCTAATGGTTACACAATTCTGTGAGCATGCTAAAAGTCTTAAATACTATACTTTAAATGAATGAGTCGTGCAGCATGTGCATTATATCTTAGTCTAAACAGGTAGACAATAGCAGACCTGAACAGGGTAATTTAGATAAGATGGAGAGGAAAGATATTTGTTGAATGCTATTGTTTGAGCTAAAATCTGATAAAGTGAGGTTGAAACAGGTGAGTTGAGGGCAGCCAGTTATAAATAATCTTACATTGTAAAGAATGCTAAATGTGTATTCTTGTAGATGCATAGTAGGTAAAGAGGATTTCCATACCACAGATGCCACAAGTGGTAACCAATATGCAAGTATACCAATACCATTTTTAAAAGCTTTCTTTTTCTAAAGTAGGAGCTGACATTTTAATAAATTTAAACTCCACTAAATATAAAATTAGGATTTTGGAGAAAGCCTTTAGGAATTGGGTTCATGTAGGATTCCACTCTGAGCAGGGTATATGTCCTGTAGAACTGCAAGTTAAGCACAGTAAGATAAATGAAATGAAAATAGAGTGAGATTTTTTTAAAAATTGAGCTATCCTTCAGCCAAGTCTACCTCAAGGTCAAGTGTAGGGACTTATTAGTCTCTTGGTGTACACTGGGGAGAAACAGCAGCAGGAATGAGGAAAAGACACACAAGAGACCAGAGCTGGGTCAGGTGGGAGGCCAGTTTGCCTGATGAGCAAAGGACCTGAACAACAGTAGGGGTGTTTGCTTATACTCTTGCAAAATTAGTATCAGGAGAGACAAGGTTTCCTGGTGACTAAGAGCTGGCATTGTCCAGGCAGGGTGCTTTTCTCAAGACTGAAGTAGCTTGACTGCTTTGGACACTATGGCCTTGTCCTGCCCTCACGCGTATGACCAATTCCAACTTCAGTTTCTCCCAGCAGTCAAGGCCATACAGCATTCTGATCTTTCCTGGATTCTGAAGACTTTGCCTGCTGCCTGATACCTCCTATCTTTGGCCCTTTCTCCTGTAAGGTTTTTTTCCCATTTGAAAATAAGGCGATCAGGTGGGCTTTCCTGTAAGGAAAAACCTGTAGACCTTCCAGGAGAGCAAGACTGATACGGGCAAGAATCTCAACTTGTTCCAGATTAGCACATGCAAAATGTAAAGTAGGATACCACTCAGGTTATGTTCCAGAAAGCCACCTGAAAGGCAAACTGCACTGCTAGTGATAGAAGCAGTTTATTCTGTGGGTGGGAATATCTGAAGGAGTTGCTTACTGGTGTCAGTAACTCAGAAAGAGGGAGCCTTGTGAGATCATTGCTTTGGAATGCTATGGTATGTCCCCATGGTAGAGTAAACTACCAGAAGCTGGGCTTCCTGCACCCTGAGGCTCCAACAGAGTGTTTATCAAATTTTATATTTTCTATGGATTTTGAAAAGTGATTCTAAAAGTAATACTAATATACACTTAAAAATATCTCAAGTTTATCATTTTTT
>NW_004524579.1:27123876-27152134 GCF_000260255.1 Octodon degus | reverse complement strand
AAAATCTGGAATTTTACAAATAATAAGGAACTTGTAATTGTTACTGAAAATAACTTCAACAGTTGGAATTTTTAAAGGCTAGAATTGTTTTTGAAAGGTTAGAACACAGCACAGCCAAACATGTCCTCCTTCAGTGCCCAGAGCTGCCAGGAATTGTCTAAATGTGCTCTCTGCAGCTGCGGGTAATGTGAGTATGGTGACTGCTGGTCTTGCCTGGGAAGTTGCATGTGCCCAATGGTAGGAAAGCCTCCTAGTGGACTGGTCAGGGAGTGGAACAGCTCAAGAAAGGCTGTGTTTCATCAAGTGAGAATTGGATTAAGTATAGGGCAGGGCAGAACTTTGCCTCTGCTGAGGGGAAGTTCTGATGGGTCTTTAAAAGGAGGCTGGGGTTCATTGATTGTAGATGGTAGGCAAGTGGTGCATTACCCTAAATACTAGCACCTTATGGCTGATCCCACCCTAAGGGATGGCATGTTTCAGCTCTCACCGCAAGCTCCTAGGAAGGGTTGGGGAGTCCTTATCCCCTTTACAATTGAGGGAAGCAAGGCCCAGAAAAGTAAAATAACTTACCCAAGGCGAGAATGCCTCTTAAAGGTGGATCACTACATTATCATTAGTACTTTAATGTCCCAACTCTGCCCGGGCTCTGTTGTGGTCTCACCTCATTCCTAGTTGTGCTTCTCATCCATTTTCCCTATAACTTTGATGCATTCATTAGTAGACATTTCTAAAAGTATTTAGTAGTCAATCTTTTTTTTTTTTTTTTCTTCAAGTTTTGCTTCTCTCATGTAGAAGCTGTGTAGGAAGCTCCAGCTTCTCTTTTTCACACTGATTGCTATGATGTCATTTTATGATAATGTCTAGTTTTACTACTACTTTGGTAAGCATTTTAAGGAAAAATTTGGAGGAACTGACTATAATTTAGAGGGTCAAAGATCCTGAGTTGGAAATGGTACTCTTTCTTGGATCATTGTCCCTAATGACCGCCCCACCATCACCAACCATGCCGTGGGAAACCTGTGTATTCAGCCTGTGGACTATATCCCTGCCATACCTTCTGCTGACCTTGGCAGAGGGAGGAGCAACACTGATTTCTGCCAGGGGCAAAGTAGCTGACACACAAAACTTAGAGAGGTTTCAGTCCTTCATTGGCTGGCCCCAAGGCAGAATCACCATGGCAGAACATGGCAAGTGAAAGTTTCTCTGCCCAAGACAGCCAGAGGCAGAGTACAGGAGCAAATCCTGAGGGAGAGATTTACCCTTCCTGATGGAGCCCCTTCCTCTACCTTGGCCTCACTGCCTGCCTGCACATTCAGCCATGTACTCATGCATAGATTAATCGACAGAGAAGATAAAGTGCCCCATGGTCCAGTCACCTTCTGAAAGCTCTACCTCCCAACACAAGATATGAGGTGGTGGGTAGATCTAATCCGTGACACCAGACTTGGATAAATTGCTATGGCTTTGTGCTGCTGCTTGTCCCTGTAAGGTGAATTAGTGGAATGCTACCTGATCTGCCTCCTGTCATCAGCAGGACAAGCTGAGATGTTGGATGTGGCCATGCAGTAGGTTAAAAATGATTCTGATTGTTGTGAATGTTGGTTATCTGCACTGCCAAGTCTAATATTTTGTTGTGAACTCTTGGCCAGGTTCATGTATGCTGTATAAAAGGGTACCTGAGGCAAGGCACGGAGATGAGCAGTTAATAGGAACTGTCCACAAGAACCAAGATCTGGCTGTGTGCTTTTAGCCTGAAGCTGTTAGTTCAGAAGTTGAAGCACTGATCTAAGTGTAATCTTTTGGTCTTTCGGATGCTTGTGTTTGCAATTGTATTTTATTTTATTTTTTTCTGTATTTAGGACAAGGTCTACAGGGTCTCACTACATAGATTGGACTCATATGATTCTCCTGTTTTCAGCCTCCCAAGTGCTGGGATTACAGGCATGCACCACCATGCCCAGTCTTAACCATCATCTCAGTGCGCCCCACGGGCAAGTATGGCATGGCAGGCTGGGGATTGAACCCCAGCTGCTGCGCTTCCCCTAAGTAGGCACTTTAGTCCACTGAGCTATCAGGTCAGCCCTGTGTTTATAATTTTAAAATCTCAGGTGGCTTAAGTGGTAGAGATGACAATGAACAGTGGAGGTGGCACATTTGGGCCCACATAGCAGTATTTTCTACATGGTGCTAGCCAAATACTGTCCAAAGCCTGTGTAGCTGAGAGAAGGGAATAGTATTCCTCAATTTTAACTCTGTTAAACATGTTTCTGAGAGTCAGTAAGTTTTGCTGCCAGCCTAATGAATGATTGATTTGCTTTCCATTACTGAGGTTTTTTTTTTTTTTTTCCTCAGACCATTAAATCAAGTCTGTCTTTTGAGGACTCAGATGTGTTTAGAGACCTTATAGCCATAATTTATTTGTATCCCAGGATCTACAGACTTGGGACATTGTACCATGGAGACTCATGAATAAAAAAAAATGCTAGTGATAAATAGAGCTGACATTGGTTATGTGCTTGCTCTGAGCTCCACGGTTACTTGAATTATCTACTAAGCTAGGACAAAGATGATGTCTTTGTTTGAATGCCTTCATTTGGAGATGCTTCATGGAGCAGCCTCTCTTGTGGTTGGATGTGGATTTGTTTGAAGGGCCTTGGCATGTTACGACAAAAGAATGCTGGGCTCCTGACATCCACGTGGGGCTCCATAGCCTATGTGGCCCTCCAGTGGTGCAGCCTCTTCACACTCAGTAACATTCATGGAATAAGAAAGTACCAGCCACCTATCAGGTCTTCAGGTATAAGCAGTGGCCTTTTGAAGGAAGATGCACCTACTTCTAGGTGAGTTTGCAGGGCAGGTTTCCCTAGGTGGCTCAAATTGAGCCATGGATGGAAGGGAGATGGTTTGTGTATGAAACAGATAGCAGACAGAGATGGAAAATTTTCCATATGAAGAGATGTAAGAAAAAAATGGGTCTACCAAGGGAGAGCATCAATAATTCCACTGATGGGAGCCTCTAGGTTTTTTGTTACTCTAAACTTATAGCAAGTCCTTTGTGGCTTCTTACTGGTACCAGAACAGGAGGTGAAACACACTAGGTCAGACTAGTTCTCTCTTCTCAATGGCATCATTGTCTACCCACCACCCCCACCTGAGGTCTCCCAAGTCTTCGCAGCCTGCTGCTGCATTCCCTGGCTTCACACAGTACTCCCCATCTTGCTGTGGTTAGCGTCTGTGTGTTAGCCTGTACCAGTGGGAACCAGTGGGCCCAGGGTCCCTGGTGAGGCTCCATATTGCAGCATGCAGTGAGTTCCAACCCAGACATGTCTCAAAACTCTCTGTGCCACCAGAATGGCAGAGCCAAGGAAGTCCTGTGGTAGGTGATGTGAGGTGCTTCCCTGTGCCATAACTCTTACTCTCCACTCTTGTTCTTTGGGGAGTGCTGGTGAACTGAACAAAACTTGGAAATGAAAGAAGTGGGTTTTGAGGCTAAAGATGAAGACAGTGGGAGAATGTGAGAAAACTCAAGCAGCAAAGAGCTGTTTTTTGTGTAATCCAGGTGTCACTGTGGGCACACAAACAGAAGTGTTCCTTTCTTTAGGTCTTGGCCACTTGGTCAGAGCAAACTATATGGAAAAGTAAATGTTATTCTTTATTCAGTTCTTTGTTCTCTGAGAATTCCAGAGATTTCTCAGTCTTCCTAGAGCCTTAAAGAGAGAAAATGAAGGTGTTCCTACCCTTCAGATGTTACCACAACATGGGAGATGGGTTGGCCCCATACCATTTCCTATTGGCCTTGCAGTTTTGCCCCTGGTCCCTGTAGCTGGCTTTTCCTAATAAGGGTGTGAATTCTCTGTCCCATAACCAATAGCTCTTGGGAGCTTAGGATCCTTAATCTGAGCAAGCAGTTGGAAGTACTTGCTTTGACCTGAGCCTTTTTTGTTTCCCTTATCACAGTTTGTCTTAGAAGCTTTGCAGCCTTACTTAGTTGAGACCCTTCTTGTATCTACCTCTGCAACTAGTTTTCTGACTGAAATGTGGGTCATAAGTGAGAGTCCAAAGGCAGTTAGCTTCAAAAGTGTATGAATCTGTGCCTGGAAAGAGTAATCAAAATTGGAAAGCTACACAATCAAACCTTGGTACTTGACTGCTTTGAAACTCATTGAATTTGGTACATAGTACATTTTGATGCAAAAATTTAATCCCAATATTTGTTTGGTACTTGACACCCAAGCTAAAACCTGTCTCTATGATTGTCTCATAACTCACTGCCTTTTCCAGCCAAAGCAATTAGTCTGGTAGAAGTACAAAGGTACCATGATATACACAGAACACTGAAAATTGAGCATTTACTTTTGCAATAGAGTAAAATTGCAGCAAAATCAGTGTAACATGTTAAATGATATTCATAATCATTGTGCTGTGTGGTAATTTAAATATACATAGTAAGCAGTTGACATGAATGACTGCAATTAGTAGTACCTGTTCATAGTTAAGTTATATTTTGAGTTCTCATTTTTTAGCCGAGTATCTGTTCACTCACCATGAAATAATTTGAGTGCCTACAATACATGGGGCTCTGGTAGCCTTGTGCTCTGTGTCACTCTACTATTGCATGTCTCCTAAGGGGCCCTTTCAATTCCTGTGCTGAATACCTGCACTTCCCACCTCCAATCCTCAATTACTCAAATATTTCAGTGATTGAGGAAACAATTTCTGAGGCAAAGGCAGGAGCCACTGCTTTAGAGGAGAGATAGGTTAGCTTAACCCAGAGAGTACCTAAAGTGAAACAGCAAGAGGCCTGAGGTAGTCAGCTGAGAAGTCCGTGAGCCCTGTTCCCCTTGAGTTTACTCTCCAGGTTTTATACCCAAAATAACCAAGGAAGATTCAGCTTCAGACTCCAGCAAGAAAGCTGTGAAATTTCAAGCCACTGAAGGGTTGGGGAAATCATCTAGACCAGTGGTTGTTAGGGTGTCAGCCAGCAGCAGCAACCCCCAGGAACTTGCTAGAAATGTAGGTTCGTGGGCCCTGTTCTTGCCCTGCTGGATCAGAAACAGGGCTTGGACTCCAGGAATCTCTGATTGCATTAGCTCACTAGCAGAAGCTGGTACACATCCAAGGTTGAGAAGCAGTGCTGTAGCCTAGCCTCCTTACTTTGATTTAAGGGCCCTACATGTGCCAAGCGACTCACTTTCAGATATTGACATTGTCATCTGTAGTACCTCTCAGGCAGTATGTTTCCCAACTCACCCCTGCCTCCTGAAATGCCCTGAAATACTGAGTGTTTTATTATGCAGTCAAAGAGGCAAACTTTGAAGAAGTGTTGCCTGTTGTCTTTAATTCCACTAACGTTAATGAGGTCTAGGCTATGTCCTGCGGCACAGTGGTGATATATCCTATTAATAAAGAGATTCTTGTTGTTCAGCTTTGTGGGACAAGAGGCAAAATCAAAGTTATAATGTGGTTTTACAAAGGACATTGATAATACTGGAAGTTACCAAAACATTTCAGGAATGTATGATATAGCAAATATAAGGGGTTATGTTTGGGGAAGATCTAATATCCATGATTTTAAAATGGTGATGAATATGAATATTTAATGAGACCTGGCAGCATCTGTAATATGATATAATTGCAAAGTCAGATTTTGCTAAAATTGCTGTGGTTTTTGATGTAGTTTTTTTTTTTAATTTTTATTTTTATTGGTACACGTGTATGGTACATAACGACCGCATCCCTCATGGGGAGTTGGAGCATGCACATAGTTCATCTTAATTCTTTTTCATCCCTTTTTATCCCTCACCCTCAATGAATCTTTTGGTCCCCTTCCCATTTGCAAAAAATCTGTCTCCCTACTTCTCATCTATTTTTTATTTTGCTCTTTATTTATATTTTGGGTTTCTGATCTAAAAGAAACTGCAATGTTGAAGCTTGTATGTCTGATTTCTTTCATGTAACATTGTGGTGTCAAGGTGCATCCATTTTCCACCAAGTAGCTCAAGTTTACGCTTCTTTCTGGCACAGTATATTCCCGGGCATATGAGCGCCACATTTTCTTTATCCATTCACCTGTTGTTGGACATGTAGGCTGCTTCCGAGATGGCACTGTTGTGAGTTATGCTGTTGTACCCACGGTGTATTCTTAAAAGTTTTTAGAGTTTAGTACCATTGGAGGTATGACTTTTTTCCTTCTAGGGTTTGCGGTGATACAGCCTGCCGTGGCCTGAGTGCCACGGGTTGACTGCCACTTAGGGAAAAACTGGCAGTAGTGTGCCCTTGGAAACTGTGTATGTGAGTGCCTGGACAAAGCCGACCAGCAAAGCCGACCAGGCTGTGCTGCTACTCCGGCTACGTGGGAGTCAGCCGTGTACACACAGCAAGTGAGGAAACTGCTTTGATTTGCAGATGATTTAGCCTAAGTCCATAACTAGAACTTGGAATTAAATGTAGAGGCTTCTGTTGTCTGCAGCTGAGAAGGGGTGTTCATACTTTCACAAATTAAAAACTGTTTAGTCTCATTAATCTCAAAATTGTGTTACATTGTGTGGAGGCTCATATTAATCATGAATAAGTTACAGGGTATTCAGATTGCTGTAAGTACCTCAGCCTGTTCAGTGAAGCTGTTGAGTCTTTCACAGTGGTTTTTTAATACCAGCAGAATTAGTGCTCTGGCAGGACTTTCAAATCTCATATAATTTAAAACCTAATATCCAGGCCCTACCCCCAGAGATTGTGACCCATCTGGTCTGGTGTAAGACCCAAATGGGGTGGTTACACGAGCTCCAGCAGCGTTTCCCGGGCAGAAAACCACCTAACAGTGACCAGATGATGCTTCTGTACAGTGTTGCCAGAGACCATCCATTGGAATCAGAGTGCCCTAAATGTCACCCTCTTCTTCGATTGCTGCCTGGGCTTTCCCACCCTTCGCACAGCCTGACTCCTCTGCCTGAACTAGCCCTGGGAACAGGTCCCAAAAGACCTGCAGTGCTGAAGACCTCACACGTCCTACAGGCCATGGGATCTCATGCAAAGGTGTGTCAAATAGGGTATAGACACATTCAGAAGGGCGTTTGGAAATATCTTTCTAATAGCAGTAAGGAAAGTTGATAGAGGAGGGGATAAAACTGACATAGACAGACACTTATACTATAGTGGGATTCAGTAAAGAGACAAGTAGAAACAGAGTTTGAGGATTGGATTACAAAAAAAGATCTAGGCCGTAAGGTCAGCCCAGTCCAGTGGAGGACTGGAGAGCAAGGGACCCAGAGCAGTTTCTGAGGGGCCCTACTCATGGCGCTGTGGAGCTGTCCACCTCTCACAGAGCCTCGATGTGGAGCAGTGTTAGGGAGCTGAAGAACTCTGTTTTGGACACAGAGGTTACATGGCACCTCTGCATTCTCCATATGCAGTTGTTCAGGGCTGATGTGCACATGTGTGTGACTTTCGGGAAGGTTTGAATTGGGGAGATATCTGAGTGTGGATAACTTGAGTGTGACAGAATAACAGGAGAAGACAAGACAACCAAAGAGGCCACATAGAGGGCCAGCCAAATAGTTCAGCAGATTAAAGTGACTGCAAGCAGGCACAGGAGCCGGGGGTTTGATCCCCGGACTTACCATGCCAGCCCCACCCCCGGGGCACACTGAGACAGCAATTGAGACTGGGCGTGGTGGCATGCATCTATAATCCCAGCTCTTGGGAGGATGTAAACAGGAGAATTACTATGAGTCTGATGTGGTAGTGAGACCCTGAACACCCTGTAGACCCTTCCCTAAGATACAAAAGAAAAAAAAAAAGAAAGAAAAAGAAAGAAAGAAAAAAACAAAAACAAAAACAAAGAGGCCATGTGGAGAAGAGAGAGCTATATTAAAATTGACCTTTAAGGAGCCCTCAACTTAAAAGATGAATGGCTGAAGCTATCCCTATGACAGAAATAATAAAAGATCCTATATCTCACTGGTGGTGTACCAAAGAGACACTGCAGTAGAGAGACTAAGGTTGGGTTGTAGGTATGTTTCTCAGGTATACCTGGCTCCAATCCCAGTTAGACTGCTGGCCCAGGAAAGGTTGTACTTAAGTGTGTCCTTCACTGCAAAATAGTTCCAGGACCAAATAACATAGTGAGTTGAAAAATGTTTGGTACTACAGGATATAAATATGTGTGTATAATAGTTCATCCCTACATGGTGACCTTAATGGAAACAAGTCTATAAAGTTTTAAAATCACAGAAAACATTTGCTCCTGTTGCTCACACTGACATAGACCCACAGGATTCTGAGTTCCAAAGTGTATTTTGGAGATTAACAGCTAACTGCAGTTGATGTAGAATGTATCACATAGCTCAGCTGTAGCCTGGGTCTGGAATCACAGAATATAGAAACAGCAGGAGCTCTTAGTGATCATCTTCCAGCCCCATATTTTCAAGAGCAGAGAAGCTGGCACATTCCCATCCATAGTGAGAACCCTCCTGTCCAGGGCCAGGTCTCACTCTGTCCATGCTTATCTGCTAGTGAGTGGTGGTCTGAATGAGTTCCTGGGGTTCTTGCCACAGTGCTTTCTACTCCTGAGGTAGAGATAGCCCATCTTGGGGCCAGCAAGTAAGTGCAGGGGGTGGATGCATTTTACTGCTGCCTATATCATGCTACACCTAGGAGGTTTATAAATAGAACTTAGTGCCCTGTGGGCTACTGTGAAACTGAAGTGAGAAAATGATATTTGATGATAAATGCACAGGCTTATCTCTTACACTGCCAGAGGTTCACTTTTGTCTTAGCCAGTAGACACCTAGGAGTCTGACTGCTAAATATCATTTACACAGTTGTGACTATTTAAGACAGCCTTTCTGAATGGCTTGTGTTGAATGCTGAGTTGTGTCCCAGCTCAGCCCTGCAGGGATAGTGGAGGGTGTGGCAATGTAGTGCTTTAAACTATATCTGCTATTGTCATTTTGAAATTAACATGTTGGAGATAGCTCAGTAGAATAAGCACTTACCTGGCAAGTGCAAGGACCTCAGTTCAATCCCCAGTTCCACAAAGAAATAAAACAAAACAAAAAATCATGTTTCTTTGCAGCTAAATTTTCTTGTCTTTCAAATTGTGAGTGCTGTCCATGGTACTGACATAGATATCTTTGTTGAACAGAAATTTTAAATTTAAAAATTTTCCCATTTTCTAATGTAGTGTTTCCCACCCTTTCACTATAGTAGGTGATCTGTGTTTCAGTGGTAGAATTGACAGCGTAATTAGAGAGTAGTCAGACATAGGCAAGAAGCAGTAGATTATCTCCTTAGTGTACAAATACATTCTGACACACCCAAATTTTCAGATAATTTTTCACTACTGGAGAAAAGAGTGGGGCTTAATGATGTGTTCAAAAGTGGGGTATTGTTGTTGTGCCTTCCCCAACTAGGCCTCCCTCCTTCCTGTTTTGCACCTGTGCTATGTGCTAAGGTCAAAACAAGTGGAGTTCCTACCTCTTCACTCTCTCTCAGCGGAGTTCCAATTCAAGCAGAAGTCCATCTCTTTGTACAGCTTTCCATGGGTTATGCTTCAATTTCTTTGTGCCACTGCCACACCCCTTGTTGCATAACACAGCAACGATGTACAAATTCTCCATAGCAAATCTATGGCAATGTAGTGCTTTAAACTATATCTGCTATTGTCATTTTGAAATTAACATGTTGGAGATAGCTCAGTAGAATAAGCACTTACCTGGCAAGTGCAAGGACCTCAGTTCAATCCCCAGTTCCACAAAGAAACAAAACAAAACAAAAAATAGGCAAGTGCAGGGACCTGGGTTCGGTCCCTGGTACCACATGCTGCACTGGCTTGGCCCCTGGGCACACCAGAGCTGGCTTCTGAGTCTGGATGTAGTGGTACATGCCTGTAATCCCAGCACTGGGGAGGCTGCCTCTTACCTGTGAGAGGCCTTGAGGGACCCCTCCACTCAGCCTGTTTCCTGTGGATGATCCATGGAAAAACTGAGTACAGGGCAGGAGCTGCCACGTATGGTTTTATAGGTGAAAAGTGCACAACTCTAGCGGGCTCCAGATGCTGAACTCAGCCTGGGTCATTACACATGACAGCCCTTGCTAACTCAATCCAGGTTCTGTCCTATGCATCCAAATCTTTGTCTAAGGTTGGCTATTATGGGACCTATATTCTGGTGGGGGTGGCCAGGGGAGGAGGAACATGAGAAAGATGAGTAAAATGTTAGTAATTTGTATAGTCAGTGCCAAGAAGAGAGGATTTCTGAAATGATGCTTCAGCTGAAGAGGTGGTGTCAAGCCAGCCAGGGCTGAGGATCTCTGATTCATACTTAGTCTTATACTGAGCCTAGATTTGCTATGGAGGATT
The DNA here is from genome assembly GCF_000260255.1 of Octodon degus. NCBI lineage: Eukaryota > Metazoa > Chordata > Mammalia > Rodentia > Octodontidae > Octodon > Octodon degus. The sequence continues at coordinate 27,141,777 of NW_004524579.1, read as the reverse complement.
TGTACATTGTTGCTGTGTTATGCAACAAGGGGTGTGGCAGTGACACAAAGAAATTGAAGCATAACCCATGGAAAGCTGTACAAAGAGATGGACTTCTGTGTTCCAGATTGGGCTGGGCTGTTGGGTGCGGTAGTGCATGCCTGTATGCCAGCCCTTGGGAGGATGAGACAGGAAGATCACAATGAATTCAAGGCCAGCCTGGGCTACATAGTGAATTCAAACTCAGCCTAATCTATATAGCAAGGCCCTGTCTCAAAAAATACAAACAGAAAGTACAAGTTGGGTGTGTCACTGGCCAAGAAATTCTGGGCTTGTTATATAGTCTCTCAAACTTGTTTTCTCTTGAAAATAATTATATTCATCTTAAGCAGGGAGTATATGGTTAAGACACAGGCAAAACCATTGGAGCCCAGTGTAAATTGGTGGTTAATTACATTAGAAGACAGAGGGCTGGTGAGACAGCTCAGCAGACTAAGCACCTGCTTAGGCAAGTGCAGGGACCTGGGTTCGGTCCCTGGTACCACATACTGCACTGGCTTGGCCCCTGGGCACACAGAGCTGGCTTCTGAGTCTGGATGTAGTGGTACACACCTGTAATCCCAGCACTGGGGAGGCTGAAAACAGGAGAATCACAACAAATCCAAGATGCATAATGAGACCCTGTACGAAAGAAAGAAAGAAAGAAAGAAAGAAAGAAAGAAAGAAAGACAGACAGACAGACAGACAGACAAACAGACAGACACAAGCTGCCATAGGCAGAATATGATTGTACACCAGAAATTAAGAATTGTGAGATCAAAGAAGAGGGAATCAGTTTGAACTGGAATACTTCAGGCCATGGCAAAGTAAGAGACAATAAAGTTCTCTGTGGCCTGGATATAGTCAAAGAAAGAGGAACAGGCAGTGATACTGGGAAGAGGGTTTGATGCCCGAGACCTTGAATGCGATTGGTCATGGCTCTTTCTTAGAGATGCCTTTGGAAGTAATAAAGCATGGGGGAGGTAGGTCTAAAGGAAGAGAGAGACTGGAAAGCTGCTATTGTGTGTTTACCAGAGATGATGGCTGCTTAGATTGAAAGGTGTGGAGAATAGACTAGACTACATTTTGGAGATAAATTCAGTAGGTTGTATTATGTGGGGCTGGGAGGATAGGGATGGTGCCTTGGTTTCTGGCCGAAGCAATGAAAAGAAGCTGGTACCACTTACATGGAGATTCTCCCAGGATGACAAGCAGTGGGACAGGTTTTGGTGTCCAGATTCTGGGTGCTTCAAGGTTAAAACACAGTGCCTGCCCTCTGGAGCTCACAGCTAAGTGACTAGCTTGATTGTGGCTATAAGAACATGGGGAATGACATGGGGAGGAGCCACAGGCTTCACACAAGCTTGTAGGAGGGATATCTAGTCTCATTAGTTTCAGCCAGGCTGGATGCTTGGAAGCCAAACCCCTGGAGCATTCCTAAACTGCTCTGCCAACTCTGAAATGACTTGAACAGAGTTTTTCTCTGACTTTGTGTACATTGCTGATTGGGAGACCACAGGCAGCAAATCCCTGCTTGCAGGAAGTGCAAACAAGACAACACTTCAGCAGGGTTTCTTATTAAAACAGAACTCATCAAGTGACTCCCTGGCTGATCAGTGGCACTCTCCTTTGGGGTAGAGAGATCTCAGGTACTCAACAGCTACCTGTGTATTTTCCTTTCCAAGTGGCTCCACCCAGAAGGGGGAAGGGTGGGTTGATCTTGCTCATGAGCTTAAAGTGTTAGAATGGTTCAGTGGGAAACTTTTGCTGGAGGAATAGAGTGGTTTAGAAAAATCAAATCTTACTACTCAGTTGCTACAGAGGCCCAGTATGACTGGGTGGGGGGTAGTTAGTGTGTGTGCACCCATGCACTGATGTCTGGGGTCTGGTATCTTCCCTGGAAGCTGCAGAATGGCTGGCTATCTAATCTGGGAATCTTGTGCTCCTGTTGGGGGCACAGACCTTCGAGGCCCTTCCTGTTTGCAGTGATGTGTGACTTATTGAACGCAGCTGAACCTGAATAACAGCTAGCCATTAAATTTCTTGATCATGGTTTTCTTCTCTGAAAGGAATTTCACCCAGCTTAAGAGAATGGGGTTTATTAGAAAACAGATTGACCCAAATTGCCTGCTACAACATCTTTATAATTAGGCTGAATAAATGGAGCCACACATTGTCTATACTTCTGAAGGACATTGGGTAGGTTTTTGATACTTATAAAGTGTTTCTCAAAACCAACCCCAAATACCTGAAATTTGGAACAAAGACCTTTTCCTTACTCATGTTTCCTATTAGGATTTTAGTAATGGCCTTACAGAATGTCAGAAGACAAGATCACTTGAGAAGTCCAAGGCATAACACTACTTTGAGATAAAAAGATAGAAGGCTAGAAGAAGGATACAACCCAGAGTAATACAACAAGTAAAACAATCATGCAGGGACTGGCATTAATATAAAGTGAAAAGTGATGGTGTTTTTAGAGACACACAAAGTGAGTGATGTGAGACTAGAGATGGAGAAATCATTATCTTCCCTGTGGTAGGGAGTCAAGACAGACTGTCCTGGTGCTGGAGGTGAGCAGGACTTCAGGAGAAAGTCGTATGGCTTCAAGTAGAGGGAATATCGTAGGCAGTGATGGTGTGAAAGATGCACTCTTCAGACTAGTCCAGTGCAGCTGAACCATAAAATTCTGATCTTATGAGAAGTATAGAGTCTTCTCATGTAACCTTTAAGCAAACATATAGGATGTAAAGTTTTCTCTACAGTGTGATTAAGTGGCTTACAAAGTCCATCAGTGTCAGAAACTGCTAGACAGACCCAGTGTTTTTCAGTTTGCCCAGTATCCGTCAAGGGGTTCAGCATTATACGTTCTAGTAAACTGATAAGAAGAGCTACTACACTTGATCTTAGGCAAATGACTGAAAAATGGTTATTTTTGCTTTGTAAAGGGATTCAACTGCTAAGAATTTTGTACCTCATCAGTAATGAATGGCTATCTAATTTTATTTAATTTTTATTTTATAAATTTTTACTTAATTTAACAACTTTATTTTTTATTGGTGCAATCTAAACTGTTTACATTAATTGTGGGAAGTTGGACCAGTACATGGACTACTTTAATACCTTTTTACATCTCCTTTCTCTTCCTTTCCCCATCTTCCCCATCTCTTGATCCCCTTGCTTTCTTTCTCTTTTTCACTTTTTTTTTTCTTTTTTGTACATGCTTGCAGTACAAAAACTTAACTAGAGCTGGGCTTTAGAAATTTGATCTGGCAGGGGTCAGGATGCCAGATCAGGATGAACTAGAGATCCTGGGGCCTCAATCAAGGGAACTAGAAGAGCTTAGGCTTTAGGGATCAAAAAGTCCTAAGAGACCACAGTGAGGGAGTCTGAAGGTCAAACAAGTTAACTACTTTTTCCAGAGTAAGGTAGCTAATCAGTGCTGCAGCTACGGTCCAGTGCCCGTGTTTTGGATGCCAGTTGTCTAATGAGCTGGAAGAAAAGCTCACATATAGGACAAGGTTGAGGGTGCTGTTGATTCTTGTCCCTTAAGGGCTGTTACACACTGATGTGCACTTAGCCTGGCACTAGTCCAGGGGTGTGATTGTGTGGTCTGTGCCTAAGAAGTGTAGTAGAGCTAAAGAAGTGCAACTGCACTAAAAATGATCAGTGTTCCCATACATTTTACATCAATCTAAATTAGGGAAGTTTTTCTCCCCTAGGAAGGTACTATTGGTCTAAGGCAGTGGTGATAGACCTCCGGCATGGGTGCTGCATTGGGCTGTTTGCATCATGAAAACTCTAAAAGGTTCACCATCACTAGTCTAAGGCAAATGTCTCTAAGTTTAGCTTACCTGTGTCACCTCAATATCAGTTAAATTAGGGGCTAGTGCTTATGGCTATTTCCTATACTTGCTCTTCAAGAAAGAGCCAAAGGCAAAGTATTCTAAAACTTGCAGTTATAAAACTTAAAACTCCTGATACCATTTTCTCCAAGTATTTACCTCATCTTATTGTTTCCCTGCTCTAATTCCTTGTCCTTTTGAATTCTTGATACTTCTGTCACATAAACTTAGCACTTTGTTTTCTAACTTCCTGGCTGGCCACTTATGTTCAGAATAGTCTGCTGACTCTCTGGACTTTTTTACCTGTTATATGAGTCTCTCTCCTGAGCAGTGCATGGCCTTTCAGTCATTCCCCAGTGATGTGCAGCACAATGCAAACTTGACACAGTGAGTGAAAAGTGGCAAGGTCTCTGGTTCATGTCTTGTCTTCGCAAAGTGTGACAGGCTAGTTTGGCTTCCTGGCAGTCCAATCTCCTGTGTGTGATACTTACCAAAGGGATCCTGGTAGCACCTTCCCCATCCCAATCTCCTGATATTTTCATCTTTGTGCCTCTTGATGTCTTCATGTTGCTTCCCAGGAATCCTGGGATCCAGTAGTACCTCTCCACTCTAAATGGATCTTTGCTGAGGGCTAAGTCTTAATCACATTCCAAACACATCCACTTATTTGAGGTCAGACCCACAGACTGAGTGAAACTCCACAAACATTTGAGTGTGATGGTTATAGTTCAGTTTTCCTCATTGCAGATACACAAGGAGCTTTTAACATGCTGTCCAACTTGTCCATTTCAGAGGTGTAAAGTCCAGCCTGCTATGCTCTTACTCATCTGTACTAGCTATTGCTTCTAAGCAGTTCTCTAAGCACTTGACAGTAAATGTATTGAGAGCAGAAGTAACACCTGTCATCTCTTGGGTCCAATAGATATGATACCAAAATTAGATTACAAATGAGAATGGAAAATATCAGCTCTCACAGGCATGTTTACAGGCCACCTTTCTGTGTAAAGATGTCACAAGAGAAGCTGAGAGAAAAAAGGGGGGAAGGGGCTGGGGAGATGGCTCAGTGGAATAAACACTTCCCTGGCAAGTGCAAGGGTCTGAGTTCAATCCCTGGTTCTGCCATTTAAAAAAAAAGAGAGAGAAGCTGAGAAGACGCAGATGCTCTGATAACATCAGTGCTTTCTCAGAAGTATAGGGGCTCTTAGAAAGTGCTTGTACTTTCATCTCCCAAGTACAAGAGGTAGGAGTATACATACATTTCCAAAGAATTGGCCGGATGGTCAACTTGGAATGTGTAGGTTTTCTCAGCTTCCTCTTTTCAACATCATCTGCTAGCTACTTAAGGCCATCCCAGTTTCTTCCCCTTGCTCATCTTCATGTGAGCTGAGACAACCCAGCTCCTTGCTGACTCTGAAGAATGCCTCGCAGATGAGGCTGCTTCAGCCAGGTCCCCACATGTGACTCTTCTCCTCATGCTTCCATCTCCAGTTGGATACTTTTCTGTCTAGTCCACCTCAAATTAGAAAGATACCCTTCTGTCATCGCTCCACATTTCCATCGTCTTGGGTGTTGGCCTAGCTCAGAAGAGAAGCTGACATTCACTTCTGCTGATAATCCACAGCCAACCTGTGTTAACTAGCAAGGCAGGGCAGGCCTTCCATGGTTCTGTCTAGCTTACTCCACCTAGGAAGTCACAGAAGCTGGCTGGAGGTATCCTAGGTTAGTGCCAGGAGTCCTGAGTTCTAAACCTGACTTCATTTAGAAAAGAGCCCTAGTTGAACCCTAATTTGTCTCGAGTCTAACAGTAGATATTGACCATATACTTTGTTCCAGGCCCTGTACCTGGCATCAGGCATTCAAAGCAAAGTGCTTACACTCATAGTGGAAGGTTTGTGAATGAGAGGGGGAGTGGTTGAGTCCAGCCTTCACACAGAGTTTACTTCCTAAATGTTCATCATCCCTCTACTTTGAACATCCACCTGTGTCGGACTGATCTTTCTATCACCTGTCTTTCTTCCTACTCAATTTAAAAGGGCAAATATACATGCATTTTAACTAATACATGCTGCTTCTGTCTACCTTCCATTTAGTCTGATTTGGATCCTTACTGCAAATTAATAGCTATTTTACCCATTTTTCTGGGAAGCCTGCGGTCAAGATGATGGCCAACGGCATTGTGATGTACCTTTGTGAACAGTAATGTCTAAATATGTGTCTGTGGCATCCAAGGCTCACTGTAAGAGAAGGAAAGATCCTTGTTCTTGAAGAAACTAGTTTATGGAGTGGCACGGTATGGGAATGTTAGCGAAATGAAGGAGAACTTATGTAACTGAAAGTGTCTGTGCAAGTCCTTGAGATGGGTGCAAGGCGTGATGGTGGGGCCTGCACTCGGGGAGAACTGGTGAGCGTGATCCACCATCTACATTTCCCTTCCTGTGGTGGTGAAGGGGCATGTCCCACTTGTAAGCCCTGCTTAGAGCTGCTTTCTTCCTCTCACAGTCTGATCTTATGTGGGCCAGTGAAGGCTGGCAGACTGCGTTCACACTGTTGTCTATATTTATTCCCTCAAATAGGAGAGGTACTTCTCTAATCAGATTCAGCTCCTTGTCAGACAGTCTCTGAGATGTAACAGATCTTTTCCATGGCCAGTGACTGACCAGAGACGTTTCCCTTCCAGGGATGAGAAGAACCAGTCCATCATAGTGAGCGGGGAGTCTGGAGCTGGGAAGACAGTGTCAGCCAAGTATGCCATGCGCTATTTCGCCACAGTCGGGGGCTCAGCCAGTGAGACCAACATTGAAGAGAAGGTCCTGGCATCCAGTCCCATCATGGAGGTAAAGTCTTCCTGGCTGGAGTTCCTTCTCCTGGCAGCCAGCCTTCTGGGTGTCACATCTGGTATGACTGCTCACAGACTCCTCAGAGCAGCTTGCATCGGCAGCATTCACACCTCTCCCTGGCAGGCCCTTGGCTGTGAATTCAGATGTGAGGCTGTTCTGACCTGCTAGTGTCCTTTAGGGTCCCAGCATTGGGTGGGGTGGGGTGAGCCTGGGATACCGCAGACACATATTTAGACATTTCTGTTCACAAAGGTACCTCACAAAGGGGCATAGCGTTGGCCATCAGCCTGACTATAAGCTTCCCAGAAAAATGGGTAAAATAGCTATTAATTTGTGGTAAGGATCCAAATCACACTTTCTGTGTCCCTGGATTCTGCTGTCTGCAATGATGTCCTTCTGCTGTGGAATGATGCTGCCATGTCTGCTGAGGTTTCCCGGCCTGCTGCTCTCATGTGTCAGAAAGTCAGCAGTTCATCAAAACTACCAAATAGCTTAAGGGTCCACTAAGGCAGGAGGGCATTTTGCATGGGGATGGAGAGAAACCTAGATGGAGTATTCTTTTTCTCCCCCAAAAGTATTTGGACATGTTGTCTTTGGGAGGTAGAGCCACAACGCGTATTGATAACAGTATCAGTCAAAGATCCTCATAAAGTTACCTATGATGGTGTGAACTGCCTGGAGTAGGTCCTGTCTGTGTCTTTTCCCTTACCCAAGTCAGCTAGGGCTTCAGGAGAGGGCTTGGGACTTGGTAGGTGAAAAAAGTTGACTTAAGTGTAGGGCTAGAGAATTTCCTAGAGATTAGGTCTTGCTATAACTGTGTTTTAGTATCAAGAAGTTGTTCTCTGTCTCTGTCTCTGTCTATCTCTCTCCCCCTCTATGTCTGTCTGTCTCTCTGTTTCTGTCTCTGTCTATCTCTTTCTCTCTCCCTCTTTCCCTCCCTCCCTCTTTTCCTCCCCCCCTTTTTCCCCCTCCCCTCTCTCTCTTCACAGCTCCTGAGCCAAGCTGAAGCCAAGTCTTGTCATTATTGCCTGTCATTATTACAGTCTGGTTAGGGGTGCTCTTCCAGCCCTGGGCAACCCCTTTGTTTTATTCAGAAAAAGTCTGTTTGATACTGCAAGCTGTCAGGATCACATCTGGTTTATCTGAGAGTTCTGAGCCAAATCAACTCACTGTGGTAGTTGCTCTTTCAAGTTATTTTAGACTAAGAAATTACCTTGATTGTCCCCAGCCTCTTCTGTCCTCCTCTTCCTTTACCAAATGCAGGAGTAAAGGCTGAGTCTCAGATCATATGAGTTTATTGAATATTCAAGCAGAATCGCCTAGCTTCAGAGTTAAATTATCTGAAAAGCTTTTCTGTGTGGAGTAATAGGATACTACCTATTCTGTAAGAATTCAACAAAAGCAAAGTTTAATGTTTTATATAAATTAAGAAATGGCCAATATAAGTGAGGATATTTTTGCCAAATATAAAGAAACACTTGCATGTATTGCAGTGTTTCTCAAACAGTAGGGTACCTAAGAACTGCCTGGAGGCTTGTTACAGCTTAGCTTCTCAATGTCCCCATGCAGAGTTTGATTCACAAGGCCTGAGAAGGTGCCCAATAATTTGTATGTCTCTTAGATTCCTGTGTGAAAGAGATGCTGCTGGTCTGAGTACTTATTTGCAAAATCATTAAACTATTAAGATATGAGGCGATCACTAGAAAATAGGAAAGAATGAAAGAATTCCCAGTGATACTATTGTAGTGGTAGCAAACTTATGGCATACGTGCTGCAGCAGGCTGTTTAATATCACTGGAAGTGCTAAAAGGTTCACCATCACTGTATAGCCTATTGACAATCATTCAATATTTTGGTTTATTTTCTTTATGCTTCTTCCCTCAATATTATAGCATATTCTTTGTCTCTATATCCCTAAACTTTTTATGAATTGTTTTGTTGGCTAAAAAGATGGATTAATAAATGTCTTTGCTATAATTTGACTCTCCACAGTCCAAATTTGGTAGCAGACTGATTACACAGTGTTTATTCTAAGCCCCAACGTTGGACCCCAGCCAGGGCTGCAATTCAGAAGGCACTTGTGGGCCATGGCCTTAGCCTTCATAAGCTCATCTGTGTCCCTACATTAAGGCAACTAGGAAAGTACTCTACAGTTAATACTGGGTTGTACCTCAACTACAAATGAAAGCAGGCGTTCTGCTTTGCTCTTGAATTTCAAAATTGTGCTCATCTTTTAGGTAGTGAGATTTCAGAGACCCTGGGTCCTTCCTTTAAAAATAAGTAGTTCTTCTAGGCAAAAGACACTAGAAGAAACCCTTGAGACTTGCTGACTGAACAAAGACATTATTAGTAATATTGGGGATTTAGGGAAGGCAGGGCACCATATTACTAAGACATAAGGGGAATGTTTTAAAAATATTTTTTATTATAGTAAAATGTGTTCAATCCAGTGGCATTAAATATATTCACAGTGTTTGTATGGCATTGCCACCACCTAGTCTCTCCCTGGTAACCTGTTTTAAACTTCCTGTCTTTGAATTTAACTAATCTAGAGAACTCATACAAGTGGAATCATGAGTTCTTTTGGGTTTGGCATATTTAACATAGTCTTGTGTTTCAAGGTTCATCCATGTTTTAACATGTATCAGTATACTATTCTTTTTTATGGATGGATAATATTTCATTGTATGCAGAACCACATTCTATTTATCCTTCTGATGGCATTTGGGTCATTTTCACCTTTTGGATGTCATAAATAGTGCTGCTTTGGACACTGGTGTGCACATTTTTGTTTGAGTCCCTGCTTGAGAATACTTTTAAAATTACAGTGGTTAGAACTTATCTAGATTTTGTAGTATCTATTAGGGCCCAAGAGGGCTGGTAACCTTCACCTTCCAAGCAGGGGGCTTTGGCATGAGAGAAATGTGAGAGCAACATGCATGCCCCAAAACACACATGCTGTACATAGACCAGTCTAATTTACATACTTATATAAATAAATGTATTAATTATCTGCTTTGTACAGATTGCTAACTGTGGGTTGTCTGTCAAATGCACAATTTTTCCATTGAAAACACTACCTCTTTAGCTGTTGTTATCTCTGAGAAAAGGCTTGAATGTGAACATGGAGATAAGGATGTGAGACTTTTGCACTGCCAAAGTCTGAAAACACAACTTTGTAAAGTTCTGAATCTAGCTGAACTCTTGTATTGGGAAGCTGTTAGCTTGTGGTTCCTCAGACAGTTGTAACCAACAGAGGCATGTCTTAATCAGGGACAGCTGATTACTGATTAATCTGCTTCTGTCATGGGCAGGGTGACACTTCCCCATGAAGCAAGCACTTCTGTTTGTGTCATCATCTCCTTGCTTCTGAAGAAGCCTAGCAACTGCAGACACCTCCTGGGGAGACCAAGGGCCGAGGCCCTCTTAGCAGGGGGAATTCCCAGCAGGCTGCACTAAGTGGCAGTTGTTGGAATTAAGGTAGTTCCACAATGGACTGGGATTGGCTGAGGTGGATTAGACTGATTTATTGTTGGTGCCAGCTCTGCCCGACCCCATTGTGCTTGAGAACTTGTCAACATCCCAGGAGTGATTTGTTCACTCATCTGCACTGATTGCTAATCAAAAGACCATGGAGAGGGGATAGAATCCAAGTTCAGACCAGAAGGTCACATGATTATTGGGATGATAGAAGTCTGTGGGCTTCCAAAGCCACAAAACCTCCTCCTGCTGGCAGGAAAGGGGGTGGGAATACAGTAACAAAAAAAAATGGTAGAAACCAAGACCAGAGGTAATTTCCAGGGTTTGGGTTTGTTTTTAAAGGTAAGTCAGAAAAACTGCTATTAGTAGCCCATTCATGTACTAATAATCCAACCCCACACACCTTATCATTTCATCTCTTGGGTTCTCCCATTCACCAGCACATGCTAGCCCCTTCTTGTCACTTTATCCATGCTGTATTCATACGTAAAATTTTTTCATGTTTCTGGCTGCATAATTATTCACTTTGATTCTCTTCAATTTTCATATCTTTGCCTGCCTGGCAAGTGCAAGGGCCTGAGTTCAATCCCCAGTTCTGCAAAAAAAAAAAAAAAAATCACATCTTAAGGCCTTTCCTATTCTGTGGATCAGGACTAATTGCTCCCTTCTCTGTGGTTTTGTATTGCTTGGTGTGTACCTCTTTATTGTACAATCAGGTTGCATTGAAATTATTCTGTCCATTTTTCTTTTACCATGTATTTCTGTGTGCATCAAACACAAGCTTACTTTGTTGTTCTGTATAAATTTGTATCATAGTCCGTCAACTATTTTCACAGCTTCTTCTTACTCAACTTCTTTTAAACCACAAGCTGTGCTGTATTTTATTACTATTAACAGCTTGATAGTATTCCATTGTAGACTGCATTTTATTTATCTGTTTCCCCCACTGGTATGCATTTTAATTTTATTTTTATTGTTAAACATGGTCTGTTTAACAAGAATTATTGAAAATTCTTATGCATGCTCACTTGTGCACTTCTGGGAGGACTTGTAAGATCCAGAAGTAATGTGGGAGATTATTAGACATATGCACATTCGATTTTAGCAGCTATGCCCAGCTACTCTTCAGAGTGGTTGTTTTAGTGCCTTTCGACCCAGCATATCACTTGGCAAGGTAGCCTCATGAGGTGAAAAGATCGATCTTCTGGCAGTGATCATAACACCCTGGGCAAGGCTTTCCTAACTTTTCCCAAGGAATGACTCAGAAATGACAAAGTATCTTGCTGAAATTTGAAAAATTTAAGACATTTGAATGTTTTTGAAATGTCAAAGTAGAATTTTGAAATTGAAAATTATAGAAACTAAATTGTCCTTTCAAATGGTCCGCAACTTGGGCTTTGTTGGTTGTATCCTCGTGGCAATATTTAAATGTTCCTTCACCGCTGTATGTTCTGTAAAGAATAGTAAAATTTACAGGTTTGTTTAGTGTTTTAAATCAGAAATCCTTATATGTGGTTCTGTGGGCTTGCATCAGGAGGTGCAAAATTATCTGGTTTGCTTCTGTAATGTTGGCATCTATTAACAGAGGTTACAAGATGGTTATTACAAGATGCTATTATTCCCCCTGTGCTTATTAGCTTGAATAAATCTATGAGGGAAGCTTTCCCCCACCAACCATTTAGTTACTCTGGGATGTAGTTTACCTAGGAAAGTTAAGGCAGATGTTGGATTCTTACTAGTTTCAAAATGAGTTGGTTTCCCCAGTATGTTCTGAGAATCAACCTCCTTCATTAAAAAAGGTAAAAGCCACGAATGCTATTTCTGTTTTACCTTGGTTCAACTTGGCCATCTGAGCTGTGAGAAGTTACTTGAGAGTGTGGCAGCTTCCTTTCTGGTGTGATGGTGGAGACACTGTGTAGAGTGAGTGCCAGCTTTGGACCCAGGCGTTTCTGAGTGTGTCCTGTCACAGCCACTTCCCAGACATGTTGCCTTGAGCATATTCCTTGAGCCTAAATTTTTCCATAAGTATGATGAAAGATGATAATGTTTATCACATTGGATTCTTACTAGGATTAACTAAGATAAGGGGGCCCATCCAAAGTCTGTCCTGTGTTGGAGGCTTGGGAAATGCTTCTGCCAACATTTTAGGGAATGTAGCTTCGCTCTTTAATTCCCAAACAGAACCGGCTTGCTGAAGTGTGAGTCTGCTCTTGTCCTGCAGACTTTCAGTGGTCAAACCTCTGTCTCTTGATGAGAAATGGTACACTGAAGCCTCTGCTGAGATACTGAGGTGTTGAGGGAGTGCTTCCTTGACTTGTTGAAGGTGGGGTAAGACACAAGCTCCACAGATGAGGTGTCTCTTGGAGAATCACATTAGCCTGGTTGAACTCTAGCCTGGCCCTGACCTTGTATGTGTTCTAAGCACTAAGGTGCAGTTTGCGTACCCCCACCTCCTGCAGAAGAGCGCACTGTGTCTCTGCTGTAAGTTGCTTTATACATTTCAACCTAAAATAAAAATATATTGCAACTCCAGTTGAGGGCTTTAGGTGCAAACCAACTGCTATAACTAGAGCCATCACATGTGTATTCCAGGAAGAGGAAGAAGAATGCAGAGATAATGAAGTACATCTTTTAGTTGGTTAGTCTCCTTTAAGGAGCCCATTAACCAACTCATTACTCTCAGCAGCCACGCTTAGGAGTAAAGAAAGCACAATAATGGAATTCTGTTTTGGCTCAAGGAAGCTAAAGAATTTTTGTGTCTGCCCATTGCCATCATGATAGCAGAGGGATTCAGAAAATGAGGAGCAGGGAGGGGGAGAAGGGAGACATTGCTGCCAGAAACCTATAGACATGAAATGAGAAAAGCCCTAGTCATTTTACTAACCTTCCCATTGTTCTTGGCTTTGTCCAGGCCATTGGGAATGCCAAGACCACTCGCAATGACAATAGCAGTCGCTTTGGGAAGTATATTCAGATCGGCTTTGACAAAAGGTACCACATCATTGGAGCCAACATGCGGACCTACCTGCTGGAGAAGTCAAGGGTGGTCTTCCAGGTGAGCAGGAGGACGTGGTCCCTTTTTACATTTCATTCTCTGGACGAGGCCTCCCTTGTTTCTCTCTGACCTGCTCCCTGTGCCCAAAGAGCAACTTGTCTTTTGAGGCTGGAGTTGAATGTACTACTCATTCTTTTGCCTTTTTTTTTTTTTCCTTTTCTTTCATTATGGGTATTTATTCAGATGTAATAGGTATCAGTACTCAAGAACCTTTTATACAATGTTGCTTTGATTCAGTCAATGAGTATATGCAGTAGTGAGGGCCTGTTGTGTGTTAACCCAGAGATGGAGTAAAGAACAAGACATTCCTTCAGGCAGAGGCAGACTATGCTTTCTGCTCTCCTGTGAGCCCTTTTACTTGATAAATTAAAATTTTTATAAAGGTATATATGTGTGCAACCAGACATGCACACACACACATTCATCCTTAATTTTCAAGTAAATGGAGTCCTCACTTCTTCCCCAACTTTGGTCTTGTCTGCTGCTTTCCTTTGCTCTCCTTCTTCCTGTAGTTTGTCTTATTTCTTGGTGACGGCTCTATGGTAATGCTTGGAAAATGTCTAATGAATGTTTTAGCCCCCTTTTGCCCAGATTTGCTGTGCACCTCATGTGTTAGTTTGGTCACCCCATGTCCTTTATTTTACTGGAGCAAAGGGAGCAGTCTGCTGTGTTGGGTATGAGCCTGACGTATCTCCTTCCCAGAAACTCTTTCTTGAGGTTTCCTCTTCCTTTGCTGTCTTTGTTCAGACTTCTCGAATCTCTACCACTAACCACCACCAGTCAGCCAGGCTGGCCCCAGGTCTCCACTAGAAGTCCTCTCTCAGTGTGGCCCTTCCCTGACTGCATAGCCCGACATGATGAGCAGGCTCAGCAGTCACTTAGCACCAAGCCTCCCAGAGGGGAAAGGGAGATCACAGTGGGGAAACTGCAATCTGTAGAACATGATAGTCAAGCAGCATGGGTAAGTATTTGCTGATTGGCTGACCCAATATTCCTGGGCTGACAATGATGTTCTCTATAGAAAGACAAAAAGAACATAATGCTTTTGTATAAGTGAAGAAATAAATACCCTCAAGTTGGAAGAAGACCTCATCATAGAGCTGAAAACCTGGCAGTGGAAATTGAAGATGCAGGGGTGTGGCAGAAATGGGAAAAGTGCTGGACTTGGCTCTTGCCACCCAGACACTTGAGATCAGCGTGGACAAGATGACGATCTTGGATATCACTGTTCTAAAACTCGTTTTTTGCCCTTTCCTTCTGCAGGCAGATGATGAGCGGAATTACCACATCTTTTACCAGCTCTGTGCTGCTGCCAGCCTCCCAGAATTCAAAGAGCTTGCACTGAGTAAGTCAGCACATACCCCACCTGTCCTCTGGAAAGGTGGCTGCTACAGTGAGTGGTCCAGCTGGGGGCTCTGCAGGGAGGAAGAGTGCTCTGCTGAGAACCGTCCACTATGGGTTCTTAGCTGTCTCTTGTGTGGCCATGACCACACCTCATTGCCCAGTTAGTCAAATGAGGTGAATCATATCCAGGCCACCTGCCACAGCAAGTGTGGGAGAGGATAAGAAGGGAAAGGTGGAAATGTTTTTCATGAGACATGTGTCTTGACCTTGAAGATCTAGAGATGTACATAATGTATGCCATTTACTTGTGGCCAATGTGTTTTAGGTCATATTTTAGGACTGAGCCAAAAAGGAAGGGCAAGGTTAAAGCTGGGGTGGCACAGTTATGGCCGTCTCGTTGAGCATGGGCAGCATCATCACAAAAGATAGCACAGGGCTCAGCTGAGTGAGACTCAGCGCTGCTGGGCTGTCTGATCCTTCCTGAACAGGCATGGAAGCTTCTAGCACAACTAAATGGAGTGACCAAAAGCGCCTCTCTACAGGAGCCAATATAGGTTAGCAGAATCTCCCTCTTTCTCTCGGATGAATGGCTCTCTCCTTTGTTTCCAGTAATGAAT
The DNA here is from genome assembly GCF_000260255.1 of Octodon degus. Taxonomy (NCBI): domain Eukaryota; kingdom Metazoa; phylum Chordata; class Mammalia; order Rodentia; family Octodontidae; genus Octodon; species Octodon degus. The sequence continues at coordinate 27,126,581 of NW_004524579.1, read as the reverse complement.
GCATTAGCAAGTTTCCTTCACTCTGAGGCTTTTGACCTAGAGCCATTAGAATAGTGAGCAGGCTCTTTTTTTTCTCTTATTTTTTGGTGGTGAACTCAGATCAGGTCACTGCACTGATCTACATCCTCACTCCAGTCCCAACCCCTTTAAACTTTGAGGCAGTTTCTTGCTAAGTTGCCTAGGCTAGGCTTAAATTGGTAATCCTCCTGCCTCAGCCTCTGATAATGCTGGGATTACAAGCAGGCACCACTGTGCTCCACAATGAGCAGGCTTTTAGTTCTTAGTTCTGTGCCACAGAGAACTTTGGTTTGGGCCTGGAGCCTCTGTCCTTTCTTTGTGTGGATCTGTGTCATGTAGTAGAGCTAGATTCCTGCTAATGTGCGTGATGAGGGATTCTTGTCCCAGGCCCGCTGTCTATACTTTGGGTTATGTGGGAAGAGCCAAAGCTGGAGGGTGGTGTAAAGAGCTTGGTGCCTAGGCAGAGGTTAGTTTGTCTTTGCGGCTGTGAGAGAAACAGACAGACAGATGAGAGAGACAGACAGACAGACAGACAGACAGACAGACAGACAGACAGAGACAGAGACAGAGACAGAGACAGAGACACAGAGACTTCCAAGGATCTTCGGTCTCTGGTCCAGATCCTAGCCATCCTGAGGAGCTAGAACCAGACCCTGCTGTGCTCCCATTAACAACATTTCAAGTCATCCATTAATCGTTTACCCTTTAACTCTGCTTTCTTTTTATAAATTCATACATTAATTGAAGCATTTATTATGCAGCTTAGCATTCATTTTGTTCATTCATCATGCTCTCTTCAGGCCATGGTAGACGTTGGCAGTGCAGTATTGACTAGAACAGCTATAGGTCCTGCTTTTGCTTGGTTTGTCAATGACAATAGAGTGGTAAGGTCGTGCGCAAGGATGGCTCAGGCAGGGCAGAGGGTTCCCTGAGGAAGCCGCCTTTCCACTGGGAGTCAGGGATGAGGTTCTGGTGACACCCCCTGTACTGGTCTCTAGCTATTAATAAGTCTGATTCTTCTGTAACTACTTCATGAACAAGGAGAGCAAGATACCTGCTAAGTAGAGCAGATGCTGAGCAGACCTTGTCTGAGCACTGCCCTGAGCCAGCACCTTCTGCCTCTGATCTCCACTCTCAGTCATAAGTAGCAGATAGGCAGTCAAGACGTGGACACTGCCATCTTTTCCTTCTTTCCCAGAGTAGAGTCCAGGCCAGCAGGCCTTTTTAGGCCCAATCCCTAGGAGATGAGATTTTTCCCCACTCAGGTCAATTTTATAAACGATGAACAAATACAGTACCAATAAGATCCACCTTTTGGACCACCTTGTCCCAAATGTACCTTAAACAGAAATGAAAGACTCCTAAATTATACTTTTGCACTTAAATGAGTTATATTGGGATTAAAAGTGGTTTTTCCTCATTCTGTATCAGTGCAAGAGGGGTACAGAGTCCTGGAGTCCAGTTGGAGCACTTGAAAACTACCCAGTTTGATCAATTTCTTGCATGTTGAAGTGAAATGAGGAGCCTTTGGTAAGATGTTGTGCTCTAGTGTGAGGCTGTCTTCAGCCTGGAAGGCAGATTTGCTGTGAGCCCTGAAGCTTGGTGGGCTCTAATGTTAACCCTGATCCAGTAGCTGGAAAAGTCACACAAATGAAGGACTGACCAATAGCTCTAAGCCCTCTTTAGACTTGCCTCATATCATTCTCCTTTTTTTGTACAACGATACAGAAGAGGCTTTCCAGGAGCCAGTAGCCAGGCATGAATTCTGTGTATTTGTCTGGAAATTGAGAGTGCAGATTTGAATCCTGTTGTCCTCTTCTTGTTTGGTAGTGGGGATTGAACTTTGGACCCTGTGCTTGCCAAGCAGGCTGTGCTGCTGAGCTATGTCCCTTTCCCTCCTCTTTTCCTTCTTACTCCAATTGTATTTAAAATGAACTGAGGAGAGACTAGGAATGGTAGCATGTGCCTGTAATCCCAGCTCTTGGGAGACTGTAAACAGGCAGATCACTGAGTCTGATCTAGTAGTAAGACCCTGATCACCCTGTAGACCCTTCCCTAAAATACAAAATACAAAATAAAATAAAGTGACCTGAGGAAAAGATACTTGAAAAGTCCCATGAATAATTTGTTAGTGAATAAAGAAGGTAAGGTGCAACATCTCACATCTGCAGATGATTAAAGAATAAAGTTCTGCTTTCCTCTTTTTTTTCTCAGGGTCTTGAACATGCTAGGCAAGGGCTATACAATGGAACTACATTTTCAGTCCTTTTTAAAAATTTTATTTTGAGACAATATCTCAAAAAGAGAGAGAGAGAGAGAGACAGACAGACACACACACACACACACACACACACACACACACACACACACAACATCTCACTAAGTTGTCCAGGCTGGCATTGAATTTGTGATCCTCTTGCCTCAGCATCCTGAGTAGCTGAGTTACAGACATGTACCCCCACACAGGCCTCCCCTTTAAGTTTTATGACCAACCTCTTTGATCTGGAACAGGTCAGAGTAAAGCCTCCCTGAGTGGGGTGCAAGCAACTGTCCTTAGCCTTGATGTTTCTTTACTCAAATCAGTGAGTTGCACTCCTGGATCTATTTACTGCCTGATCCAATGTCTACCTGTTGAGCCCATTATTAGGGTCTGGGCTGCATTTCTTCTTGGGAGTTCTAAGTACAGA
>NW_004524579.1:27108804-27116325 GCF_000260255.1 Octodon degus | reverse complement strand
TTTTTTTTTTTTTTTTGCGGAACCGGGGATTGAACTCAGGCCCTTGCACTTGCCAGCGAAGCACTTATCCTACTAAGCTATCTCCTCGGCCCTAAGACTTGGTTTCTTAATTTCTTTTTCTTTTTGTATTTTATTTTTGTTTTGGTCGTGATCCTAATGACTCCTGCAATGATAAACCTCAGCTTGAAGAGGTTATCCAACTCGGCTTGTGTTCTGGGAACTGGGAGCAAGGAAGGTGGAGGGTGATATGTCTGATTGAGAGCCCTGGGCTTGAGGCCCTGGCTCTTGACAGTGCAGTGCCTTCCAAAGATGCTTTTCTCCCCAATTTAGAAGTTGCCTTCAGAATCTTAGGTGACGCTGGTCTGTTTGGCTGACACTCAGAGATGAGTTGGGATTGGTTTATGGTCAAGTCATAGGATGCCAAAGACAAATGACTATCTCTACTGTGGGGTGATCAGGTAATGGGGTTTCAGCCTTGGCAATCCCCAGTGAGTCTGGCAACCTCTTACAGCCCTATGTTCCTCATTTTGCTTGTCTGAAATATGGGAGAAAAATAGTTGGGCACTGTAAAAATCATCAGGTGAAATACTTTGAAAAGTCAGTATAAGGGGAAAAAGGAATTATTTTTTATTAAGTCTTTGAAACTGTAATAGTATTCTGTCTCAGAGCTTACTGAGTCTTTAGCTATGAAAGAACTAACTATGCTGTTTACAGCAAAGATCTGATAGCTTTTCTTCATAAAAAAAGTCTTTTCTGCTAGAGCTAAGAATGAGCACAGGGCTAAAATCACAGTATGTTAAGGTACTCCTTCAGGAAGTTTCTCTCCTAACATGCCACTGACACTCTTCATTCCAGTGGGCTGTGTAGCCTAAAGGTTGTAGTTCTGGTTGTACAGTCAAACTAGAATTAGGTCTGACTTCTGCCACTTTCTGGCTGAATCTGGGCATGTTTGGTTAATGGGCCAGAAGAGTTTACAATATTGTGTCTTGGAACACGGCAAACTGTGGCAAAATAAGGAAATGAGGAGAGATGAGAAAGGAGAGATAGGAAGGAGCCATTGGCAGCATGGACAGAGAGGAGAACTGATGAGTGACAATGAGGAAACTGGCATAATCAGGACACAGAGATGGGAAAGGAGCAGCCATGTCACAAAATTAAAGAGACTGTTTCAGGTTGTGGAGCTTTGCCTCGAAGGTAGTAGGACCTCTAAAGGGCCTCACCCAGGAAAATGGTGTGGTTGGAGTAACCACCATCTTGCAGTTGGGTTTGAAAGGACATGAGCAGAAGCCAGAAATAGATGTAAAATCTTTTGCAACAGATGCTGATGGTTGGACCCAGGTCATTGGCACTGAGCGGGGAGAAAGGAAAGAGCTGCAGAAGTTTCTGAGAGAGGAGATCAGAGGGATTAAGTGCTGAGGAGTGGGACTTGCCAGGAAGCTGTGTAGCTAAGTGTGTTTAGCTAATGTGTACTCAACCATTGTTAATCGGGTCAAAGAAAAAGAATTTAAGAGGGGTTCCCTGGGGAGGACCAGCCCTAGTCCAACTTTGGCATCCCGTCAAAATCAAGTGTTATGCATGAAATGCCGCACATTTCCCCATGATTTTCAAGGGTTATTTTGATTATGGCCATTCATTACCCTAAATGTGGACTTCTGAGGCCTGGACCTGCATGGGAGTTTACCATCTTTCCTGTCATGAGCTCCTACCCAGGGCTTCTCCTATTTTTTTGTCTTCTGCTTAGCATGGCTTTGACCTATAAGACACAATATGGCCTCTTATCGGCTGTCCCTAAAGTGGCTACCAAAGGCCTGACAAAAGAAGAGGTAAGCAAGGGGATGAGAGAAAACATAAGTATTTCAACCTGTGCTTGTTGATGTACCTAAATAACTCAAGTGTGGCCTGACTTTAAAACAAATGAACAGGGGCCGGGGAGATGGCTCAGTGTAATAAGCGCTTCACTGGCAAGCACAAAGGCCTGAGTTCAATCCCCAGTTCCACAAAAATAAATAAATAAATAAATAAATAAATAAATAAATAAATAAATAAAAACAAATGAACACATCACTGCCCCCCATTTGTCAAATGAGGTTGTCAAAGATTATCTAAGGCCATGGAAGTCTATGATTCTAAGTATGCCCTTTACTTGTGTATGGCAGATACTTTATATAAAACAAATTCAGATGAATCTTATTAAATTGAACTATTCATGACCTATTTATCTTTTTATATTAACATGTTTTTGCCCTGATGAGTTTTACATGAATAAAGCAGCATATTCTGTCAGTGTAATGTAATTTTTAATTATTCATTTCTCTCTCTCACTTGCCATTGTGGGTAAAGAGTATTTTAAAGGCTCTCACGTCCAGCTAGGACTACAATTTGATCTGGGCATTGCATCACTGGGGTGCAGGCACCACTGGGCTGGGTCAGGCAGTCGTGATCGGCAGGCCATGCGGGGCTGAAGCTCTGTGCAGCATCTGACACCTTATCTCCTTCCTCCCATAGCTTGTGCAGAGGACTTTTTCTATACATCACAGGGAGGAGACACGTCCATTGAGGGTGTCGATGATGCAGAGGATTTTGAGAAGACGCGACAGGCCTTCACCCTCCTTGGTAAGGAGCTTCTGAATGAGGGGAACAGGCCCAGCAGTCTGATCCTATGGAGGGGAGGAAGAAGGATGATGCCTCACATAGCTTGCCAGCCTGCATGAACCTACAGGGGACACCTCATGCCCTTCATGAACCTCCTCCTGTTCTTAACTACCTCAAGCTCCAAAACTTAAAATCTAAAGCTTCTTGACCTTTATTAAAAATGAAGGCATGGTGGAGTTTTCCTTTTCTCTTTCTTGGCCATTAGGACCCTGTCTTTTGTGCTGTGGTCTGTCTCCAAGGCATTGAGCTTAGCGGGAAGACTTGGCCCTGTGGCATGGCTACCATGCACCAAACTGGAAGCGCAGCATGAACGGTAGTAGCTCTATCACACATGCAACCTGATCATGTTAGTGTTTCCTTGTAGAGCTTAGAAGGGCACGAAGTTCTCTCTGCCAGAATGAGGTAACAGTAAAGCTGAAGGTATCTGCCTGTCTTCTCTGCCAAATTTTCTGGGGAGGACCCCCTCAGTTAGCAAGGGGGAAGGGAAAGCCTTTCTCAATTGGAAGATGGAAGGGTTTAGTTCTGGGACCTGCAACCAAGAAAAAAGAAAGAAAGCTTGAAAAGCCAGAGTGACTCAGGATGACTCCTGTGTGTTTCTGGCTCCCTCCCAGACAGTGGTAGAGAACTGCCTTCTGAGCACTAGCTGACTTGGGACAGCAGTTAGGTTTGTAGTGGGCATTGGTGAGATTGTATCCAGTGGCTGTGTAGGGCAGGCATGCCCTTGTCTCTGTATGGGGAGGAGGAGCTCAGCCCTTCCTGTGCTAAAAGCCTGAATGGGTCTTTTCCAGTGGAGAAATAGGGTTTTTATGTACACATGAACTGTCAGGAGGTAGAAACCACACTGCCATTTCAATTAACATAAATAATTATGGACTCAAGTAGCTCTGTGTGATAAACTATGAAAAGAGAGATGGAGGTAGGAGGATCTCGATTTCAAGCTCAGCCTGGGCTACTCAGCGATTTGGACACTCTGACTCCAAGTTTTAAGGGAGCTGGAAGTGTAGCTCAGTGCAATGGCTATGGATTCAATCCATAGTACCACACACATATACACGAAGGACTTTCAGGGTTCAAAAGTAGTGCAAAGGAAGCTGCTGTCATCAGGGCAAGGAGCAGCCAGTACAGGAAGTATTGAGTGAAAGAGTCCTCCGTCCTTGGCTGCACTGTAGACTGTGTCTAAGCTGACGAAATGTGCCAGAGAGTAGAGGCCAGCACTGATGCATACAGGCAGGCTGCCCTCACCCCAGGGTACAGCAGGGCTAGAATGACTGAAGAGTGGCAGCTGGTGGGGCGAAGCCAGTGGTGGGCACTGCAAGAACTCAAGGAGGTGGCTGGGCCCCATGATAAATGATCGTAACTAGAGAGGCTGGAGCCAGGAAGGAACATGCCTCCCTGCCCTTTTCTTGTACATTACTGTGGTGTCCTCAGTTGAGGAAGCCTGATGATCCATCCACAGGCACAGGAGAAGGGTGTGGGCCCAGCCTGAGGACCACCAAGCAGGACAAGAAGGGAAAGGTGTGGCAGCGAGAGGAGATGTGGGTGCCCAACTTCTCCAGCGTCATCCTGTACCTGCCTTATTCTCTGGAGTTAGGGATCTGGAGGATGCTTGAGTACATTTTGCCAGCTTGCCAGAGATAGGAGATGGCTTCTGGCCGCCACTCTGATAGTGCTGGAGCAAGCAGTGGGCGGAAGGTGGATGAGTCCCTCCGAGGCTCAGAGATGGAGACTTTAATTCTCAAGGCACATCACATTTATAAAATTAAGTACTTTAATAAGATGTCTTCCCTGCTCCTTATTAAAAAAAAAAAATGTGCATTTTTCTCAAATTCCAGGGCTGTCAAATGGTTCTTAAAAGACAAGGCAGTAGGCATTTTAGGCTTTGTGAGACATTTGCCACAGGATTTCTGTGCACCCACTCAGCTCTGCCGTGGTAGCACAGATGTGGCCACAGACAAAGCATGAGGCAGTGACATGGCTGTGTCCTGGTAAAAGTTTACTTCTGTGCTTGGGAGGCTGCACCTAGAACATCACAAGTTCAAGGCTTCGTTGTACTACACTGTGAGTTCAAGGTTCGCCTGGTCTGCACACGGAGACCCTGTCTCAGCAACAGCAAAAACTTACAAAAATGTAATTGGGCCATAGATTGCGGACTCCCGTTTCACTCCTTAGATTTTATTCCTTGACTTCTGTTTAGTTTTTGCTTTCCCCTAATAAGATACTGTTCAGGGAATCTCATGATAAGGAACTTTTTAAACGATGTTCATTTTATTTTGTTTATACTTTAGTTGTTCACTTTGCAGATTATCTAGGGAAATTTTTCTTTCCAAGATCACACATCTGGGTATTTTTATATAAAGGAATATTACTCAGCTACAAAAGAAAGATAAACTTGAGGCTTTTATAGGCAGATGGATGAACTAGGACCACACCGGTAAGTGAAATAAATCAGACCTGCATGTGTATTGCACTGTCTCCCTAGTACAAGAACCTGGAAGAGTAAATAGGATCTGAAAGGTACAAGGGATACTGTGGAAGGAGAAGAAACTGTTCAAAGGGAAAGAGTAACCAGGATAAGAGAAAGGAGTAAAGAAAGAAGAAAGAGATATATGTGTGTATACACAGGATAGCTTAGCTAGTTGGACTGCTGATTTCTGTTGTTAAAAGGGACAGTGATTGCATTTTTTCTCTATCCTTAATTTTTTATAATTTTTGACCAATGTTACATGCTTATATGTGGTAGTCTGAGCAACTAATTTGGAGACAACAGTATACATTACAACAACCATTGTTGAATTCCTATCATGTTGGTTTTTTAAAACATTTTTATTCATATTTTTATTTTATTTTGAAGAAATGCAGAATCAGGGTAACATATAACAATACATATATTACATATTTTCAAAATGAGAATAGCTAATTAGCAATGAATGATATGTTATCTATTTTATTGTCAAATCTGTTGCTCAGATTATCAGATATAGTTATGCAAGATGGGACATGATTGACTATTAATGTATACTTTTGAGAAATCTTAAATTTTGTTCTTGTCTCTTTCTTTCATTACCTTTTTCTGAAAATGTTTCTTTAAAGAGAGTATAGTAATAATTGATATAACATTAGAAACGGTATGCATTTAGAAGACCAAGATGACAGGTATTCCAAGCATAGTTTTTGTATTACACATTGCTGTCCTCAATGTAATTGCTTAGACCACAGTTATCTGCATACAGAGTTAATCAAGGTGAGAATTCCGCACTTTAACTGCTATTTTCATAAAACTGATTGAAATTCTTAGTACAATCACCTCATCCATCTCGTATATTTGCTTGCATGCTTTTGCCTACCATTTTCCTATCTTTTCTCCTTTCTCTCCTCTTCCTTGTTTAATCCTTAAGTTCCCTTTCTTTCCCTTTAACTGTATCTATTATATCTTTCAGGTTTTATTTCTTCTATCATTTTGTTTAGTGAAATTCTGTTATTGTTTCTGATAGTTTTGGGTTTTTTTTTGGTGGAACCAAGGATTGAACTCAGGCCCTTGCGCTTGCCAGGCAAGTGCTTACTCCACTGAGCCATCTCCCCGTCCCCCAGGGATTTTTATTTTTACTGGTTTTTCTAAATTCTTTTATTAAAAAGTAAAATGGCAACACATCTGTGCCTCCCATTTACACAGGTATTACTTTTTTTTTTTAGCTTGTGTAAAATATTACCAACACATTGCTAGGAGGAATAGGGGGTTACAACTGTATCATTTCTTAAACTGAGCAGTAGATTTACTAATGTTCTTTATATCATTCTGTAGCTTTTGTTGTCATTATTTTACAAGTCCAACATATCTTTTAATTTAAAAGGAAATATTAATATTGTTAAACTAAACATAAATTTACAGATTTTATATGTTTTTAAAAATTCACACAGGAGCCTTTTTTTCAGCCAGAACTGCTATCTTCCAGACTGTTACTGGTTTGCACCTTGAGCATTGTGTTGAAAAATTCGTTTTAGTAATTTGCCAAAATGACTAACACAAAGGGCAAGAGGAGGGGAACCTGATATATGTTTTCCAGGCCTTTTAGAAAACATGGGGTTGTTTCTTTAGCCACATACATGCAAATCTACAAAAAGGATGATATTGTAGACATCAAGGGAATGGGTACTGTGCAAAAGGAATGCCTCACAAATATTACCATGGCAAAACAGGAAGAGTCTACAACATTACCCAGCATGCTGTTGGCATTGTTGTAAACAAGCAAGTTAAAGGCAAGATACTTGCCAAGAGGATTAATGTGTATATTGAGCATATTAAACACTCAAAAAGTCATGATAGCTTCCTGAAACGTGTCAAGGAAAATGATCAGAAAGAGAAGGAAGCCAAAGAGAAAGGTACCTGGGTTTAACTGAAGTAATAGCCTGCCCCTCCCAGAGAAGCACACTTTGTGAGGACCAATGGGAAGGAACCGAGTTGTTGGAACCCATTCCCTATGACTTAATGACATAAATTGGGGACGTTGCTCTGCCATTCAGTACCTAATTGGCAGCTTAAGTGTTCTAGGTCCTATGTAAAAATAAAATCATCCTGGGCTGATGAGATGGCTCAGTGGTCTAAAGCACCTACTTAGAACAAGCTTAGCAAAGCACAGTGACCACGGTTCAATCCCCCGGCACCACATGCCAGCCAGCCCCGGCCTCTGGTGGGCTGAGCTGGCCACACACACACACACACACACACACACACAAATAAATAAAATTTTAAAAAAAAATCATCCTGTGTTGTAAGGGTGATTTTCTTAGTTGAACAGGTATCTGGTGCCCTCTTACCTAAGAAATCTTTGCAGCAGATTTTCACTGTTCACTGTACCTAGTAATTGTGTCTAG
>NW_004524579.1:27102592-27107592 GCF_000260255.1 Octodon degus | reverse complement strand
CCTGTAGCATATCAGTAAGTTGAAACCCAGCGGCAGAGATAAAGCGTACACGATTTGCTCCCTTCTTACAGTTTGATGTGACTGAAATGTGTCTCTGCACTTAGAGGGCAGCCCTGGGTTATTCATTCTTATCCATAATGGTTTCTGTTCACTAACTGATAATTTTTTTTAAAGAATCCATTTCAAGTTAGCTGCCATCAAATTTCTGTCACCAAGGGCATGAAATGTAGTGTCTATTCAATAAACTCCTTTGAATGAATTGATTTTTCCAAGTACCCTGAGGTTCATGGAATTCTACAACAGGTTTGTCAAGCTACAGAGTGCTTTCAGGGTTCCAGACTGCGACCCTACAGCAAGGAGATGAAAGCATATTGGGCACTCTACTTGGTGACTGCCTTAGAAGAGCTTAGAGTCTAATTTAACACAACAGGTGGTGACAGCACCTAGATTGTGCCAGTGTGAGGCAGAATATGGAGTTAGACGTTTGTGTGAAAGTCACGCACACTGTCAGGTGTTACATTAAGGCTCATGATATGAGTTCTTTTCCTGGTGTCCACTGTAGTAGCTAATATGTGGTGGATGGATGATGACTACATGAATGGGTGGCTGATGCAACAAGTGCCAGTGCAGTGGGACACCCAGCAGTTGCTGTGTCCTCTCTGGAATTTAGTGGAGTTGGTCTAAGCTAAAACTGGTATATCCTGCCTTTTCCACTGAGTGGATATTTATTAACATCCTGTTGTTTGTCTAAGTTAGAGGTTATCAGAAGTTCAGACTGGCTCTGTCTTTAGGGAGAGGAAGGTCCAAGCCCTAGGTAGAATCAAGCAGAGCTTATCACCTGTCTCCCTTCCACCTCTACATATTTTCCCTTAAAAAACATGACCTGAGGTTTGATGATTGGGACTCTACAGCCTCCTGCGAGCTTTGGAGCACCCACACGGACCCAGTGGGAAAGAAAGGGACATGAAGCTGCAGGGCCAAGTGCTCTGGAGCAGTTTATGATGTTCCTAGCTGTGTGTGAGCACGTGTGAGGGTGGGTGGAGCTGGTATGTGCCTAGGACCTGTGACCTGTTGGAGCCCCCACTGCAGACCAAACCCTGCCCCACTCTGGGTCTCTAGAGCCTGTGGAGTGTTGGCCCTGAGATGTTTCCCCTAACAAGAAAGGCATAGAGTCTCTGTCTTCCCAGCGTGATACCCATTAAACATTCCATGGATTCTTGAGGAAGCCATACTCTGGCTAGTGTCAGGGACAGGAGAGATTAGGAATATTTGAATTGACCAACCCCTAGTTTATGAAAGATGACAGATATTCCTTTGGCTTTCATCCCATTCAATACCTCTCCCCTTCTCAGCATTCTTCCCAATGTCACATATCCCTGTCATGAGGAAGTGTGCTAGGGATCCAACCCAGGGCCTCAAGCAGGTGAGCATGTGCTACATCTGCAGTCCCTTGTCATAAATTTTTACAGCGTCTTGCTTCCACCCCCAGCTTAGCAGAGTTACTTTACATTTATTGTACAATTATTTGCTTTGCCTCAATCTCCCTACCTCCCAACCCCTGAGAGACGGGGTCTGCTCCTTTTGTCACCAGCAGTGTCCAGGACTCAGCAGGCATCAAGAAGTAGGCAACTGGATGATTGATTGGGTGCTCAAGGACTTGGGTGATGCAGATGATGGGTGATGCTTGGGTAAGCATGGGTGAGGAAGTCAGGAATATTAATGTATCTTAATTGTCAGGCAGGAGAAGCAAGCCAAGGAGCTCTTGGTACCTGCAGCTGAGTGTGGGCAAGCCTGGTGGCTCTTGGAAAGGCCCGTCTTGGGCCTTGAGTGCCTTGTCTCTGATCTTCTTATGCTCTGTACCTGGCCTCTCAACATTCCCAGGTGTGAAGAAAAATAATTATTTCTTAGTGATTGTTTGGTTGATTTTGGTGTTCCTCCAATAAACTGTAAGATCAACACTTGTGATCACAATCCTGCCACACATGGGCACATATATGGGGTTTGCATGGTATCTGGATGAAGGTACAGCTAAGGAACATGGGATAGAGGGGGCTGGGCATAAAGAGGTGGCCTGAGAGGCCGAGGTTTGAAGCCCACATTGTACAGCAGACCTTTTGCTTGTGGTCAGAAATTGCAGGAAGGCCTGCAGTCTAGACTATCTTAGGAGGCTCTGCAGGTAGAAGCTATCTAGAGAACAGGAAAAATGATGTCTTTGAGTCAAGGCTTCCACGGTTCAAATCCTACTTTTGCCACTTCTCAGATGCTAGACATAGGGCAAGCTACTTCTCCACTCTGTGTCCATTCCCACCTCTGAACAAAGTGGGTGGAAGATCAGTGCATCCCTGCATATAGAGGCTTTGGCTCAGAGCCCATGGAGACTGAAGACTTGACTGTTGTCATTCATGTTAGAGACAGAGTAGACCTTGAGAATATCCATCTTGTCATATAAGGAAAGGAAATCTAAAGGTCCAGGAAGCAGAACCTCTCTTTGAAGATCAGAGCGATAAAGCTACTCATGCCTGTAACTCCAAAAGTTAAGGAGGCTAAAGCAGGAAAGTGGCAAGTTCAAGGCCAGCTTTGGCAATTTAGTGAGACCCTAAATTGTTTTATGTCAAAACAAACAAAATAAAAAGATCCAGGGATACAGCTCAGTAGTAGAGCACCCTGGGTTCAATATCTAATATTTCCAGAAAAAACAAAAACACAACACCAAAGTTAACTGCCAACCCATGAGCATTACTCTGTTCCGCTCTCAGTATTGCTGTTTCCTTCCAACTCTTGACCCTTTGATCTGGTCCATCCTCCACGTACTGGTGGCCCTTGTTTTCTGAAACATGGTGCTTCACGACAACTGTAAAATCAAGAAACTCATCTTTCAGTGAGTGGTTCTATTGATAGCCTCTCTCAAAGAGATCTTGGCTTATTTTTTAGGTCCATGGGGGTGGGCTCCTATTGGAAAGGCTCTCTACCCAGAAGCAATGTGCCTTCTGCTTGGTAGTTTTTATTTTTAATTAAGGCATGAGAATGTGTTCCATAATCACCAAAGTTACCTTGGAAATGCAACAGCATCCAATTACTTGGACACCAGAGGCAGTTTGTTCCTTGAATCTGGCAATGTAGACCCATAAAACTAATCTACTACCTCTAACGTGGGCTATTTTTAATGGATTTAGCATCATTTAATTACACTAAGTGTAATTGCACTACCTTTAATCAACGGTTACTGCCTGTAATCAACAGTAAGAAGTAGATGAGCATGGAGCAAATCCCATGGCAGTGGCTGGAACTCTGTCCCTTGGTGCTTACCAGAGGTCCCTAACTGTGGTCCCTCCTCTACCACATTCACAATGAGAGGCACAGGGGAGGGGGAGGGTACCTCAGAGCAGGCCTGGGGTCATCATGTTTGCTGCTGGCAGGCCGTTTAAATGTCACGGAATCCATCTGCAGAGCTGTGCATAGCAATTAAGGATTTCTTGGAAATAGATCAGATCAACAAATTGGACACTTGCCACCTCTGAACTTACTGTGTGCCAGGCACTAAACTCTACTCCATATGGCTTTGTGTTGGAAAGGAAGGAATGGGGAGGTTGCAGAGTAAACTGCTGGTCAAAGGAAGTGACTTGGGCAACCTTGCTGCTGAGTATGTATGAAAAATGAGTCCTTTGCCCATCCTGCCAACCCACACCAGGCTGGCTCAGGTGTCATCAGGGACCTCCCTGAGCCTCCCCTCCCTCATCTGAATAAGAAGGGGGTGGATCAGAATGGCAATTCCAAGGGGGTTTTCCTGGGACCCCAAAAGTTTTTTGGTCAGATAAACTCTAGAAGTGTACCTTGAAATATCTATCTCTTATTTGTGCTAATATCCATTGAAGAAGTTTTATGCCTATATCGTGTACCCTGAACAACTACTTTAAAGATAACATATAATATGCTAACTATTGTTCTTCTCTGATTTTGTTATCAAATTTTGTTTTACCATTTTCCCATAAAATAAAAAAATCTATCTCTTGGTGCTTGCAAAGTGTAGAAACAAACACACCAGGGAAGTTGCATTTCACCTGGTATAAATAAAATCAATTAATATTCCTTGCAACTGTGTTCCACAAATGGCTTTGGAAAAACACTGGCCTTACTGATCCAGAGAAGTTCTTTTGACTCTGAGGTTCTATTATTTTGTATTTATGCTTGTTTTGTTTTTTATGAATTTTAGATAGCCATAGGGGGGAAATGGCCTGAGGATAGGAGATTAAGTGGGAAGAGATAGCTATCTGTGTTTTTATTGAACAAACTCTTATTTAAATTCTACCAGGCAGCTTCATCAGAAAATCAAAATCCTGCAAGCAATGTGAGGCTATTAGGAGTGACACACCATGTTCAAAAAGGTTCCCTTTTAGCCTTACAGTTAATAAGCCTTCCAGCAGGCCTAAGGCTGAGTTCTCAGCATTCTATGGCGAACTGAGATAGCGGTATGTCCTGGATGGCCCTCAGGGTACATTGAAGAGATTTCTGTAGATTTGAGAAGATAAGACCTGCATATGAACTTTGGTTATCCATTAGCTCAAAGGCAAGGGGATGTGATGCTATTTGGGTAAACACAGGTCAAGGCTCAAATGTGGCCCCTAGAGGTAGCTGGGTAGCTAGTTGGGGGCTATTATACAGAAGCATTCCTGGGTGCAGGGTAACCAGGTAAACCATCACACTGCTCTGGAGCTCAGTTCCTTCCCTACATGGGGAAAGGAAGAGACTTGAACTGGAGGAATTCCTAGTTTGTTTCCAGCTCCAAATACATCCGGTACTATCAGTAAAAGTAGTTCAAGTGATTTCAGGTCAAAATCTGTTCTATATTTTCTCCATTTTCGTAGCTTTCTAAGTTGATTAATTTTTTTTTTTTTTTTACTTTAGGAGAAAGTGCATTGTTATGGTTTGTGTCTAGTTGTCCCCCCAAAGCCTCATGCAGTCATGGGGTGAGGACTTCTAGAATTTGTGTTAACTCATGATCC
>NW_004524579.1:27078199-27102377 GCF_000260255.1 Octodon degus | reverse complement strand
TGTGCTGCTCTGCTTTAGACCCAGCTGAGTATGGACTGAAACCTCCAGTAACTGTGAGCTAAATAAACCTTTCCTTCCTTCATTTTGAGTGTCGGGTATTTGTCCCAGCAACGAGAGAAGAGTAACTAAGACATGCATTAAAGAATGTAAACAAAGATCAGTTATGTGTCAGTGTCACTAAGGCAAAAGAGAAGGTGCCTGGAAGCAGAGGATCATGGGCAGTCAGTGCTGGGGGGCTGGTGCCCACTGGGCTTTAGTCTGTTTCTTGCCACAGCAGATGGGAACGTATTTCTTGGTGTCATACAGTTTGAAGGAGAAGATTCTCCTTAACCTGCTCACCTAGAAGATATTTGCTGTTCTGCTCTATCCATGTTGCTCTACTGAAGTCTGGGGGTGGAGGGGGGGTGGCCAAATGCCTTGGAGGTGCTCCCAAACCTTAGAATCTGAGGTTCATTTCAGGCATCTAGCGAGGTAGACCTGAGCCAGAGACAGAGGAAGAAAAGCATTTTCTGGACTGTAGTTAAGCACTATGTGTGAATGTCTAGAGATACAAGCTGTGGGTTCAGTGTATGCTTGCTGTCCTTGGGTGGGTTATCCATTTGTCAGCTATCAATTCTTATTCTGCTCTCCTGGGCAGTCCTCTTCTGCCTGTTACTCAGCAGCAGCCTGGCAGTGCAGGGGAAGGGACAGGAGCATGGTGATGCTTTCTTTTGAAATCCCTGATAATTTTAGTCCTCATTAGGTATGATTATCAGTTTGAACAACACAATCAGGCTTTCTACCTAGTTGTGTGCATGTGTGTGTCACTTGGCTGGAGAATAAAGGGTTCTAGAATTCTGGGAAGCATTGGGTTTGTCTTGTTGTCCCTATGGTCAGGCAAGGCGGGGGAACGCCTTGTCTTTTGTGTTTTACCTGAACCTATCTTCCCTCCCATCCTAGCCCCAGGATGAGCACCTAAGCAACTTCTGCCACCTGCTGGGAGTGGAGCACAGCCAAATGGAGCACTGGCTGTGCCATCGCAAGCTGGTCACCACCTCAGAGACCTATGTCAAGACCATGTCCCTGCAGCAGGTGGTCAACGCTCGCAATGCCCTGGCTAAACACATCTATGCCAAACTCTTCAACTGGATCGTGGAACACATCAACAAGGCACTGCACACTTCCCTCAAGCAGCACTCCTTCATCGGGGTCCTGGACATCTATGGGTAGGCCTGCTCTACTCCTCCCACCTTTCGCAGACATTTCAGAGATCGCAAGAACCTCAAGGGCTTCCTAGTGCTTTGCAACCAGGAGAGCTTCAATGTTTGGGCGCATTTTTATTTGTCATGATGGCTGAGGTTACTACTGGCTTGCAACCAGAGAGGTTAGGTATCCTACAATATGGAGGATAAACCTAAGAAAAAATAGGTCCTATAACTGCACCAGTAATTTCCCCATTCGAAAACCCAGTATGCATTCATTTTTAGTATAGGGAAACTGAGGACCAGAAAGGAAATGACTTGCCTACCCTCATATTGGAAGTTCCCATCAGGTGTTGTGTCTCAATTACATTTTCTGTCAGCCATCCAACTCTTTGACTATACCATCAGTCAAGGTGGTGATTTTAATGTTGTAATTTTGCCCTGTGCTATACAGATTTGTGTTGTATGATCATTCTTGAGGTTTGTGTGCCTTTCAGAATCCCAGGCTAATTGAAAGGACTGTGATATATAACTGTGTGTTAGGCAGGCCAAGGCAGTGTGCCATGGTAGAAAGTATAGTTAACTGGCCACCAGGAAACTGGCATTTATATCAGATGTTGCCAGTAGCTGAATGACTAAAACTCATAGTCCCTTTCTGGCTTTCAGTTTCTATAGCTGCAAATGAATTGTGTTGTTTTGTATTGGGAATCAAACTTGCCAGGCAGGCTCTTGTGCCACTGAGCTACATCCCCAACCCTTTAATGAAGTTTTGAGCCACTATCTCTGCATTTCTTTCCAGAGATAGAAATGATTATTTCTATGATTATTTGAAGTCATATGAATGGGGTGATACTCCCTCTCCCCATCTTTACTTACCCATGTCCTACCCTCTTTAAGCTAATAATGGGCTGGGGAGATAGCTTAGTAGAATAAGTGCTTGCCTGGCAAGTACAAGATCCTGAGTTTAATCCCTGGTACCACCAAAAAAAAAAAAAGAAGAAGCTAATAATAGATTAAATCCTGCTGAGTCTTTATATCCTAGAAATCTTGACTTTGTCTTAAAATAGAAACCACACATACAGAAGTTCAGCATTGAAAGAACAGTGGCCCATGGGGGGAAGGAGGAAGAATGAAACGTGATTTCTGCCTTTGTAAAGGCTCAGCAAATATCTTCTAGGTGAGCAGGCTAAGGAGAATCTTCTCCTTCAAACTGTGTGACACCAACAAATGTGTTCCCATATGCTGCTCAGGAATTAAGTAATGCAAGGGCCTTTGGAAGAAACTGCCGGAGGGTCCATCTGAGGGTTTAGACTTTTGTGCTGTGCAAGTTTGAAAGGCCAGGGAGGGTGTGTTTGTTTGCATCATCAGGGAAAGTGAGAGTTGAGATGGGTTCTTGGAAGGAGGGAAAATGAAAAGGTTTTGAAGGAAGCCTCATGACTGATGAGAAGCAAACAGTGGAGAATCGCCCAAGAGAGGGAGGTGAGAGGATGTGTCCTAGGGGCGCTCTCATCATCAGAGATTCAGCAAAGTGGCTGGACAGCCTTCCTCCTTCTGGTCAGTAGGGCACTCACTTTGTGCTCAGTCCTCCAGCTGCTCTTGTGAGAGCACGGGAGTCTGTTCTCTGGGAACCCAGTGTCTGGGTGTCCGTAATGGATTCTGTGTCATGCGTCCCTCTCTCTGGAGTAGTTTCTGGAACTTGGATTTCCCACAATACTGACCTTCAATGCTGCATTCAGAGAGAAGATCCAGGCTGCAGCATCTGACCTGATTGTATAATCTGCCTACACAAGACTCTTAATTTACTGATGGTTTGGTTCAAAAAGATTAGTACACAGACTTGTGAATAGTATGTGAAAATATTAGGACTTCACTGCTGCTGTTATGTAAAACAGCATGGCTCTGTTCCATTCATTTACATATTTTCTTAACAGTGCCTTCAGTTGAAGACGACTGTTGCTACCTTCCCAAGGATCCCGGGTGACAGTCTGCTCAGTGACAGAAAGACTCTGGGAGTTGGGCTTCTGGCTTGCTGATTCTGCAGCTGTCACCTGGGCTAATGGAAGCTGGATTATTTTGCTTATATTTGCTATTTAATTTTCCTAATTGAATTTATGTTTTCCAAGGTCTTGTGATTTCCCAAAAGAGAGACATACAGACATAGATTACAGGGAAATCTGATCTGTGATTGACCGGTATAGATGTCACTACATGGGGTGACAATCCAGACACATCGTCCTGGTTTTAGTGCCAGCTCCTGACCCATGTGTCTCTGTTGTCACTGAGCAGCCTACAGTTTTCTTTGAGAGCATCCGACAGCAGCTTCCAGGGAGTATAGGTTGTGACATGGGCCACATGGCATTTGGCCACTGACCAGCCCACTGAGGAACCTTCTTACCTCAGTGTTGGTTCCTTCTATTTCTTAAATCCTTGTTTTCTCTCAGAAGCTAATTTGCAGTTTTTGAATCTATGCCATAAAGTGATTTACTGTCCAGTTTTGCCCACATACATTCTGTCTCAGTGTAATACCAAGCTTATACCTTATAGGCAGTGGAAAAGAGAACAAGGTAGGTATGAGCTGGGATCTGAGTGAACAAGCTGGCAGTCTTTGGGCCCTGGTGCTGAGAGTACCCTTGCAGACATTCCCTAAATGCAAGCTTCCCAGCAGTCTATTCTGCCAGAGACATCCTAACACTCGGGCCTACCCCAGGCTCTCTTCTGGTCAGAGGCTGTGTCATAAAACCTCAGGAGATTAAAACCAAATGTTTGACCACCAGAGAGCAGATGGCTTCAATCTAGAGGATCTGGTCTGTCAGGTTAGTGACATCATTTCTTAATCTGGGGGAAAAAATGAACTTTTGGTGAAAACTTAAAATATGTGAACTATTCCCTGTCATGTCCCTTTACCAGTTATGGTATCTCCTCTATTATACTCTTATGGACTCAGGCGCTGTCCAGAAGCCCACTGAATTTCTGTTTTTTAAAATGGCCATGTCTAGCTAGCAGAAGTGAGTGATGCACAGGATAACCCGCCTGTCCCTTGGCCTGTTCACCTCCCTTCCCTTTCAGGCTGACTCCCCTTGTTTGGCTTTGTTCACATTCATGGAAGGTGGTTCTCTCTACAGAGAATCTGGTCTTCCTTGGGATCAGGGAACTCAAAACTGTTTTTAAAAGTTTTTAATTTTCATATTCTTGACCACCACCACTAGAGAGGGAGCATATCACCTATCCATTATCTCTCATTCTTTCTCATCTGTGAGTGGGGTCACTTTGGTGCCCAGAGAAGATGCCCTTGGGCTGACCTGCTAGCTTGGATTTTCTTACTCCTTGTCCCTATAATCAAAACTGGAATCTGGAGAAAATAGGGAGAATGGTAGGATGTTTCTGAGTACAGCAGACCCCATTTGTTAAAAGGGAATGAATAAGCAGATATTTTCCTCTTGTTAGGTTAGAAATACATAAAGCTAGGAAGTGAAGCTGGAATTGTTCTTGTCACCCCCTGTGAATGAGCACTAATTTGTTCCATTGAGATAACTGTCCCCAGGTGAATTGCGGAATGTACTCGGTGTATTATTGGCCCAGTAGCCAGGCTCTTTCTAAAGATGGAAAGGATTCTGTACCATAGATGAGCTGCCCTGCATTTTCCATGAGTATTTAACATCTCACTAGAGTTAATGTCCGGAGTGAATGAACACACACACAAATGAACGAGCAAGCAGCACACCATGTTGGCATGATACCATATATCTCTTGTTATCATGATGTTCTGGCTGATAGGTAGCTTGTAGAGTAAAAAATATTGTGAACTCCTAACAACTTAGCATGGGCTATGGACTCCCTCTTCCGAGGAGGTGAGCCCTTCCCTGTGGTGAGCCCCTTTCTTTCAAGCTGTGCTGCGTGGTCCCAGACATCCAGCATCCTAGTATCCTTCTACCCTTCATCTTGCTACCCAGTCCCAGATTCAAAAAAGTGCAAAGCAAGCAATACCCAGAGCAATTTAGCCAACACAAGCCAAGCTGTTCTCCTTAACTAAGGATCTGTGAAGCTGCCTGCAGGATATTTCTTAGCAAGCAGGGGATGAAATTAATAAAGGAGAGCCTGGCAGCTTTTGGATGGGATTACCTTTTCATGTTGCATAAACCAGCATTTAGCTCTATAGGCTTGATTAGTTGCAACCTTAGTCCTTCATTCCTCTTTCCTTCCTGAGGCAACAAGAAATAAATGGTTTCAATTTAGAAAAAGAAATACGCATTTGTTTGCCTTCAACATGCCAAGATAGCAAGGGCTTTGACTATGACCATGATGCTCGTGCTGAGGAGAGTTGCCTTAAAGACTTTTGGAGCAATGCAAGATATAGTAGGCACAGATATTTGCTAGGAAACATTGAGGGACATAAAGTAGAGAATTTGGGGGTGCCAGAACAGGAAATGAGATTTGCTAGAATTTTATACTTTCTTAGGCTTGTGTGTTACTGTTTTGTGTACTTCCTAGTACAAAACTAGCATCCAGCTCTTTTCAGTGTTCTTTAATGATACATTTTTTGAAAATATTTTTAAACCTTATAATTGAGAAAAATATAGCATAAACCATTTTAATTGCACAGTTTAGAACTGTTGAATATGATACATATAATCCATTGTTGTGAAAGTTTTCCAGAACTGTATCATTTTGCAGTACTGAATCATTATGCCCATTAAGCCCACTCTTCATTTTCTTAGTCCCTTGGCAACCATCATGCTTAGATATCATGTATATGTTTGAATTATCTGTTATTTACTTTTTGTAATTGGCTTATTTCATTTTGTATAATTTCCTTCAGGTTCATCCATGCAAACATATTTCCTTCTTTTTAAGGGCCTAATGTTCCATTGTTCCATAAATATAAATGCTGTTCCATTGTTTATATTTACAATATGTATTCATGGACAGATGCATTAAAAATGGGTATGTGAAAATCTCTTCAAGGTCCATCCATGACCTGAGCCCTGTACTTATGTTAGAGACCTAGGATCTCTATGCTGAACTACACACCCGGCCCTTTTACATTTTTTTGGCACAGGATCTCTTTAAGTTGTTCAGATTGGTCTCAAACTTGAGATCTTCCTGTCTTAAGGGTTTTGCTTTTAATTCTTGTAATTGGATTGCTGAGTTATAGAGTCATTGCTTTTTAAAAGTTTTGAGTAAGTTTTAAATTGTTTTCCATAGGACCTGCACCATCTTATACTTTTACCAATTCTACACACGGACTTCAAATATCTCCACATTTTTGCCAACACTATTTTTTGTTTATGTCATTTGTATTCACTCCTGCTGTTTTGTTGACACCTATCAGTGTTGGGTGGGTTTTTTTGTTGTTTGTTTGTTTGTTTGTTTTTAGTTTTTGGTATTTTTCCATTGCATCTCGCAGCTGTTGAATTGTTATTTTCTGGGTCCTGGTTGTTTTTAAGAGATATTTTTCTTTTGGGATCACTAGCTGCAATGCCATCTTCAAGGCCTGAAAGTCTATTCAGTTTCATTTCATTCAATTACTTTTGCCAGCTTTCAATGGAATTCTTAATTTCCTAGATATCTGTTTGAATCTATTTCATGCATGCTAATTCTTTCCTGTATTGTTCATTCAATGTTTCCATCATTTTTCTAATCTCCTCTTTTAAATCTATGTTTTCTTTAGATGTTCTGAGCAATTCTTTCTTGATTATTGTCATTTCTTTTTTGCCTGAGAGATTATTTGTGATCTTATATCTCCTATAGCCTGATGTAGTTGTTTCTTTACTTCACTTGCTATCATTTCAGAAATTTCAGGTGTGTGACTTTCAATTTCTATGTCTTTGTCTCCTGAACTTGTTCTGGGTGGGTTGCAGGTCTGACATTGCCTTTTGCTCCTTCATTTTTACATTTTTGAAGCTCCCAGTGTTCACCTGGGCTCAACAGCAATGGTAGGGGTGTGGGGTGTGGGCCAGTAAGGTGTGAGCCTACAGTGGAGGCACAGTAGGCTCACCAGAGCTTCTGCTGTCTGGAGTTCAGCATGGCTTCCATGATGTGGGGTGGGGGAGAGGGAGGCAAGCCACAGCTCAGCAAGGCTCCCATGATGATGGGGTGGCAGGGTAGGATTCACCAAGGCTCCCACAATGGTGAAGAAGTGAGTCACAGCTCCAAGAGGCTCCCTTGATGATGAGGGTGGGGGGTTGTGGGAAAGGGATCACCAAGTACCTTTAGCTATCCAGGGCTCAGCTTGCCTTCCGCAATGGTGGAGTAGCAGGCTGAAGCTCTGCAAGATCCTTGCAATGGTGGGGTGCCAGGGAAGGGCTCACCAAGGCTCCCTCAATAGCTCAGCAAGTCTCCTAGGATGGTGGGGAGCAGGGCTCAACACTATTTTTTAATGTAGCCATCATATTGGATATAAAGTGATATCTGAAGGGTTTTGATTTGCCTTTCTCTAATAGGTAATAATGTTCCTAATCATTTCATGTACGTTTTAGCCATTTGTAGGTCTTCAGAGAAATGTCTATTGAAGTTCTTTGGCCCATTTTAAAATCGGGTTTTGTTGTGTGTTGGATGTTTTATGCATATTCTAGATATAAGCACCTTATTATAAATGATTTTTCAAATAGTTTCTTCTGTACCATAGGTTAGACCTGCTATTGCCTTCATTTTTTTTCAAAATTTTATTGATAAACAGATAACAATGAGACAGTTTCAAGTCAAATCGGAAGTACAATTTCAACAAATAATATACTGCATATATTCTTCTTAGTGGTTAATTGCTGTACAAGATGCGGACTTGAGATCCTATTTACAAACACCATTAGAACAAATCATTCTATTCATTAAGAGAATGCAACTATATATCTATCCTAACCACTTTGAATACACAGATACAAAATGGACATTCATTGATATACACCATTTGTTCTAAGTTCCGTTATTGAATATTATAGGTGTGTAAACTCAGCAAAATATTCTAAAAGAGTCCAGTAGCCCATAATAACATTGGGTCTTCTGTTTAACTGACAATGTCAGAAATTATTGACCTGAGTCCGCCACAGTTCAACATAACAACATGGCTTTACTTCCTATATTTCATCTTCATACTTTTCTACTGGATGGTTAAGACCAAGGTAAAGCAGGACCTATGCAACAAGAGTTGTAGCTATTTGGTCTGAGAAGGTCAGTGAAATGCCCTCAGGATTTGTCCTGAGATCCTGTACCTCAGATTGTAGAACCTTTGTCAGTGTCAGCCATGTGGATGAGTCATGGCCATTGCTTGGCCAATGTGCTCTCTGTGAAAGCCTGAGAGAATGTTTTCTCTCCATATGACTCTCCTTAGGCACACTCTACATCATCGATCACTTTCCTCTTTGGCCCCATAATCTCCTTGATCAGAAAATTTGGGACACTACCGAGGTACATGGCGTTACAGTACAGGTTCTCATATGTCCTGAGTCTTAATTGACCTTAGAAGGTTAGGGCCAAAATGTTGGCTTTCCTTGTATCCCTCCTTTTTCTCTAATTTTGGTCTGCAAACTTAGGTTGTTAACCATCCAGAAGACAAGCTTATTGTTATTATCAAACGATTTAGGCTATCAAACTTAACCTCACTATCTCACTGCATTTCACACATCTTTGCCTTCATCTTTTTGATGGAAGAAATTATTCTTTCTTTGGTTTGTCTTGTTTACTCAGTCTCACTCTGCAGAACCAATTTGCAGATCATTTTACAGACCAATATAGTTCTTAAGAGAGGACTACCCAGCTTTTTCAACTCCAGTATGAAAATGTGGCCATAAGACTGGGTGTGGTGGTGTGTGCCTGTAATCCCAGTGCTTGGGAGGCTTAACAGGAGGATCACTAGAAGTCTGATCTGTGTAGTGAGACCCTGTAGACCCTGTACTAAATACATTTAAAAAAATGTGGCCGTGAAGAATGGAGGAAGAGATACGTAGGGATTATATTTACCCCCTAGCCTGTGAACAGTGTCCTTGTCCTGGATGTTCCAAGATCCCTGCACTTATCTTTTTGGGAGTGACAGTGTATGGCTGGCCACAGTGTTCTTACTCCTACCAGATCATTTGAAGGTATTTGGTTCACCTTGG
This sequence comes from Octodon degus, assembly GCF_000260255.1. Classification (NCBI taxonomy): domain Eukaryota; kingdom Metazoa; phylum Chordata; class Mammalia; order Rodentia; family Octodontidae; genus Octodon; species Octodon degus. Next base: position 27,093,106 of record NW_004524579.1, on the reverse strand, counting down.
ACTTTCCAGCCTCCCAGGAAAGCGGTATAAATCCTAGGGCTCCAAAGTCAAATCCAACCATCTAGAGTTTCTATAGGGCAACCAGTCCTTTGGAGTGTGGTCCTCCCATGTTTCTAAGGATCAAATGAAGTCTCATTCTCTCTCTGTCCATGTAAGTAGCTCCTCCATGACAGAACTTTCTTTAAAACTTAGTGCACATAAACTTTATGCCCCTTTGGGGGATTTTTATGTACCAACTTTGTATCTTCCCAGTAGCCCTTTCAGGTGGGGACTATAACTTACACTTCCTTGCAGCTCCCACAGTTGTTGAGACAGTGGGCAGATGAGCTGGAGAGGATAACCATGGAGTGAGCATTTTCCTGTCCCTAGCTGTGGTTCCAGGCATGAAGGGGAACAGGAGTTGGGGAGTATGCCAAATCGAGTGGACTGAGATCCTCAAGAAGAATAAATGTTCTTTGTCTTGAGGATGAGCAGCACTTTGGCCTGTGTTCTCTCTGAAGGGCAAGTTAAGTGGGTGGAGGTGGATCTGGGTGCAGAATTCAAGTTCTGCCACTTGAAGGACTTGAATCAGTTAGCAGTTCAAGATTCCTTAGTAGAGAGGCCAGAGCATTGCCCTAGCACACCCATGATCCCCTTATGAGATTTCATGAACTTCAGGATGGATATGGACCTTGAAAGGACATTGGGATCACACTTGTCTGGCCCTGTTTAAAAGGCTCAAGACTCAACTGAAACAGATTTTCCCATGTTGTTTTCCTGTATCAGGAATCAAACTCAGAACGTTGAGCTTATGGGCCAGGAACTCATGCTGCTTACCTCCACAGCGCCTCCTGTATCCCTTTTAGTGCTTCCCTGGAATCCCTCCCCTGCACAGAACCGAAAGGTAGACTGCCTGAGAGTGATCTTTGTAAGCTAAGCCAGGAGATCCTGAACTCTGGCCCAGCTGTGCAGCAGTGCATTGACCCTCTGCTCTCTCTCCAGCTTGCAGAGTGAAGTTAACAGAGTTGAATAATTCACTCAGAGTAACTGCTTGATTTTTTTTTTAATTACCATTTCACTCTGCAACAGTTGCTGCCTTAGTTTTAGAGGCACTTGTGGTTCTTACTACACCTTGAAATGGACTAGAATGCGAAATTGTATACTTTTCAACTGAAGTTTTGAAGAAGCAATTGAGGTAAGCCTGGCCATGGTACCTCTAGGAACGCAGATGAGACCGTGCCTCAGCCCTCCCTTGTTTTAACCTTCCTCCCACCCAAAGGTTTTGGTCTGAATATTCTCAGCATTGATTTTATGCGAGAAATCCATTTCTCTCTAGTATATAAATTTCCCTTTGACAGTTTAATGCTGTGAACTATAAATTGACCCATTGTGTTTATTTCTAAAAGTCATCTCTATTGATGGGAAGAATTACTACAAATATAATTCCATTGTAAAAGAGAAGCAGCCCTATCTCCCTGACCATAGCTTGCTGAGGTTAATCATTCTCTCAGCTCCCCAACCCCCTCATTCATCTCTGGCCCTTGGCATTACAGTAATTATACTAGATGGCAGAGGAATTGTTGCCAGATAATATCTTAGAAATAGGGAAATTATGAGCTAATTTCAGCCATCTCGAATTAATGAGAATGTTCTTTCTGAAGTGCTACCAATGTAAACCTTTAAAAAATGACAAGTGAAAGATATTTAAATCTTCTATCTGTGGAGCTCAGTGTGAGCTCTGCCAGCATACCCAGTTGCTATTATCTGGCCAATTGCTGGGGTGGATTTTTTTGTATCTTCCTTCTAGGTTTATTAATTAAATTTTCTGTGAGCTTGGCTGTTATCAGCAACTTCTCTTTAAGAGGGGAGGGAATATGATCCTATGTGACATAACTCAGTCTGCAGCATTGCTGTCTGGGCTAGCAGGGTTATAGTCTGGGGTGATGTGATGACTGGCCCACACGGTACCTTTCTTCTGCCTGGCCTGGGTTATACATGGATGCCCTCCTTTACCATAGCATGATTTTGCATCTTTGATCTTGTTTATTAACCTAGAATTATTCCTCCCACATGGACATGGCCAGAGGCTGTGCTTTTATGTGGTTGTCTCCAAGCACTTGACTCCTTTGATCTCAAGATGTTCCCTTTTCCATGTATTACACCTTGGTGGGGAAGTGGATGTAGAGAAACCTGATGTTTTTGCAGGCACTGACACAGCCCTGTCAGGTGTCTGATATGTCCAGTTTTGGTGGCCCCTTGTACAATGTGCTATTATGCAACCCTTACTGGGGCAGGGCTAACATTTCTGGAAGTGGTACTTAGGAGGGGCAGTGTTCAGAAGAACTTGCATGACACTATAAAACAGAAAGCAGGACAAGTGGTCCTAGAAGCTGCAAAGGCAGAAAAGAAGTTGGCTTACATAACAATTTAAAATAAAGTCACCAAATGCATGGAAAAGTCAATTGATAAAAAAAATTTATGCAGCCCATAAAATGTGCTGACTAGGAGCCGTGCTGTTCCACCCCTGGAGCAGTGTGGGACAACTGACAGAGCCAGCAGAGAGGGAGTCTCACAGAGCCGAAACATCCAGTGCGTGAACTTGAACTTCTCAGCCTCATTATCAAAACAAGAAATACAAATGAAAACAAATTTTCTTGGCCCTTAGGTAGATTAAAGTCTAAGTTTGTGTAACATGAGTACTGGTATCGGTGAGAAAAAACAAACCCTTGTTACCGTGAGCAGTGGAAATTTGTCTCCTTCCTGCCCTTAAAGATGGGACTTGGCATGACCCGTTAAAATTCAGATTGTGTGATCCTTTGAGGCAGCAATTCCAGATCTAGGGAATTTATCCCATGGGGATAAAGAGATGCAGCTACTATGAAAACAGAGAATTCAGCTGTTCATAATGTGGTGAAGGAGCTGTAGGATGAGACTGACGTATGATAGGTCCCGTTCTTAGTGGCTGTGGGCATTAAATGAAACCTCATAAAACTCTTAGACCACAGCTGTTTGGATGCTTCTGAACAGGGCCACTGCTGGTTCTCAGCCCATGTGTGAACAAGGAAACATGCCTCTATTTTTGTTTGTTTGTATGTTTGTATTTTAGGGAAGGGTCTACAGGATGTTCAGGGTCTCACTACTGGTTCAGACTCATAGTGCTCCGCCTGTTTACAGCCTCCCAAGAGCTGGGATTAGAGGTGTGCCCCATCACACCCAGTCTCAATTGGGGCTCAGCATGCCCTGGGGGCAGGGCTGGCAGGACAGGCCGGGGGATTGAACCTCCAGTCCCTGCATCTGCTTGTAGGCACTTTAATCCACTGAGCTATTTGGCCGGCCCTAACTTGCCTCTTCCTTAACTGTAGGATGAGACAATTGCTAACTGCTGCCCCATTCTTTGCATCACACAGCCTGATGCCATGGTGAGTCCCACTCATTTGTAGCTAAAGCTGCGAATTCTTGTGTGGCCAGCTTGATGAGTGATACCACATCCATGCGCTGTATGAGTCTGATCTGCACATCCTGCTGGCTATTTGAAGTTCTCTCCTCCCCACTGTCCTTTCTGTCTCAAGAACCTTTCTATTTCTTGTTCAAGTCAGACCTTGCCTGGATCTTGTCTGCCTTCCTCCTCCACATCCTATTTCCTTTTTTTTTTTCCCTTTCTTTTTTTTTTTTTTGGCGGAATCCACATCCTATTTCCTGCTGCTGATTCTACACACAGTCCCCTAAATCAGTGTTTCTCCTGCTGGTCTCTAGGGCACACATCAGACTGTCATTTCTTAATCTGAAATCGTCCAAATCTTCCCATTGGCTGGGATAAAATTTAGGCAGCATCATGTAGGTCGTTCAGCCTATGGGCAGGACCCCTGCCCCTCTCTGCTGCACCAGGCCTCTTTCTCACCTCCCATCCTCTCTGTGGGCTCCACCCCTCCACATAGCAAGGCAGGCACTGAGTTGAGCAGTGAATGAAGATGTAAATAAGATAAAGTATGTAGAGCTCAAATAAGTAACATAAAAACTCAGGTAATACCAGATTTACCCAGGTTCACAGATAATTAACAAAGTACAGATTACTAGTACATAGAGAAATATTGAACTCTATTAAAGATCAAATAAATTAAAATCAAAATACGTTCTTACATACCAACTAACCAAGGACTTTTAAAATTTAATGTGTACACTATTTACCAGAGCTTTGGTACATTAGTATTCCCAGTGTGGTGAGGGTAGATTGACCTGGATTGTTCAGAAGGGAAATTTTCAAAGCAATAAAAGCATTCTCTTCCTGAAAAATGGTCTTTTCCTGCAACTATATCTCTGCATGCCTTCTACTCTGTATGACACTTGTCAAAAATACATTGAAATATACTAAAATTGGTGTCTCTTATCAAGTGTACACTCTAAAAATGATTAAAAGACTGCTTAGTGTTAGCAGAATAAGACTCATACACTGGGTGGTAAGGGTGAGGGAGTAAAATAACTTCATCTTTCTGGAAGAAACAGTGCTCCTAACTGTGGTAATTCTCCTAGGACAGTGCCCCTAGCAAAGAATTATGAATTTGAAGATGTCTATATATGCTATTTTCAGTTTCAATAGCAGTTAACATTGGAAAAACAAAGTATGCTTTGATAAAGGATTGACTAAATCATGATAAATCTGTATGGTACCAGTGCCAGCTCATGAGACTCCTTTCTATGAATTTGTATGAGGTGTCCCAGGCTAACTTGAACACCACCTGTCCCCTTTACCTGGGACCTCTGCTCATCCCAAATTTCTGACCACAACCCTGACCTGCATTTTGGTTGGCAAGACAGACATTAATGTCTAAATGCCTTTGAAGAATAGTGTGGACAGTTGTTTGTGATGGAAAGTTAAATGAAAACATAAAAAGATAGCAGGACCTCAAATTGTACAGATACTTGTAATTCTTTTCAAAATTTTTCAATCTCCTGGAGAAGATTACTGAGATGTAATTGGTGGTTGACCTGAGAGAATCATGGCTGACCTTCTCTTCTGTCCCTAGATTTTCTCACTTGTAATTTTTCTAGTTTTGAAAGTAGCTATCCTTTATTGTACTAATTTACTGAAGGTCTGCAGGTCTGTGGTGCTGACCTGCAGTGGTGGTCTCCAGGACCAGAGCCAAGGAACTGAGCACTTGTGTTATGGGCCGAACTGACCTGGAGGAGAGGGTGACAGTAGCTTTGTGAAAGTCTCCATGATTCTTTCAATAAAAGGGGAAGTCTCTTACCTTTGTCTTTGCTTCTTTCTGTTCTGCAGGTTTGAGACCTTTGAAGTAAACAGCTTTGAGCAGTTCTGTATCAACTTCGCTAATGAAAAGCTCCAGCAACAGTTCAACTCGGTATGTTAGGTTTCCGACCCTGGGGTGGGGGAAGCCTCACACTCTTTCTGGAGTGATTCCCTGCTGGGGCCACCTCCCTTCCACCTGAGGTCAGTGGGCTACAGTTTTGTCCTGACCTGTCCTGGGTTTCCTCGTGGTGCTCCCAACAAAGGACTGGCTCTTGTTAGTGAGGTCATACGACTCTGGCAACTGCGCTGAGGATGGAAATGATCCCCTGGCTTTGATTTCCAACTCATTTGAGCCTGGGCATTCAAGATTGTTAAGCAATTGCAGGCCAGGTGTGAGACTTCTTGTGACTGGTTGGACAATAGTAACACAAAATTATTAAAATACCCAAGAAGAGGTTTGCATAGGAATGCAGAAATCACTCCCATGCTCTTCTCTTTGTCAGTCATGACTGTAAATTAGTCTTTTCTAACAGCTATCTATCATCTTCCAGTCACAGAATAGAATCTAGGGGCTGGGGAGATAGCTCAGCAGTCTAAATACCTGCCTGACAAGCACAAGGACCTGGGTTCAACCCCCAGTACCACATGCCATGTGGGGCCTGCAATGACAGAGTTCAAACTGTGTAGCAACACCCTGTACTAAATAAATAAAAAGATTTAAAAAAAGAATAGAATCTAGAGGTAATGGAAGTCAAGGTGTATCTATATTTCACTTGCCTTGGCCTTTTTCTTGTTTTCCTAGCATGTGTTCAAACTGGAGCAAGAAGAATATATGAAGGAGCAGATCCCTTGGACCTTGATTGACTTCTATGATAACCAACCCTGCATCGATCTCATAGAAGCTAAGCTGGGTATCCTGGACCTGTTGGATGAAGAGTGTAAGGTAAAACTGGTCATGCTGTCATTGAATTGGTCCAGTTTTAGGATTGAGTAGTGGGACACTGTGCAGCTGTGGGATGCAAGGCAACATGTGAAATCTCAAAGCTGGTTTTGATCTCTGATCATCTGACTTTGCTGTTCTGGGGGAAGCTTTGTTATCCATTCTGCATGCATTGAATGTGATGAGCAAGTGTTGTTATCATGGTAAACATGTATATAACAGTTGGCAGCTGTTAGGGATTGGCATGGATTTGGTGCCTCAGATGTCCTCGGTACTGACAGAATCAGTATCTACACAAGTATCCAGTGAGGACTTGAAACCCAGGATCATCTCTGCAATGTGAAATGATTTGTGAGTGTTCGAGTTGCAAGGCATGGTAGCCACTGAGGTCCACAGATTTCCCTCTGCCTGGCTTTAATGGACTCTACCCAGCATGACAGGGAGAGAACCTAGCAGCCCTAGAGTATAGGGTGAGAGGAATTGGTTTGTATCAGTTGATCAACTTTTTTTATTTTTTTAAACCTGAGAGATTATTTCTGTTCTGATTTCCTCTATGGCCTCAAGCACTTCTTTATTTGCTTCGGCTGCTGTCATTTCAGAAATACCTCGTTGCTTCCTGGACTTGTTCTGGGTGCTGGAGATCTGAGGTTGCATTTTGCTGCTGTATCTTATCATTTTCTCTTTCAAAAGTTTTTATTTTGTTTTCTGTGCTGACCCTTGTAAGTTTCTGTAGTAGGTAGCTTTATCACTGGTATTGTGGCCTATCGAGGGAAGGTTTGTTCTTCAGGAATGTCTTCTGCCCGTAGGAGATATTGCTTTGTGTCTGTCCCAAGATTCTACCTTTCCAATTAAGAGTGAGATTTTGGTATCTGTTAGGCTCAGTTCTCAATCCTTCGGTGCTGGGCTTCAGTGAGTTTATCACCCCAGAACTTCCCAGTAGTGTCGTTTAACTTGTTTGGCTTCCAGTTTCCTGCCGCATGAGTTGATGGAAGTTGGCTTTGATCCTCACTGTCACTCAGTTGTGTGTTTGACTGATTAGAGGAGTAGGTGGTTCATTCCTTCAGTGATGGGAACCAATGAAAAGGTCTAGAAGCCACATGGTTCTTGGTATTGAAAGAGATCACCCCCGTTGCTTTCACATTATTTTCTCCTATACCTTGCCTTTAAAGGAAGGGGTGTGGCTCAATGGTTAGGGAGTTTCTTTCTTTTTTTTTTTTTTTTCATTGAATGAAATAAAAGGGAAGGACTAATAAAACAATAGTCAACAAAGTGAAATTATACTGAATCTCATAGTTGGCACATTTTTACCTCCTAACATGTTTCAGTGTCTTTTTGGAGAGGTGAGCTTCATCTTCAAAGTCAGTGTCCAAGCAGAAATAATTTCAGTGTGTCGGGTGTTTATCATGTCCTATGTTTGTTTTGCCTTTGCCTTGTCACCTGTTTGTCTAGGCTTGCTCAACCTGTGAGGTTGAAGTCAAGTTAAAATAATTGTCCCCAGATTGAGTGGCACTGGGTAAACTGCTGACATCATAGCACCCTCCCTCCTGCTGTCAGCTCCGCGCTCTCCTGATCCACAGCCAGCAGCCTTCTTCCTGAGCTCAGTGGAGACTGTACCCACCTCAATCTCTTTAGTTCTGTCAGTGACTAACTCCTCTGGCTCCACACCTCCCACCCAACACACGGTCCTGTGTTCAGCCTAGGCCTCTGGGGTGCTGGTTCAGTCTAGCTCTCCAGCCCTTGCTCAAGGTGAATGTCAACTTTTTATTCTCCTCTTTGCTGGTGAGGGTCATGCACAACTCTGAGGTGCAGGGGGGTTGGCTGGCTGTCCTGCATAGGTTCTATGATGAAGAGTCACTTAATCGTAAAGTAGGACCCCCACAGGAGATAGACCCTGCATTCCCATTTACTCACAGCCTCTCCCCAAGTACTTCAGGAAGACCAGTTCTATGACTAGCAGCTGCCCAAGGGGTTTGCAGTGTACCTGCCTTTGGCCAGCAAAATAAGGCTGCTAGTAGATATGTTTTGCCTTGTCTTCTGAGGAGTTGCGAGGTGCTAGCACCCAGGGGAACATCTCACAAGAGTATCAGTCCACAGCAGTGGGAACATTCCTAGTGCACAGGTTGGAATTAGATGAGCCTAAGCCTCTGAGAGAAACCCCAGAGCAGTGCTGGACTCAGAACAGATGACTCTAAGAATGGTGTGAGAGCACACAGAAGGCAGCAGTTCTACAGAAAGCAAGCCAGACCCAGGCAGGAAGGCCACAGAGCAAGCCATGCTCAGCAGTTGTGAAAGAGACCTCCCCAAAGCATTACTAGACTTTGCAGCCTGAGATAGTTCCAGTCCAAGAGAGATGCCCAAGACCCTCATGTCTTCTCTCATCCTTTGGAATTCACACCACCTGGAGTAACAATGTGGGTAACTATCTTACTTGAAACAAGCTACAGGAAAATGAAACTATATTTTAACTCCTGCCACAGTAATCCATCAAATGCCAAAACTATGTTATGCACATACTGGTTCTTTCATCTTGAGGGAGAGCCCTTGGAGAGGAGAAACTGACCTCCCTCCTGACTTTCCAGGGAACAAGAGCAAGGTTTTACTTGAACCAGTGAACTGAGATTCACCGGCCTAGAGACATCCAGTTCCACAGAGACTGGGTAGGGTGTGGGCTACAGAGTGACTTATAGGAACATCAACTCAAAACGATGCTGAGTTACATGTAGCCACTGTGATTCCCTGCCCTGAGCTCCTTGGTTTTGTCCAAAATCCAAGTTTTCTGCTCACAGAGCTGGTGGGAACTGGGGATGTCAATATGCCAGGTCGTGTTATGAATGGGACACATTTAAACACCCTGGTGACCAAGACCACAAATGTGGCTCTGGAGGTAAGACGAATGCTGAGTTAAGGAACAAGACAAAAGCGCACAGTATGGAAACTTTTAACATCAGACTTCATTGCTCTGGGAAGCCAGAGTAATTGAGTATAATTTGCCGCCTCTATCAGGACAGCTTTAAATCCATAGATGTCATTACATTTGTCAAAAGTCATCCAACTGATCCCATGAAAGGGGTACATTTTACTGTAGGAAAATTGCGCTGTAACAATCTGACTTTTAAGAACAGGGGCAGTGGTTGCCTGCCTGGCTCTTCTGCAAGCACCCACAGCCCCAGGGGGAGCAGGTTGAAGCATTCCTGCGTTGTGCTGCAGCTGGGGAATGCAGAGTGCCTGGGGATGAAGCCTTTTGAACAGTGACAGCTGCCTCCAACACACCCCATCCCCTTGTCTCTCAGATCCTCTGTAGGATGAGAAAGAATAATGAGGTCTCACTGTGAATAACTGAATTCTGTTCCCCCACCCCCACCCCTCAGCTGACAGGACACAAACCCCAGAGAGGCTTGGACTGGTGGGGTAAAGCAACCAGTGAGACAGTCAATTCCTGGAGATGTGCTTTGGAGAGCAGGGCAGTGAGCTAGGGTTGCAGTCAGAAGTGTGGGCACACGTGGCTGCAGACTTGAGAGGCAGCACTCAGGAATTCTCCCAGGGCCTCTGATGGGTCTCAGAACTGCAGGGGAGGAGCTGGGGAGATGGCTCAGTGGAATAAGTGCTTCCCTGGCAAGCACAAGGGCCTGAGTTCAATCCCTGGTTCTGCAAAAAAAAAAAAAAAAAAAAAAAAAAAAAATGAAGTTAGAACTGCAGGGGAGGTGTGCGGACCGCATCAAACTGCTTAAGTTCCTTTCAGTGGAAAAGCCCCAGCTATACAGTCAGACCCTCAGCCAGCCACAAACTACACAGGGCTTCAGCTATCCTAGGGCGTAGGAAAGGGGTGTTTGCAGGAAATTCCAACTTCTGGACTGCTCTTACCTAAACTCTCCAGTCCACGATGTGCTCTGAGGCTGCTGCTGCTGGGGGGGGATGGACGCTCCGGTCCTTGCCCTCCTCCAAGCTATATTGGCAGACATTCTGGTGCCTCATCCTGCCATTCAGTACCTCTCACATCATTCCCTCCCTCTGAGAGGGATGAGTAGACTTAGTCTAGGCTTGTAGAATAAAAGAGGTTAGCATATGCTTCCTTGGGGGTGCATGTTTGCATTTTAGCAGAAATCTTCTGGAAGTGATGGCTTGATCCCTGAATGCAGATACAATGGGTAAAAATACAGGTTACTGCCACAGGCTGGAGAGACACTGTTGGGGCTCCTCAAAGACAGGCTTGTCAGGAACTGCAGGCTCAGCCCAATGTGAATTGTTTTGTTTCATAGAACCAGCTAAAGAGCTGAGCAGTTGGATGTTCCTAATCCTTGTTGTAGCTTCTCAGTGACATCGGGCTGAAGACAGTGGGGCTGCTGTTTTCCTGTCTTGTCCCTTGGGGGGGGGGATCCTATTCCCAGGAGAATTGTTCCTTTAGGTCAAGGGTGGTGGTATCTTCCAGGGATGCTGGTGGTCTCCTTAAGCTGACTGGAGAGTCTGGAGTGAGCAGGAGGGAGGTGGCCTGGGCTTCCAGAAGCTCAGCAGTGGGAAAGGCCACGTTGAGTCTTTTGGGCAGGCAGCCCCAAGGGAATGGTCTAGTCAAAGGTGGAATTTCAGTAATTGGAGGTAAGACCATGGAGATGCTAACTCTAACTTTCTTCCTGGAGCTTGGCTGTGAGAAGCAGGAGGCTGGGCTGGGTGGATGGGATGCTGGCTTGGAGGGCAGCACTCTTCCCCAAGGGAATAGCAGAAAAAAAGAGTGGTATGGATGCAGATAAGCGCTGGGTGCTACAGCAGGAGCTTGTGATTTCCTGCTTGAAAACCTCCATTTTCCCAGGAAGGAGGAAATGGGGCATGTGGCAAGTGGAGGCAGGTAAGAAGCTTACCAAAGCTGGCAGAAGATAGGAGCTGCCTGTGGATGGGAGAGCAAGTGACTGAATGCACAACTTCACAGATGAGATCAAGGAATCTTTGAGGTCAACTTCCATTTAGAGCTGGGAGCCTTGTCTTAATCTACAGAAGAGTGAAGCTTGGTCTTATTTGTTCGTTTGCTTGTGCTGCATTTTTAGGGAAGGGTCTACAGGGTGTTCAGGGTCTCACTACTAGATCGGACTTGTAGTGATCCACATGTTTACCGCCTCCCAGGAGCTGGGATTACAGGCACACACCACCACGCCCAGTCTCAATTGTTGTCTCAGGGCATCCCAGGAGCTGGGCCAGCACAGCAGGCCCAGGGATCAAAACCCAGGCCCATGTGTCTGCTTGTAGGCACTTTAATCAGCTGAGCTGTTTGGCTGGCCCTTGTTCTTCTTTTTGTTTTTATTTTTTGCAGCAACACTGTTACATTAGAGCAGCAAGGAAAGGAAAAATGAGTCGCTGTGTGAGTTCCTCCAGCACCAGGTGAAAGGAAAGACAAGTGTGCTCAGACCGGTTGGGAGTTGGTGTTCTGCTGAGCATGCAGGGAAGCGGGTGTGAGGGTGGAAAGGTGAAGGCCTAAAGCAGCATTGGGTGCTGTTGGGCACAGAGGAAGTAGCTGCCTCCTCCTGAGAACTGTTCGGGTTGTATAGTCCTGGGTACAGAGAGTACCCCCCAGACTCTGAGGATCCAGAGGTGCCTTGGTGCAGTGGTAATGTGAGGTTGGCAGAGGCAGAGGCAGCTGAGAGCCACAGACATAGGGGATGGAACCAGACAATGTCTGGAGAGACAGTCACTGGTGGCAGTAACCCAGGAGAACAGGAACATGAAGCAGAGCTGAGTAACTGGCTGTAAAGTCCTTAGCGGCCATCTCTCGTCTGCAGTTTTGTTGGGGGCAGGCTTTGCCCCCCGCCCTGGGGACAGTCCAAACTGATTACAGCTGCTATGATAGAATAATTCCTCCTCAAGCTCCCAAGGTTTGTATAGTAGCAAAAAATACACACTCTAGATCCAGCCTGCTTTTCAGCTCTGCGATCTTAAGCAAGTTACTTAACCCCTCTCTCCATTTTCTCTTCTCTGTATATGAACTTACTGCCTCACTCACAGTGACTGATAGGAGGATTAGATGAGCTGATACCTCCGCAATGTATAGGAAACTGTATGACGAATATGAAGCACCATGGACATTTGCTGCTAGTATTATCTGACACTCTTAATACAAATTTCTGCTGTTCTTTACTTATACTTGGAGGTGGGACGGGGAGGTAAAAGGGATTATGTGTTCTTCTTGAGAAGTATGTATACAATGTGATCTTCACCATTGGTCTCCTCTGCTAATTCATTCATGCCAGTCTGGATTACTGAGTATGTAGGATCATACATGGGGTCTTCTCTTTGAAGTCCAATCTTAAAAGATTTTGTTACCCACAGACTTAAGTATTTATTTAGGTGAGCCATTTACCTAGGTGAGCCTTCTCATGGTTCTGCTACCCCAACTGGGTCAGGCCCTCAAGGTCTGTCTTGTTCCTGTCCTCTGCCCAGCTGGTCCTGACAGCCCCACCAGGAGGTCCCTCCTTCCCCCATACAGGTTGGTTCTAAATACAGAATGCTTATAGGCAAATATAAAATGGTGTATATATAGAAAATGCTGAATTAAATATATTTTATTGTTTGCCCAACACAATTAATAGCCTCCCTCAAGAAAGCATTTTCTTCCCTTGAGTTTCTTATAGCATGTAGTGGTGGGTACTCAATATTAGTGGTGTATTCAATACGGTACACATTGAATCTTAGGAAAAATTTGTTTGTTCACAAAGGATTTAAGTTTGTTCTCAAGTATGTAAGCACTTTCTTTATAACACAAGTTTTATTCATTTACTAAGCAAAACCCACTTTAAGTAGTTACTAAAAGGTCACCTTCATCCTTGCTTGATAGAGACATATAATCTAAATTATTGATGGGTAAGTTAATTAGTGACTCATAACTGAGAACTGGACCTGTTCTGCTGAGTGGATGTTGAGGATGACACAGGAGGGAGCCCCATCACTGGACAGGCTCGTCATTCCTGACAGTCTGAACTGTAGTCACTGTGACTCTGCTGTGTTCCCAATGAAGGAAGGTGCTTGTTTACTTTGGAGGCCATCCATAGACACACAGAAGAGGGGCTGCCCTGAGGAACTCTTAATGGAGTGAAAACTTTTAAGTCTGAATTTATATTTTGGGTAGGCAGAGATATTAGTCCCAGAAGAATCAGGTCTTTGAGGGGCAAGAAACAAAGCAGTAAGGCCTGTTCAGTCTTTGAACCCAACAGACCTATAATGTGTAGTAAAAATGTCCTGAACCTGAGACCAGTTGTGAATTCTGTGTGTGTGTGTGCACACATGCATGCACGTGCATGTGTAGACTATTGTAAAAACTAAATAGTGCCGGGGAGACAGCTCAGTAGAATAAGTGCTTGCCTGGCAAGCGCAAGGGTCTGAGTTCAATCCCCGGTTCTGCAAAAACAAAACAAAATAGTGAGGAATTTAAGAAGCAGGGACTTGAGGTCAAGAGTTGTCAGAAACAGCCTCTCAGAAAAAGATAAGGCTGAGTCTGGATGGTGCTGTGAATGAACCTGGGAGCAGGGTGGGTTTCTGTGCAGCAGGCTCCACCAGAGCAAGCAGGGTGGGAGGCGTGCTGTGCTGCGGAGGGTGAGTGCTCACAGTGCTGCAGGAAGAAGCACTTCAGATGGCTCCATGGCTGTGGCTGGTCCTATGGCCCCAGCTTTTCCTCTTATCTTCTACTTGTGCCAGCTAGCAGATCCTTGCAGAGTCAGTACGCTCTGTGGACCACAGCCCTCGCTTGGTGGGTTGATGGCTACTGCGCGTGACCCCGCACATCATGGTTGAGTCATTCTTTGCATTCTAGTGAAGCTGCTGCTTTGAGGTGGTTCCACCTTACAGAGCCATGTACCCCTCCACTGTGACCCTTTGTTTGCTTCCTTTTCCTCTTCACAAAATGCTCTGCCTTATTTTGTGGTTCTGCAGGTCCCCAAAGGAACTGACCAGAACTGGGTACAGAAGCTCTATGACCGGTACTCGAGCAGCCAGCACTTCCAGAAGCCCCGCATGTCCAGCACATCCTTCATTGTGGTCCACTTCGCTGATAAGGTGGCTATCCTCTTGACTGTCTTGGCACTGCTTAGCCTACCACCAGTAAACTCATGCTTCTGCGATAAGAGGGAGCTGTCCCTCAGTTTCCCTAAGGAGCTTCTCTCCTAGTGATGGGTGTAGACGCAGACCTTTTCAAAAATGGATTTTGTAGAGGGGAACAGTACCAGGAATCAAACTTAGGACCTCACACTTGCCAGACAGGCACTGCACCACTGAGCTAAATCCCTGGCTCTGAATATTTTTTTTTTTAATTCTGAGACTGTAGTGAGCATATAAGTTAACTAGAGATCTGTTAAAATGCTCAGACCAGTAGGTCTGGGGTGTGACTGAAAAACTCATCCCTTGAGCCCTAACAAGCCTTTTGTTCTGAGAACTCCCTTGTACACAGGGTTTTCTCTTGCAAAATGAGTGCTCATTTCTTTCTGTCCCAGGGCCTTGCTGCACTCTAAATGGGGACATCTGGGGGTTTCTCATCTACTCAGCTTTTTCAGAAAATTCCACATGGATGATTTAAAACTACAGTGGTGCCTCAGTGTACAAATTTAATTTGTTCTACAATTTGGGGATGATGGTCATGTTTGTGTTTGTGTGGGGAAGATGGCCATGGTTATGTTTGTCATTCAGTGTGGAGTTTGCAAATGAAAGCAAAATTCTACTGAACACTTTGAATTGCAAACCAAATTGTTTGCAAATAGAAGCCTTTATGAAGCAA
>NW_004524579.1:27075835-27077399 GCF_000260255.1 Octodon degus | reverse complement strand
TGTTGACTGACCTATTCTTATTCAAAGATGAGCAAGGCCGTCTGCCTTGTACTGTAGTTGTTCCATTCTTATGGACTAAAAAGATGTACCCTGATACCTCAGAGAGAAGAGGCACAAAGACAGCCGTGGAGCCCTGACACCAGAGCTCCACGTGGTGCAGATGCTGCCACCAGCTCCGTCCCTTCAGAGGCAACCCAGGAAAGACTTTGACAGGGCTTAGAAAGCTTTCCTCTTAGATGATGTGATACTGAATTCATTGCATGGGCCTGATAACACTGTAAAAATGACAGTTGAATTTCTCTTTTTGATAAGCTTTAGATGAATGCAATAGGGTAAGATGATAGAATGGAGAAAATATACCCAGTAAAATGGACCCAAGGACATAAAGCCAAACAAACCTGTTATGTCACGTGGCCTTGAATCTGAGGATTTAGGGAGGATTTAAGTTGGTAGCAGTGTTTAGCCAGCCCAGGGCAGCTCCTCCTTATCGTTACCTCTGGGTATCTGGAACGTCATTGAACCAGTCCCTGCAATGACTCCCTGTGGGTGAAGGTGACTCCATCCATCTACTGTGACAGATTTTGGAGTCCAATACAGATTAACCCCCCCCATTTCCAAATCTCCAGTTCATGGTAGTTATATGAGAGTTTTACCTTTTTCCACAAGTGTGGTGCTGGGGAGGGGATAAGAAGAACTTTAGGCCACAGGGAAAGAAGAGAATCAGTGTGAACGCTGTCCCCATCCTGGGTGTCCTGGATGCTGGGAAGCCAGTGACCTCCTGCATGTCTGACAGCAGTCCCAAGGCATCTGCTGTTTGGATGTCAGTCTCTTCTTTCAAGGAGAAGAGAGAGCTCTCATTAGATACAGAGTTGGTTCTGCCACTGTTGATTATTTAAATTTGAAGTGCCTCTCAGGGGTGTCAGAGCCTAAAAGGAACGTTGCAAATAAACTCTCTGAAAGATCATCTTTTGCTAGTAGCTGAGCTTGTTCTTCCCCTTATTTTTATTTAAAAACTTTGCCGAGTATTTGTTTGGTACACAGTACAGTGACAACCAACACATATACTTAGCCTCATGGATCTTGCTATAGTGAAAAAGATGCACAGTTGTTAGAAAGATATGTGTTACCATTATGTACAAGTTGTGGCACTTCCAGGAGGAAAAGGAAAAGGAAAACGACATGTTGGGAGACCCCAAGACTACCCTCAAGTTCAGTTGTTTGCTAGAAGAACTCAGTGTATATGCTCAGGGATATCACTGCAGCAAATGAGCATTAAAAAGTCGAGGGTTAGGGAGATGGCTCAGTGGAATAAGCACTTCCCTGGCAAGTGCAAGGGCCTGAGTTCAATCCCTGGTTCCGCCAGAAAATAAACAGTTGAGTACAGGTGCATGGAGCACATGTGGGAGAATCTAGGCACAAGCCCATATGAGCCTCCTCCCAGAGATTCCAAAAATGTGCTGAATCCCCCCTCACCACAAAACAAACACATGCAAAGATTCTTAGGAAAGGCCAGCCAAATAGTTCAGCAGATTAAAGTGCCTGTAAGCAGGCGCAGGGGCTGGGG
>NW_004524579.1:27073662-27074803 GCF_000260255.1 Octodon degus | reverse complement strand
TGTGATCTACTGTTTATTTTAAAGAGAATAAAAAACAAAAGTAGTACAGAATTTCAAGACAAGATGATAGGAAATTAATAATGGTTGTCCTATTGCGTATAATTATCTTCAAAGTAGTTGCTCAGATTACCAGATATATGCATGCAAAATTGATCAATTAAGACCCAGTCCTAGCCCAGGTCCGGTGAGTGTGTGGGAGAGCTTCCGGCTATCTTGCGCTGGTGGGACAGCCTACTCGTCCCAGCACAGGCGCAGCATGGATGAGACCCTCTTCCACCCCCGTGGGACGCCCCACACCACTCCGCAGCACTACCCAGCCCGCCCACCAAGTAGGAACTTCGGCCGCACTCCGGGAACCCAGTCCTAGCCCAGGCCGAGTGAGTGTGTGGGAGAGCTGCCTCTGCCCCCTACTCCACCTTGTCCCCTCCAGGCTCAGCTCAGGCCTGGCATACATGCCTGGGGTTTAACCCTGCAGCTGCAATCTCTACAGAGAGTGTAGAGGATAGAACCACCCAGCTAGTCTAGGAGCAGAACATCTTGCCACAGGGGCACAACAGGTTCACCCTCAAGGGCAGCAGCGGGAAGGAGCTGAGCACAGCAGCCAAACCCAAGCCAGGCACAGCTGGGTAAATCCAAACTTTGTAGAGCTGCAACTAAACTTCAGTACATGCTAAGGTTATAACTACAATGAAGATCTGCAACAAAGGTCAGAAGACAGTGCTACACAAAATGACGAGAAGGAACAAAATGCAACTTTAGAACCCAAGCCAACCCATAACAAGTGCAGAGCACACTAACACAGAATGAATTGGGAATCACACAGCTGAAAGCAATGAATCAACAGCTTCTGAAATAAAGAAACAGCTGCAGAAAGGTATAGAGGAACTCGTCTTGGAAATAAAAAAAGAAATCCCTGAATTAATAGCATCTGCAGTAAAGAATCAAATGCAAAAACATATGGAGGAAACCCAGTACCCACCCAGAACAAGTGCGGACACTAGCTCAGTACAAATGCATGAATTAATAGTGTCGATAGTAAATAAGCAACAGCAGAAAGATATAGAGGGAATCAGAGCGCAATTCTGTACTGAAATAAAAAAAAGAACTCTCAGAATTCATAGCATCTGAAGTAAAGAAGCAA